>NC_090439.1:924473539-924788535 GCF_031143425.1 Pleurodeles waltl | reverse complement strand
AAGTCACCCCATCTTGGATTCCCATAGGTGTCTAGTTTTGAAAAATGTGCAGGTTTGCTAGGTTTCCCCAGGTGCCGGCTGAGCTAGAGGCCAAAATCCACAGCTAGGCACTTAGAAAAAAACAGCTCTGTTTTCTTTCTGAAAATGTGATGTGTCCACGTCGTGTTTTGAGGCATACCCTGTCGTGGGCGCTAGGCCTACCCCCACAAGTGAGGTACCATTTTTATTGGGAGACTTGGGGCAATGCTGGGTGGAAGGACATTTGTGGCTCCTCTCAGATTCCAGAACTTTCTGTCACCGAAATGACAGGAAAAAGTGTTTTTTGGCCACATTTTGAGGTTTGCAAAGGATTCTGGGTAACGGAACCTGGTCAGAACCCCACAAGTCACCCCATCTTGGATTCCCCTAGGTGTCTAGTTTTCAAAAATGAGCAGGTTTGCTAGGTTTCCCCAGGTGCCGGCTGAGCTAGAGGCCAAAATTCACAGCTAGGCACTTAGTAAAAACAGCTCTGTTTTCTTTCTGAAGATGTGATGTGCCCACGTCGTGTTTTGGGGTATATCGTGTCAGGGCGCTAGGCCTACCCACACAAGTGAGGTACCATTTTTATCAGGAGTCTTGGGGAAACACTGGGTAGAAGGAAATGTGTGGCTCCTCTCAGATTCCAGAACTTTCTGTCACCGAAATGACAGGAAAAAGTACTTTTTTTGCCAAATTTTGAGGTTTGCAAAGGATTCTGGGTAACAGAACCTGGTCGGAGCCCCACAAGTCACCCCATCTTGGATTCCCCTAGGTGTCTAGTTTTGAAAAATGTGCAGGTTTGCTAGGTTTCCCCAGGTGCCGGCTGAGCTAGAGGCCAAAATCCACAGCTAGGCACTTAGAAAAAAACAGCTCTCTTTTCTTTCTGAAAATGTGATGTGTCCACGTCGTGTTTTGAGGCATACCCTGTCGTGGGCGCTAGGCCTACCCCCACAAGTGAGGTACCATTTTTATCGGGAGACTTGGGGCAACGCTGGGTGGAAGGACATTTGTGGCTCCTCTCAGATTCCAGAACTTTCTGTCACCGAAATGACAGGAAAAAGTGTTTTTTGGCCACATTTTGAGGTTTGCAAAGGATTCTGGGTAACGGAACCTGGTCAGAACCCCACAAGTCACCCCATCTTGGATTCCCCTAGGTGTCTAGTTTTCAAAAATGAGCAGGTTTGCTAGGTTTCCCCAGGGGCCGGCTGAGCTAGAGGCCAAAATTCACAGCTAGGCACTTAGTAAAAACAGCTCTGTTTTCTTTCTGAAGATGTGATGTGCCCACGTCGTGTTTTGGGGTATATCCTGTCGGGGCGCTAGGCCTACCCACACAAGTGATATACCATTTTTATCAGGAGTCTTGGGGAAACACTGGGTAGAAGGAAATGTGTGGCTCCTCTCAGATTCCAGAACTTTCTGTCACTGAAATGACAGGAAAAAGTGCTTTTTTTGCCAAATTTTGAGGTTTGCAAAGGATCCTAGGTAACAGAACCTGGTGAGAGCCCCACAAGTCACCCCATCTTGGATTCCCCTAGGTGCCTAGTCTTCACAAATGCGCAGGTTTGCTAGGTTTCCCCAGGTGCCTGCTGAGCTAGAGGCCAAAACCCACAGCTAGGCACTTAGTAAAAAACAGCTCTGTTTTCTTTCTGAAAATGTGATGTGTCCATGTCGTGTTTTGGAGCATATCCTGTCGCAGGCGCTAGGCCTACCCACACAAGTGAGGTACCATTTTTATCGGGAGACTTGGGGAAACGCTGGGTAGAAGGAAATTTGTGGCTCCTCTCAGATTCCAGAACTTTCTGTCTCTGAAATGACAGGAAAAAGTGTTTTTTTGCCAAATTTTGAGGTTTGCAAAGGATTCTGGGTAACAGAACCTGGTCAGAGCCCCACAAGTCACCCTATCTTGGATTCTCCTAGATGTCTAGTTTTCAAAAATGCGCAGGTTTGCTAGGTTTCCCTAGGTGCCGGCTGAGCTAGAGGCCAAAATCCACAGCTGGGCACTTAGCAAAAAACAGCTCTGTTTTCTTTCTGAAAATGTAATGTGTCAACGTCGTGTTTTGGGGCATATTCTGTCACGGGCGCTAGGCCTACCCACACAAGTGAGGTACCATTTTTATCGGGAGACTTGGGGGAACGCTGGGTGGAAGGAAATTCGTGGCTCCTCTCAGATTCAAGAACTTTCTGTCACCGAAATGACAGGAAAAAGTGTTTTTTTTGCCACATTTTGAGGTTTGCAAAGGATTCTGGGTAACGCAACCTCGTCAGAGCCCCACAAGTCACCCCATCTTGGATTCCCCTAGGTGTCCAGTTTTAAAAAATGCGCAGGTTTGCTAGGTTTCCCCAGGTGCCGGCTGAACTAGAGGCCAAAATTCACAGCTAGGAACTTAGTAAAAACAGCTCTGTTTTCTTTCTGAAAATGTGATGTGTCCACGTCGTGTTTTGGGGTATATCCTGTTGGGGCGATAGGCCTACCCACACAAGTGAGCTACCATTTTTATCGGGAGTCTTGGGGAAACACTGGGTAGAAGGAAATGTGTGGCTCCTCTCAGATTCCAGAACTTTCTGTCACCGAAATGACAGGAAAAAGTGTTTTTGCCAAATTTTGAGGTTTGCAAAGCATTCTGGGTAACAGAACCTGGTCAGAGACCCACAAGTCAAACCATCTTGGATTCCCCTAGGTGTCTAGTTTTAAAAAATGGGCAGGTTTGCTAGGTTTCCCTAGGTGCCGGCTGAGCTAGAGGCCAAAATCCCCAGCTAGGCACTTAGTAAAAAACAGCTCTGTTTTCTTTCTGAAAATGTGATGTGTCCACATCATGTTTTGGGGCATATCCTGTCGGGGCGCTAGGCCTACCCACACAAGTGAGGTACCATTTTTATCAGGAGTCTTTGGGGAAACACTGGGTAGAAGGAAATGTGTGGCTCCTCTCAGATTCCAGAACTTTCTGTCACCAAAATGACAGGAAAAAGTGCTTTTTTTGCCACATTTTGAGGTTTGCAAAGGATCCTGGGTAACAGAACCTGGTGAGAGCCCCACAAGTCACCCCATCTTGGATTCCCCTAGGTGTCTAGTTTTCAAAAATGCGCAGGTTTGCTAGGTTTCCCCAGGTGCCGGCTGAGCTAGAGGCCAAAATCTACAGCTAGGCACTTAGCAAAAAACAGCTCTGTTTTCTTTCTGAAAATGTGATGTGTCCACGTCGTGTTTTGAGGCATATCCTGTCGCGGGCGCTAGGCCTACCCACACAAGTGAGGTACTATTTTTATCGGGAGACTTGGGGGAAGGCTGGGTGGAAGGAAATTTGTGGCTCCTCTCAGATTCCAGAACTTTTTGTCTCCGAAATGACAGGAAAAAGTGTTTTTTTTGCCAAATGTTGAGGTTTGCAAAGGATTCTGGGTAACAGAACCTGGTCAGAGCCCCACAAGTCACCCCATCTTGGATTCTCCTAGATGTCTAGTTTTAAAACATGCACAGGTTTGCTAGGTTTCCCTAGGTGCCGGCTGAGCTAGAGGCCAAAATCCACAGCTGGACACTTAGTTAAAAACAGCTCTGATTTCTTTCTGAAAATGTGATGTGTCCACGTCATGTTTTGGGGCATATCCTGTTGCGGGTGCTAGGCCTACCCACACAAGTGAGGTACCATTTTTAGCGGGAAATTTGGGGGAACGCTGGGTGGAAGGACATTTGTGGCTCCTCTCAGATTTCAGAACTTTCTGTCACCGAAATGACAGGAAAAAGTGTTTTTTTGCCAAATTTTGAGGTTTGCAAAGGATTCTGGGTAACAGAACCTGGTCGGAGCACCACAAGTCACCCCATCTTGGATTCCCCTAGGTGTCTAGTTTTGAAAAATGTGCAGGTTTGCTAGGTTTCCCCAGGTGCCGGCTGAGCTAGAGGCCAAAATCCACAGCTAGGCACTTAGAAAAAAACAGCTCTGTTTTCTTTCTGAAAATGTGATGTGTCCACGTCGTGTTTTGAGGCATACCCTGTCGTGGGCGCTAGGCCTACCCCCACAAGTGAGGTACCATTTTTATCGGGAGACTTGGGGCAATGCTGGGTGGAAGGACATTTGTGGCTCCTCTCAGATTCCAGAACTTTCTGTCACCGAAATGACAGGAAAAAGTGTTTTTTTGCCACATTTTGAGGTTTGCAAAGGATTCTGGGTAACGGAACCTGGTCAGAACCCCACAAGTCACCCCATCTTGGATTCCCCTAGGTGTCTAGTTTTCAAAAATGAGCAGGTTTGCTAGGTTTCCCCAGGTGCCGGCTGAGCTAGAGGCCAAAATCCACAGCTAGGCACTTAGAAAAAAACAGCTCTCTTTTCTTTCTGAAAATGTGATGTGTCCACGTCGTGTTTTGAGGCATACCCTGTCGTGGGCGCTAGGCCTACCCCCACAAGTGAGGTACCATTTTTATCGGGAGACTTGGGGCAACGCTGGGTGGAAGGACATTTGTGGCTCCTCTCAGATTCCAGAACTTTCTGTCACCGAAATGACAGGAAAAAGTGTTTTTTGGCCACATTTTGAGGTTTGCAAAGGATTCTGGGTAACGGAACCTGGTCAGAACCCCACAAGTCACCCCATCTTGGATTCCCCTAGGTGTCTAGTTTTCAAAAATGAGCAGGTTTGCTAGGTTTCCCCAGGTGCCGGCTGAGCTAGAGGCCAAAATCCACAGCTAGGCACTTAGAAAAAAACAGCTCTGTTTTCTTTCTGAAAATGTGATGTGTCCACGTCGTGTTTTGAGGCATACCCTGTCGTGGGCGCTAGGCCTACCCCCACAAGTGAGGTACCATTTTTATCGGGAGACTTGGGGCAATGCTGGGTGGAAGGACATTTGTGGCTCCTCTCAGATTCCAGAACTTTCTGTCACCGAAATGACAGGAAAAAGTGTTTTTTTGCCACATTTTGAGGTTTGCAAAGGATTCTGGGTAACGGAACCTGGTCAGAACCCCACAAGTCACCCCATCTTGGATTCCCCTAGGTGTCTAGTTTTCAAAAATGAGCAGGTTTGCTAGGTTTCCCCAGGTGCCGGCTGAGCTAGAGGCCAAAATCCACAGCTAGGCACTTAGAAAAAAACAGCTCTCTTTTCTTTCTGAAAATGTGATGTGTCCACGTCGTGTTTTGAGGCATACCCTGTCGTGGGCGCTAGGCCTACCCCCACAAGTGAGGTACCATTTTTATCGGGAGACTTGGGGCAACGCTGGGTGGAAGGACATTTGTGGCTCCTCTCAGATTCCAGAACTTTCTGTCACCGAAATGACAGGAAAAAGTGTTTTTTGGCCAAATTTTGAGGTTTGCAAAGGATTCTGGGTAACGGAACCTGGTCACAACCCCACAAGTCACCCCATCTTGGATTCCCCTAGGTGTCTAGTTTTCAAAAATGAGCAGGTTTGCTAGGTTTCCCCAGGTGCCGGCTGAGCTAGAGGCCAAAATTCACAGCTAGGCACTTAGTAAAAACAGCTCTGTTTTCTTTCTGAAGATGTGATGTGCCCACGTCGTGTTTTGGGGTATATCCTGTCGGGGCGCTAGGCCTACCCACACAAGTGATATACCATTTTTATCAGGAGTCTTGGGGAAACACTGGGTAGAAGGAAATGTGTGGCTCCTCTCAGATTCCAGAACTTTCTGTCACTGAAATGACAGGAAAAAGTGCTTTTTTTGCCAAATTTTGAGGTTTGCAAAGGATCCTAGGTAACAGAACCTGGTGAGAGCCCCACAAGTCACCCCATCTTGGATTCCCCTAGGTGCCTAGTCTTCAAAAATGCGCAGGTTTGCCAGGTTTCCCCAGGTGCCTGCTGAGCTAGAGGCCAAAACCCACAGCTAGGCACTTAGTAAAAAACAGCTCTGTTTTCTTTCTGAAAATGTGATGTGTCCATGTCGTGTTTTGGGGCATATCCTGTCGCAGGCGCTAGGCCTACCCACACAAGTGAGGTACCATTTTTATCGGGAGACTTGGGGAAACGCTGGGTAGAAGGAAATTTGTGGCTCCTCTCAGATTCCAGAACTTTCTGTCTCTGAAATGACAGGAAAAAGTGTTTTTTTGCCAAATTTTGAGGTTTGCAAAGGATTCTGGGTAACAGAACCTGGTCAGAGCCCCACAAGTCACCCTATCTTGGATTCTCCTAGATGTCTAGTTTTCAAAAATGCGCAGGTTTGCTAGGTTTCCCTAGGTGCCGGCTGAGCTAGAGGCCAAAATCCACAGCTGGGCACTTAGCAAAAAACAGCTCTGTTTTCTTTCTGAAAATGTAATGTGTCAACGTCGTGTTTTGGGGCATATTCTGTCACGGGCGCTAGGCCTACCCACACAAGTGAGGTACCATTTTTATCGGGAGACTTGGGGGAACGCTGGGTGGAAGGAAATTCGTGGCTCCTCTCAGATTCAAGAACTTTCTGTCACCGAAATGACAGGAAAAAGTGTTTTTTTTGCCACATTTTGAGGTTTGCAAAGGATTCTGGGTAACGCAACCTCGTCAGAGCCCCACAAGTCACCCCATCTTGGATTCCCCTAGGTGTCCAGTTTTAAAAAATGCGCAGGTTTGCTAGGTTTCCCCAGGTGCCGGCTGAACTAGAGGCCAAAATTCACAGCTAGGAACTTAGTAAAAACAGCTCTGTTTTCTTTCTGAAAATGTGATGTGTCCACGTCGTGTTTTGGGGTATATCCTGTTGGGGCGATAGGCCTACCCACACAAGTGAGCTACCATTTTTATCGGGAGTCTTGGGGAAACACTGGGTAGAAGGAAATGTGTGGCTCCTCTCAGATTCCAGAACTTTCTGTCACCGAAATGACAGGAAAAAGTGTTTTTGCCAAATTTTGAGGTTTGCAAAGCATTCTGGGTAACAGAACCTGGTCAGAGACCCACAAGTCAAACCATCTTGGATTCCCCTAGGTGTCTAGTTTTAAAAAATGTGCAGGTTTGCTAGGTTTCCCTAGGTGCCGGCTGAGCTAGAGGCCAAAATCCCCAGCTAGGCACTTAGTAAAAAACAGCTCTGTTTTCTTTCTGAAAATGTGATGTGTCCACATCATGTTTTGGGGCATATCCTGTCGGGGCGCTAGGCCTACCCACACAAGTGAGGTACCATTTTTATCGGGAGTCTTTGGGGAAACACTGGGTAGAAGGAAATGTGTGGCTCCTCTCAGATTCCAGAACTTTCTGTCACCAAAATGACAGGAAAAAGTGCTTTTTTTGCCACATTTTGAGGTTTGCAAAGGATCCTGGGTAACAGAACCTGGTGAGAGCCCCACAAGTCACCCCATCTTGGATTCCCCTAGGTGTCTAGTTTTCAAAAATGCGCAGGTTTGCTAGGTTTCCCCAGGTGCCGGCTGAGCTAGAGGCCAAAATCTACAGCTAGGCACTTAGCAAAAAACAGCTCTGTTTTCTTTCTGAAAATGTGATGTGTCCACGTCGTGTTTTGAGGCATATCCTGTCGCGGGCGCTAGGCCTACCCACACAAGTGAGGTACTATTTTTATCGGGAGACTTGGGGGAAGGCTGGGTGGAAGGAAATTTGTGGCTCCTCTCAGATTCCAGAACTTTCTGTCTCCGAAATGACAGGAAAAAGTGTTTTTTTTGCCAAATGTTGAGGTTTGCAAAGGATTCTGGGTAACAGAACCTGGTCAGAGCCCCACAAGTCACCCCATCTTGGATTCTCCTAGATGTCTAGTTTTAAAAAATGCACAGGTTTGCTAGGTTTCCCTAGGTGCCGGCTGAGCTAGAGGCCAAAATCCACAGCTGGACACTTAGTTAAAAACAGCTCTGATTTCTTTCTGAAAATGTGATGTGTCCACGTCATGTTTTGGGGCATATCCTGTTGCGGGTGCTAGGCCTACCCACACAAGTGAGGTACCATTTTTAGCGGGAAATTTGGGGGAACGCTGGGTGGAAGGACATTTGTGGCTCCTCTCAGATTTCAGAACTTTCTGTCACCGAAATGACAGGAAAAAGTGTTTTTTTGCCAAATTTTGAGGTTTGCAAAGGATTCTGGGTAACAGAACCTGGTCGGAGCACCACAAGTCACCCCATCTTGGATTCCCATAGGTGTCTAGTTTTGAAAAATGTGCAGGTTTGCTAGGTTTCCCCAGGTGCCGGCTGAGCTAGAGGCCAAAATCCACAGCTAGGCACTTAGAAAAAAACAGCTCTGTTTTCTTTCTGAAAATGTGATGTGTCCACGTCGTGTTTTGAGGCATACCCTGTCGTGGGCGCTAGGCCTACCCCCACAAGTGAGGTACCATTTTTATCGGGAGACTTGGGGCAATGCTGGGTGGAAGGACATTTGTGGCTCCTCTCAGATTCCAGAACTTTCTGTCACCGAAATGACAGGAAAAAGTGTTTTTTTGCCACATTTTGAGGTTTGCAAAGGATTCTGGGTAACGGAACCTGGTCAGAACCCCACAAGTCACCCCATCTTGGATTCCCCTAGGTGTCTAGTTTTCAAAAATGAGCAGGTTTGCTAGGTTTCCCCAGGTGCCGGCTGAGCTAGAGGCCAAAATTCACAGCTAGGCACTTAGTAAAAACAGCTCTGTTTTCTTTCTGAAGATGTGATGTGCCCACGTCGTGTTTTGGGGTATATCGTGTCAGGGCGCTAGGCCTACCCACACAAGTGAGGTACCATTTTTATCAGGAGTCTTGGGGAAACACTGGGTAGAAGGAAATGTGTGGCTCCTCTCAGATTCCAGAACTTTCTGTCACCGAAATGACAGGAAAAAGTGCTTTTTTTTGCCAAATTTTGAGGTTTGCAAAGGATTCTGGGTAACAGAACCTGGTCGGAGCCCCACAAGTCACCCCATCTTGGATTCCCCTAGGTGTCTAGTTTTGAAAAATGTGCAGGTTTGCTAGGTTTCCCCAGGTGCCGGCTGAGCTAGAGGCCAAAATCCACAGCTAGGCACTTAGAAAAAAACAGCTCTCTTTTCTTTCTGAAAATGTGATGTGTCCACGTCGTGTTTTGAGGCATACCCTGTCGTGGGCGCTAGGCCTACCCCACAAGTGAGGTACCATTTTTATCGGGAGACTTGGGGCAACGCTGGGTGGAAGGACATTTGTGGCTCCTCTCAGATTCCAGAACTTTCTGTCACCGAAATGACAGGAAAAAGTGTTTTTTGGCCACATTTTGAGGTTTGCAAAGGATTCTGGGTAACGGAACCTGGTCAGAACCCCACAAGTCACCCCATCTTGGATTCCCCTAGGTGTCTAGTTTTCAAAAATGAGCAGGTTTGCTAGGTTTCCCCAGGTGCCGGCTGAGCTAGAGGCCAAAATTCACAGCTAGGCACTTAGTAAAAACAGCTCTGTTTTCTTTCTGAAGATGTGATGTGCCCACGTCGTGTTTTGGGGTATATCCTGTCGGGGCGCTAGGCCTACCCACACAAGTGATATACCATTTTTATCAAGAGTCTTGGGGAAACACTGGGTAGAAGGAAATGTGTGGCTCCTCTCAGATTCCAGAACTTTCTGTCACTGAAATGACAGGAAAAAGTGCTTTTTTTGCCAAATTTTGAGGTTTGCAAAGGATCCTAGGTAACAGAACCTGGTGAGAGCCCCACAAGTCACCCCATCTTGGATTCCCCTAGGTGCCTAGTCTTCAAAAATGCGCAGGTTTGCTAGGTTTCCCCAGGTGCCTGCTGAGCTAGAGGCCAAAACCCACAGCTAGGCACTTAGTAAAAAACAGCTCTGTTTTCTTTCTGAAAATGTGATGTGTCCATGTCGTGTTTTGGGGCATATCCTGTCGCAGGCGCTAGGCCTACCCACACAAGTGAGGTACCATTTTTATCGGGAGACTTGGGGAAACGCTGGGTAGAAGGAAATTTGTGGCTCCTCTCAGATTCCAGAACTTTCTGTCTCTGAAATGACAGGGAAAAAGTGTTTTTTTGCCAAATTTTGAGGTTTGCAAAGGATTCTGGGTAACAGAACCTGGTCAGAGCCCCACAAGTCACCCTATCTTGGATTCTCCTAGATGTCTAGTTTTCAAAAATGCGCAGGTTTGCTAGGTTTCCCTAGGTGCCGGCTGAGCTAGAGGCCAAAATCCACAGCTGGGCACTTAGCAAAAAACAGCTCTGTTTTCTTTCTGAAAATGTAATGTGTCAACGTCGTGTTTTGGGGCATATTCTGTCACGGGCGCTAGGCCTACCCACACAAGTGAGGTACCATTTTTATCGGGAGACTTGGGGAACGCTGGGTGGAAGGAAATTCGTGGCTCCTCTCAGATTCAAGAACTTTCTGTCACCGAAATGACAGGAAAAAGTGTTTTTTTTGCCACATTTTGAGGTTTGCAAAGGATTCTGGGTAACGCAACCTCGTCAGAGCCCCACAAGTCACCCCATCTTGGATTCCCCTAGGTGTCCAGTTTTAAAAAATGCGCAGGTTTGCTAGGTTTCCCCAGGTGCCGGCTGAACTAGAGGCCAAAATTCACAGCTAGGAACTTAGTAAAAACAGCTCTGTTTTCTTTCTGAAAATGTGATGTGTCCACGTCGTGTTTTGGGGTATATCCTGTTGGGGCGCTAGGCCTACCCACACAAGTGAGCTACCATTTTTATCGGGAGTCTTGGGGAAACACTGGGTAGAAGGAAATGTGTGGCTCCTCTCAGATTCCAGAACTTTCTGTCACCGAAATGACAGGAAAAAGTGCTTTTTTTGCCAAATTTTGAGGTTTGCAAAGCATTCTGGGTAACAGAACCTGGTCAGAGACCCACAAGTCAAACCATCTTGGATTCCCCTAGGTGTCTAGTTTTAAAAAATGTGCAGGTTTGCTAGGTTTCCCTAGGTGCCGGCTGAGCTAGAGGCCAAAATCCACAGCTGGGCACTTAGCAAAAAACAGCTCTGTTTTCTTTCTGAAAATGTAATGTGTCAACGTCGTGTTTTGGGGCATATTCTGTCACGGGCGCTAGGCCTACCCACACAAGTGAGGTACCATTTTTATCGGGAGACTTGGGGGAACGCTGGGTGGAAGGAAATTCGTGGCTCCTCTCAGATTCCAGAACTTTCTGTCACCGAAATGACAGGAAAAAGTGTTTTTGCCAAATTTTGAGGTTTGCAAAGCATTCTGGGTAACAGAACCTGGTCAGAGACCCACAAGTCAAACCATCTTGGATTCCCCTAGGTGTCTAGTTTTAAAAAATGGGCAGGTTTGCTAGGTTTCCCTAGGTGCCGGCTGAGCTAGAGGCCAAAATCCCCAGCTAGGCACTTAGTAAAAAACAGCTCTGTTTTCTTTCTGAAAATGTGATGTGTTCACATCATGTTTTGGGGCATATCCTGTCGGGGCGCTAGGCCTACCCACACAAGTGAGGTACCATTTTTATCGGGAGTCTTTGGGGAAACACTGGGTAGAAGGAAATGTGTGGCTCCTCTCAGATTCCAGAACTTTCTGTCACCAAAATGACAGGAAAAAAGTGCTTTTTTTGCCACATTTTGAGGTTTGCAAAGGATCCTGGGTAACAGAACCTGGTGAGAGCCCCACAAGTCACCCCATCTTGGATTCCCCTAGGTGTCTAGTTTTCAAAAATGCGCAGGTTTGCTAGGTTTCCCCAGGTGCCGGCTGAGCTAGAGGCCAAAATCTACAGCTAGGCACTTAGCAAAAAACAGCTCTGTTTTCTTTCTGAAAATGTGATGTGTCCACGTCGTGTTTTGAGGCATATCCTGTCGCGGGCGCTAGGCCTACCCACACAAGTGAGGTACTATTTTTATCGGGAGACTTGGGGGAAGGCTGGGTGGAAGGAAATTTGTGGCTCCTCTCAGATTCCAGAACTTTTTGTCTCCGAAATGACAGGAAAAAGTGTTTTTTTTGCCAAATGTTGAGGTTTGCAAAGGATTCTGGGTAACAGAACCTGGTCAGAGCCCCACAAGTCACCCCATCTTGGATTCTCCTAGATGTCTAGTTTTAAAAAATGCACAGGTTTGCTAGGTTTCCCTAGGTGCCGGCTGAGCTAGAGGCCAAAATCCACAGCTGGACACTTAGTTAAAAACAGCTCTGATTTCTTTCTGAAAATGTGATGTGTCCACGTCATGTTTTGGGGCATATCCTGTTGCGGGTGCTAGGCCTACCCACACAAGTGAGGTACCATTTTTAGCGGGAAATTTGGGGGAACGCTGGGTGGAAGGACATTTGTGGCTCCTCTCAGATTTCAGAACTTTCTGTCACCGAAATGACAGGAAAAAGTGTTTTTTTGCCAAATTTTGAGGTTTGCAAAGGATTCTGGGTAACAGAACCTGGTCGGAGCACCACAAGTCACCCCATCTTGGATTCCCCTAGGTGTCTAGTTTTGAAAAATGTGCAGGTTTGCTAGGTTTCCCCAGGTGCCGGCTGAGCTAGAGGCCAAAATCCACAGCTAGGCACTTAGAAAAAAACAGCTCTGTTTTCTTTCTGAAAATGTGATGTGTCCACGTCGTGTTTTGAGGCATACCCTGTCGTGGGCGCTAGGCCTACCCCCACAAGTGAGGTACCATTTTTATCGGGAGACTTGGGGCAATGCTGGGTGGAAGGACATTTGTGGCTCCTCTCAGATTCCAGAACTTTCTGTCACCGAAATGACAGGAAAAAGTGTTTTTTTGCCACATTTTGAGGTTTGCAAAGGATTCTGGGTAACGGAACCTGGTCAGAACCCCACAAGTCACCCCATCTTGGATTCCCCTAGGTGTCTAGTTTTCAAAAATGAGCAGGTTTGCTAGGTTTCCCCAGGTGCCGGCTGAGCTAGAGGCCAAAATCCACAGCTAGGCACTTAGAAAAAAACAGCTCTCTTTTCTTTCTGAAAATGTGATGTGTCCACGTCGTGTTTTGAGGCATACCCTGTCGTGGGCGCTAGGCCTACCCCCACAAGTGAGGTACCATTTTTATCGGGAGACTTGGGGCAACGCTGGGTGGAAGGACATTTGTGGCTCCTCTCAGATTCCAGAACTTTCTGTCACCGAAATGACAGGAAAAAGTGTTTTTTGGCCACATTTTGAGGTTTGCAAAGGATTCTGGGTAACGGAACCTGGTCAGAACCCCACAAGTCACCCCATCTTGGATTCCCCTAGGTGTCTAGTTTTCAAAAATGAGCAGGTTTGCTAGGTTTCCCCAGGTGCCGGCTGAGCTAGAGGCCAAAATCCACAGCTAGGCACTTAGAAAAAAACAGCTCTGTTTTCTTTCTGAAAATGTGATGTGTCCACGTCGTGTTTTGAGGCATACCCTGTCGTGGGCGCTAGGCCTACCCCCACAAGTGAGGTACCATTTTTATCGGGAGACTTGGGGGCAATGCTGGGTGGAAGGACATTTGTGGCTCCTCTCAGATTCCAGAACTTTCTGTCACCGAAATGACAGGAAAAAGTGTTTTTTTTGCCACATTTTGAGGTTTGCAAAGGATTCTGGGTAACGGAACCTGGTCAGAACCCCACAAGTCACCCCATCTTGGATTCCCCTAGGTGTCTAGTTTTCAAAAATGAGCAGGTTTGCTAGGTTTCCCCAGGTGCCGGCTGAGCTAGAGGCCAAAATCCACAGCTAGGCACTTAGAAAAAAACAGCTCTCTTTCTTTCTGAAAATGTGATGTGTCCACGTCGTGTTTTGAGGCATACCCTGTCGTGGGCGCTAGGCCTACCCCCACAAGTGAGGTACCATTTTATCGGGAGACTTGGGGCAACGCTGGGTGGAAGGACATTTGTGGCTCCTCTCAGATTCCAGAACTTTCTGTCACCGAAATGACAGGAAAAAGTGTTTTTTGGCCACATTTTGAGGTTTGCAAAGGATTCTGGGTAACGGAACCTGGTCAGAACCCCACAAGTCACCCCATCTTGGATTCCCCTAGGTGTCTAGTTTTCAAAAATGAGCAGGTTTGCTAGGTTTCCCCAGGTGCCGGCTGAGCTAGAGGCCAAAATTCACAGCTAGGCACTTAGTAAAAACAGCTCTGTTTTCTTTCTGAAGATGTGATGTGCCCACGTCGTGTTTTGGGGTATATCCTGTCGGGGCGCTAGGCCTACCCACACAAGTGATATACCATTTTTATCAGGAGTCTTGGGGAAACACTGGGTAGAAGGAAATGTGTGGCTCCTCTCAGATTCCAGAACTTTCTGTCACTGAAATGACAGGAAAAAGTGCTTTTTTTGCCAAATTTTGAGGTTTGCAAAGGATCCTAGGTAACAGGACCTGGTGAGAGCCCCACAAGTCACCCCATCTTGGATTCCCCTAGGTGCCTAGTCTTCAAAAATGCGCAGGTTTGCTAGGTTTCCCCAGGTGCCTGCTGAGCTAGAGGCCAAAACCCACAGCTAGGCACTTAGTAAAAAACAGCTCTGTTTTCTTTCTGAAAATGTGATGTGTCCATGTCGTGTTTTGGGGCATATCCTGTCGCAGGCGCTAGGCCTACCCACACAAGTGAGGTACCATTTTTATCGGGAGACTTGGGGAAACGCTGGGTAGAAGGAAATTTGTGGCTCCTCTCAGATTCCAGAACTTTCTGTCTCTGAAATGACAGGAAAAAGTGTTTTTTTGCCAAATTTTGAGGTTTGCAAAGGATTCTGGGTAACAGAACCTGGTCAGAGCCCACAAGTCACCCTATCTTGGATTCTCCTAGATGTCTAGTTTTCAAAAATGCGCAGGTTTGCTAGGTTTCCCTAGGTGCCGGCTGAGCTAGAGGCCAAAATCCACAGCTGGGCACTTAGCAAAAAACAGCTCTGTTTTCTTTCTGAAAATGTAATGTGTCAACGTCGTGTTTTGGGGCATATTCTGTCACGGGCGCTAGGCCTACCCACACAAGTGAGGTACCATTTTTATCGGGAGACTTGGGGGAACGCTGGGTGGAAGGAAATTCGTGGCTCCTCTCAGATTCAAGAACTTTCTGTCACCGAAATGACAGGAAAAAAGTGTTTTTTTTGCCACATTTTGAGGTTTGCAAAGGATTCTGGGTAACGCAACCTCGTCAGAGCCCCACAAGTCACCCCATCTTGGATTCCCCTAGGTGTCCAGTTTTAAAAAATGCGCAGGTTTGCTAGGTTTCCCCAGGTGCCGGCTGAACTAGAGGCCAAAATTCACAGCTAGGAACTTAGTAAAAACAGCTCTGTTTTCTTTCTGAAAATGTGATGTGTCCACGTCGTGTTTTGGGGTATATCCTGTTGGGGCGATAGGCCTACCCACACAAGTGAGCTACCATTTTTATCGGGAGTCTTGGGGAAACACTGGGTAGAAGGAAATGTGTGGCTCCTCTCAGATTCCAGAACTTTCTGTCACCGAAATGACAGGAAAAAGTGTTTTTGCCAAATTTTGAGGTTTGCAAAGCATTCTGGGTAACAGAACCTGGTCAGAGACCCACAAGTCAAACCATCTTGGATTCCCCTAGGTGTCTAGTTTTAAAAAATGTGCAGGTTTGCTAGGTTTCCCTAGGTGCCGGCTGAGCTAGAGGCCAAAATCCCCAGCTAGGCACTTAGTAAAAAACAGCTCTGTTTTCTTTCTGAAAATGTGATGTGTCCACATCATGTTTTGGGGCATATCCTGTCGGGGCGCTAGGCCTACCCACACAAGTGAGGTACCATTTTTATCGGGAGTCTTTGGGGAAACACTGGGTAGAAGGAAATGTGTGGCTCCTCTCAGATTCCAGAACTTTCTGTCACCAAAATGACAGGAAAAAGTGCTTTTTTTGCCACATTTTGAGGTTTGCAAAGGATCCTGGGTAACAGAACCTGGTGAGAGCCCCACAAGTCACCCCATCTTGGATTCCCCTAGGTGTCTAGTTTTCAAAAATGCGCAGGTTTGCTAGGTTTCCCCAGGTGCCGGCTGAGCTAGAGGCCAAAATCTACAGCTAGGCACTTAGCAAAAAACAGCTCTGTTTTCTTTCTGAAAATGTGATGTGTCCACGTCGTGTTTTGAGGCATATCCTGTCGCGGGCGCTAGGCCTACCCACACAAGTGAGGTACTATTTTTATCGGGAGACTTGGGGGAAGGCTGGGTGGAAGGAAATTTGTGGCTCCTCTCAGATTCCAGAACTTTCTGTCTCCGAAATGACAGGAAAAAGTGTTTTTTTTGCCAAATGTTGAGGTTTGCAAAGGATTCTGGGTAACAGAACCTGGTCAGAGCCCCACAAGTCACCCCATCTTGGATTCTCCTAGATGTCTAGTTTAAAAAAATGCACAGGTTTGCTAGGTTTCCCTAGGTGCCGGCTGAGCTAGAGGCCAAAATCCACAGCTGGACACTTAGTTAAAAACAGCTCTGATTTCTTTCTGAAAATGTGATGTGTCCACGTCATGTTTTGGGGCATATCCTGTTGCGGGTGCTAGGCCTACCCACACAAGTGAGGTACCATTTTTAGCGGGAAATTTGGGGGAACGCTGGGTGGAAGGACATTTGTGGCTCCTCTCAGATTTCAGAACTTTCTGTCACCGAAATGACAGGAAAAAGTGTTTTTTTGCCAAATTTTGAGGTTTGCAAAGGATTCTGGGTAACAGAACCTGGTCGGAGCACCACAAGTCACCCCATCTTGGATTCCCATAGGTGTCTAGTTTTGAAAAATGTGCAGGTTTGCTAGGTTTCCCCAGGTGCCGGCTGAGCTAGAGGCCAAAATCCACAGCTAGGCACTTAGAAAAAAACAGCTCTGTTTTCTTTCTGAAAATGTGATGTGTCCACGTCGTGTTTTGAGGCATACCCTGTCGTGGGCGCTAGGCCTACCCCCACAAGTGAGGTACCATTTTTATCGGGAGACTTGGGGCAATGCTGGGTGGAAGGACATTTGTGGCTCCTCTCAGATTCCAGAACTTTCTGTCACCGAAATGACAGGAAAAAGTGTTTTTTTGCCACATTTTGAGGTTTGCAAAGGATTCTGGGTAACGGAACCTGGTCAGAACCCCACAAGTCACCCCATCTTGGATTCCCCTAGGTGTCTAGTTTTCAAAAATGAGCAGGTTTGCTAGGTTTCCCCAGGTGCCGGCTGAGCTAGAGGCCAAAATTCACAGCTAGGCACTTAGTAAAAACAGCTCTGTTTTCTTTCTGAAGATGTGATGTGCCCACGTCGTGTTTTGGGGTATATCGTGTCAGGGCGCTAGGCCTACCCACACAAGTGAGGTACCATTTTTATCAGGAGTCTTGGGGAAACACTGGGTAGAAGGAAATGTGTGGCTCCTCTCAGATTCCAGAACTTTCTGTCACCGAAATGACAGGAAAAAGTGCTTTTTTTGCCAAATTTTGAGGTTTGCAAAGGATTCTGGGTAACAGAACCTGGTCGGAGCCCCACAAGTCACCCCATCTTGGATTCCCCTAGGTGTCTAGTTTTGAAAAATGTGCAGGTTTGCTAGGTTTCCCCAGGTGCCGGCTGAGCTAGAGGCCAAAATCCACAGCTAGGCACTTAGAAAAAAACAGCTCTCTTTTCTTTCTGAAAATGTGATGTGTCCACGTCGTGTTTTGAGGCATACCCTGTCGTGGGCGCTAGGCCTACCCCACAAGTGAGGTACCATTTTTATCGGGAGACTTGGGGCAACGCTGGGTGGAAGGACATTTGTGGCTCCTCTCAGATTCCAGAACTTTCTGTCACCGAAATGACAGGAAAAAGTGTTTTTTGGCCACATTTTGAGGTTTGCAAAGGATTCTGGGTAACGGAACCTGGTCAGAACCCCACAAGTCACCCCATCTTGGATTCCCCTAGGTGTCTAGTTTTCAAAAATGAGCAGGTTTGCTAGGTTTCCCCAGGTGCCGGCTGAGCTAGAGGCCAAAATTCACAGCTAGGCACTTAGTAAAAACAGCTCTGTTTTCTTTCTGAAGATGTGATGTGCCCACGTCGTGTTTTGGGGTATATCCTGTCGGGGCGCTAGGCCTACCCACACAAGTGATATACCATTTTTATCAAGAGTCTTGGGGAAACACTGGGTAGAAGGAAATGTGTGGCTCCTCTCAGATTCCAGAACTTTCTGTCACTGAAATGACAGGAAAAAGTGCTTTTTTTGCCAAATTTTGAGGTTTGCAAAGGATCCTAGGTAACAGAACCTGGTGAGAGCCCCACAAGTCACCCCATCTTGGATTCCCCTAGGTGCCTAGTCTTCAAAAATGCGCAGGTTTGCTAGGTTTCCCCAGGTGCCTGCTGAGCTAGAGGCCAAAACCCACAGCTAGGCACTTAGTAAAAAACAGCTCTGTTTTCTTTCTGAAAATGTGATGTGTCCATGTCGTGTTTTGGGGCATATCCTGTCGCAGGCGCTAGGCCTACCCACACAAGTGAGGTACCATTTTTATCGGGAGACTTGGGGAAACGCTGGGTAGAAGGAAATTTGTGGCTCCTCTCAGATTCCAGAACTTTCTGTCTCTGAAATGACAGGAAAAAGTGTTTTTTTGCCAAATTTTGAGGTTTGCAAAGGATTCTGGGTAACAGAACCTGGTCAGAGCCCCACAAGTCACCCTATCTTGGATTCTCCTAGATGTCTAGTTTTCAAAAATGCGCAGGTTTGCTAGGTTTCCCTAGGTGCCGGCTGAGCTAGAGGCCAAAATCCACAGCTGGGCACTTAGCAAAAAACAGCTCTGTTTTCTTTCTGAAAATGTAATGTGTCAACGTCGTGTTTTGGGGCATATTCTGTCACGGGCGCTAGGCCTACCCACACAAGTGAGGTACCATTTTTATCGGGAGACTTGGGGGAACGCTGGGTGGAAGGAAATTCGTGGCTCCTCTCAGATTCAAGAACTTTCTGTCACCGAAATGACAGGAAAAAGTGTTTTTTTTGCCACATTTTGAGGTTTGCAAAGGATTCTGGGTAACGCAACCTCGTCAGAGCCCCACAAGTCACCCCATCTTGGATTCCCCTAGGTGTCCAGTTTTAAAAAATGCGCAGGTTTGCTAGGTTTCCCCAGGTGCCGGCTGAACTAGAGGCCAAAATTCACAGCTAGGAACTTAGTAAAAACAGCTCTGTTTTCTTTCTGAAAATGTGATGTGTCCACGTCGTGTTTTGGGGTATATCCTGTTGGGGCGCTAGGCCTACCCACACAAGTGAGCTACCATTTTTATCGGGAGTCTTGGGGAAACACTGGGTAGAAGGAAATGTGTGGCTCCTCTCAGATTCCAGAACTTTCTGTCACCGAAATGACAGGAAAAAGTGCTTTTTTTGCCAAATTTTGAGGTTTGCAAAGCATTCTGGGTAACAGAACCTGGTCAGAGACCCACAAGTCAAACCATCTTGGATTCCCCTAGGTGTCTAGTTTTAAAAAATGTGCAGGTTTGCTAGGTTTCCCTAGGTGCCGGCTGAGCTAGAGGCCAAAATCCCCAGCTAGGCACTTAGTAAAAAACAGCTCTGTTTTCTTTCTGAAAATGTGATGTGTCCACATCATGTTTTGGGGCATATCCTGTCGGGGCGCTAGGACTACCCACACAAGTGAGGTACCATTTTTATCGGGAGTCTTTGGGGAAACACTGGGTAGAAGGAAATGTGTGGCTCCTCTCAGATTCCAGAACTTTCTGTCACCAAAATGACAGGAAAAAGTGCTTTTTTTGCCACATTTTGAGGTTTGCAAAGGATCCTGGGTAACAGAACCTGGTGAGAGCCCCACAAGTCACCCCATCTTGGATTCCCCTAGGTATCTAGTTTTCAAAAATGCGCAGGTTTGCTAGGTTTCCCCAGGTGCCGGCTGAGCTAGAGGCCAAAATCTACAGCTAGGCACTTAGCAAAAAACAGCTCTGTTTTCTTTCTGAAAATGTGATGTGTCCACGTCGTGTTTTGAGGCATATCCTGTCGCGGGCGCTAGGCCTACCCACACAAGTGAGGTACTATTTTTATCGGGAGACTTGGGGGAAGGCTGGGTGGAAGGAAATTTGTGGCTCCTCTCAGATTCCAGAACTTTCTGTCACTGAAATGACAGGAAAAAGTGTTTTTTTGCCAAATATTGAGGTTTGCAAAGCATTCTGGGTAACAGAACCTGGTCAGAGCCCCACAAGTCACCCCATCTTGAATTCCCCTAGGTGTGTAGTTTGAAAAAATGTGCAGGTTTGCTAGGTTTCCCCAGGTGCCGGCTGAGCTAGAGGCCAAAATCCACAGCTAGGCACTTAGTAAAAAACAGCTCTGTTTTCTTTCTGAAAATGTGATGTGTCCACGTCATGTTTTGGGGCATATCCTGTCGCGGGTGCTAGGCCTACCCACACAAGTGAGGTACTATTTTTATCGGGAAACTTGGGGGAACGCTGGGTGGAAGGACATTTGTGGCTCCTCTCAGATTCCAGAACTTTCTGTCACCGAAATGACAGGAAAAAGTGTTTTTTTTGCCAAATTTTGAGGTTTGCAAAGGATTCTGGGTAAAAGAACCTAATCAGAGCCCCACAAGTCACCCCATCTTGGATTCCCCTAGGTGTCTAGTTTTGAAAAATGTGCAGGTTTGCTAGGTTTCCCCAGGTGCCGGCTGAGCTAGAGGCCAAAATCCACAGCTAGGCACTTAGCAAAAAACAGCTCTGTTTTCTTTCTGAAAATGTGATGTGTACATGTCGTGTTTTGAGGCATACCCTGTGGCGGGCGCTAGGCCTACCCCCACAAGTGACGTACCATTTATATCGGGAGACTTGGGGAAACGCTGGGTGGAAGGACATTTGTGGCTCCTCTCAGATTCCAGAACTTTCTGTCACCGAAATAACAGGAAAAAGTGTTTTTTTGCCACATTTTGAGGTTTGCAAAGGATTCTGGGTAACGGAACCTGGTCAGAGCCCCACAAGTCACCCCATCTTGGATTCCCCTAGGTGTCTAGTTTTCAAAAATGCGCAGGTTTGCTAGGTTTCCCCAGGTGCTGGCTGAGCTAGAGGCTAAAATCCACAGCTAGACACTTAGTAAAAAACAGCTCTGTTTTCTTTCTGAAAATGTGATGTGTCCACGTCGTGTTTTGGGGCATATCCTGTCGTGGGCGCTAGGCCTACCCACACAAGTGAGGTACCATTTTTATCGGGAGACTTGGGGAAACGCTGGGTGGAAGGAAATTTGTGGCTCCTCTCAGATTCCAGAACTTTCTGTCACCGAAATGACAGGAAAAAGTGCTTTTTTTGCCAAATTTTGAGGTTGCCAATGGATTCTGGGTAGCAGAACCTGGTCAGAGCCCCAAAAGTCACCCCATCTTGGATTCCCCTAGGTGTCTAGTTTTAAAAAATGCGCAGGTTTGCTAGGTTTCCCCAGGTGACTGCTGAGCTAGAGACCAAAATCCACAGCTAGGCACTTAGCAAAAAACAGCTCTGTTTTCTTTCTGAAAATGTGATGTGTCCATGTCGTGTTTTGGGGCATACACCTGTCGCTGGCGCTAGGCCTACCCACACAAGTGAAGTACCGTTTTTATCAGGAGACTTGGGGAACGCTGGGTGGAAGGAAATTCGTGGCTCCTCTCAGATTCCAGAACTTTCTGTCACCGAAATGACGGGAAAAAGTGTTTTTTTTTGCCACATTTTGAGGTTTGCAAAGGATCCTGGGTAACAGAACCTGGTGAGAGCCCCACAAGTCACCCCATCTTGGATTCCCCTAGGTGTCTAGTTTTCAAAAAGGTTTCCCCAGGTGCCGGCTGAGCTAGAGGCCAAAATCTACAGCTAGGCACTTAGCAAAAAACAGCTCTGTTTTCTTTCTGAAAATGTGATGTGTACATGTCGTGTTTTGAGGCATACCCTGTGGCGGGCGCTAGGCCTACCCCCACAAGTGAGGTACCATTTATATCGGGAGACTTGGGGAAACGCTGGGTGGAAGGACATTTGTGGCTCCTCTCAGATTCCAGAACTTTCTGTCACCGAAATAACAGGAAAAAGTGTTTTTTTGCCACATTTTGAGGTTTGCAAAGGATTCTGGGTAACGGAACCTGGTCAGAGCCCCACAAGTCACCCCATCTTGGATTCCCCCAGGTGTCTAGTTTTCAAAAATGCGCAGGTTTGCTAGGTTTCCCCAGGTGCTGGCTGAGCTAGAGGCCAAAATCCACAGCTAGACACTTAGTAAAAAACAGCTCTGTTTTCTTTCTGAAAATGTGATGTGTCCACGTCGTGTTTTGGGGCATATCCTGTCGTGGGCGCTAGGCCTACCCACACAAGTGAGGTACCATTTTTATTGGGAGACTTGGGGAAACGCTGGGTGGAAGGAAATTTGTGGCTCCTCTCAGATTCCAGAACTTTCTGTCACCGAAATGACAGGAAAAAGTGCTTTTTTTTGCCAAATTTTGAGGTTGCCAATGGATTCTGGGTAGCAGAACCTGGTCAGAGCCCCAAAAGTCACCCCATCTTGGATTCCCCTAGGTGTCTAGTTTTAAAAAATGCGCAGGTTTGCTAGGTTTCCCCAGGTGACTGCTGAGCTAGAGACCAAAATCCACAGCTAGGCACTTAGCAAAAAACAGCTCTGTTTTCTTTCTGAAAATGTGATGTGTCCATGTCGTGTTTTGGGGCATACACCTGTCGCAGGCGCTAGGCCTACCCACACAAGTGAAGTACCGTTTTTATCAGGAGACTTGGGGAACGCTGGGTGGAAGGAAATTCGTGGCTCCTCTCAGATTCCAGAACTTTCTGTCACCGAAATGACGGGAAAAAGTGTTTTTTTTTGCCACATTTTGAGGTTTGCAAAGGATCCTGGGTAACAGAACCTGGTGAGAGCCCCACAAGTCACCCCATCTTGGATTCCCCTAGGTGTCTAGTTTTCAAAAAGGTTTCCCCAGGTGCCGGCTGAGCTAGAGGCCAAAATCTACAGCTAGGCACTTAGCAAAAAACAGCTCTGTTTTCTTTCTGAAAATGTGATGTGTCCACGTCGTGTTTTGAGGCATATCCTGTCGCGGGCGCTAGGCCTACCCACACAAGTGAGGTACCATTTTTATCGGGAGACTTGGGGAAACGCTGGGTAGAAGGAAATTTGTGGCTCCTCTCAGATTCCAGAACTTTCTGTCTCCGAAATGACAGGAAAAAGTTTTTTTTTGCCAAATTTTGAGGTTTGCAAAGGATTCTGGGTAACAGAACCTGGTCAGAGCCCCACAAGTCACCCCATCTTGGATTCTCCTAGATGTCTAGTTTTCAAAAATGCGCAGGTTTGCTAGGTTTCCCCAGGTGCCGGCTGAGCTAGAGGCCAAAATCTACAGCTAGGCACTTAGCAAAAAACAGCTCTGTTTTCTTTCTGAAAATGTGATGTGTCCACGTCGTGTTTTGAGGCATATCCTGTCGCGGGCGCTAGGCCTACCCACACAAGTGAGGTACTATTTTTATCGGGAGACTTGGGGGAAGGCTGGGTGGAAGGAAATTTGTGGCTCCTCTCAGATTCCAGAACTTTCTGTCACCAAAATGACAGGAAAAAGTGCTTTTTTTGCCACATTTTGAGGTTTGCAAAGGATCCTGGGTAACAGAACCTGGTGAGAGCCCCACAAGTCACCCCATCTTGGATTCCCCTAGGTATCTAGTTTTCAAAAATGCGCAGGTTTGCTAGGTTTCCCCAGGTGCCGGCTGAGCTAGAGGCCAAAATCTACAGCTAGGCACTTAGCAAAAAACAGCTCTGTTTTCTTTCTGAAAATGTGATGTGTCCACGTCGTGTTTTGAGGCATATCCTGTCGCGGGCGCTAGGCCTACCCACACAAGTGAGGTACTATTTTTATCGGGAGACTTGGGGGAAGGCTGGGTGGAAGGAAATTTGTGGCTCCTCTCAGATTCCAGAACTTTCTGTCACTGAAATGGCAGGAAAAAGTGTTTTTTTGCCAAATATTGAGGTTTGCAAAGCATTCTGGGTAACAGAACCTGGTCAGAGCCCCACAAGTCACCCCATCTTGAATTCCCCTAGGTGTGTAGTTTGAAAAAATGTGCAGGTTTGCTAGGTTTCCCCAGGTGCCGGCTGAGCTAGAGGCCAAAATCCACAGCTAGGCACTTAGTAAAAAACAGCTCTGTTTTCTTTCTGAAAATGTGATGTGTCCACGTCATGTTTTGGGGCATATCCTGTCGCGGGTGCTAGGCCTACCCACACAAGTGAGGTACTATTTTTATCGGGAAACTTGGGGGAACGCTGGGTGGAAGGACATTTGTGGCTCCTCTCAGATTCCAGAACTTTCTGTCACCGAAATGACAGGAAAAAGTGTTTTTTTTGCCAAATTTTGAGGTTTGCAAAGGATTCTGGGTAAAAGAACCTAATCAGAGCCCCACAAGTCACCCCATCTTGGATTCCCCTAGGTGTCTAGTTTTGAAAAATGTGCAGGTTTGCTAGGTTTCCCCAGGTGCCGGCTGAGCTAGAGGCCAAAATCCACAGCTAGGCACTTAGCAAAAAACAGCTCTGTTTTCTTTCTGAAAATGTGATGTGTACATGTCGTGTTTTGAGGCATACCCTGTGGCGGGCGCTAGGCCTACCCCCACAAGTGACGTACCATTTATATCGGGAGACTTGGGGAAACGCTGGGTGGAAGGACATTTGTGGCTCCTCTCAGATTCCAGAACTTTCTGTCACCGAAATAACAGGAAAAAGTGTTTTTTTGCCACATTTTGAGGTTTGCAAAGGATTCTGGGTAACGGAACCTGGTCAGAGCCCCACAAGTCACCCCATCTTGGATTCCCCTAGGTGTCTAGTTTTCAAAAATGCGCAGGTTTGCTAGGTTTCCCCAGGTGCTGGCTGAGCTAGAGGCTAAAATCCACAGCTAGACACTTAGTAAAAAACAGCTCTGTTTTCTTTCTGAAAATGTGATGTGTCCACGTCGTGTTTTGGGGCATATCCTGTCGTGGGCGCTAGGCCTACCCACACAAGTGAGGTACCATTTTTATCGGGAGACTTGGGGAAACGCTGGGTGGAAGGAAATTTGTGGCTCCTCTCAGATTCCAGAACTTTCTGTCACCGAAATGACAGGAAAAAGTGCTTTTTTTGCCAAATTTTGAGGTTGCCAATGGATTCTGGGTAGCAGAACCTGGTCAGAGCCCCAAAAGTCACCCCATCTTGGATTCCCCTAGGTGTCTAGTTTTAAAAAATGCGCAGGTTTGCTAGGTTTCCCCAGGTGACTGCTGAGCTAGAGACCAAAATCCACAGCTAGGCACTTAGCAAAAAACAGCTCTGTTTTCTTTCTGAAAATGTGATGTGTCCATGTCGTGTTTTGGGGCATACACCTGTCGCAGGCGCTAGGCCTACCCACACAAGTGAAGTACCGTTTTTATCAGGAGACTTGGGGAACGCTGGGTGGAAGGAAATTCGTGGCTCCTCTCAGATTCCAGAACTTTCTGTCACCGAAATGACGGGAAAAAGTGTTTTTTTTTGCCACATTTTGAGGTTTGCAAAGGATCCTGGGTAACAGAAGCTGGTGAGAGCCCCACAAGTCACCCCATCTTGGATTCCCCTAGGTGTCTAGTTTTCAAAAAGGTTTCCCCAGGTGCCGGCTGAGCTAGAGGCCAAAATCTACAGCTAGGCACTTAGCAAAAAACAGCTCTGTTTTCTTTCTGAAAATGTGATGTGTACATGTCGTGTTTTGAGGCATACCCTGTGGCGGGCGCTAGGCCTACCCCCACAAGTGAGGTACCATTTATATCGGGAGACTTGGGGAAACGCTGGGTGGAAGGACATTTGTGGCTCCTCTCAGATTCCAGAACTTTCTGTCACCGAAATAACAGGAAAAAGTGTTTTTTTGCCACATTTTGAGGTTTGCAAAGGATTCTGGGTAACGGAACCTGGTCAGAGCCCCACAAGTCACCCCATCTTGGATTCCCCCAGGTGTCTAGTTTTCAAAAATGCGCAGGTTTGCTAGGTTTCCCCAGGTGCTGGCTGAGCTAGAGGCCAAAATCCACAGCTAGACACTTAGTAAAAAACAGCTCTGTTTTCTTTCTGAAAATGTGATGTGTCCACGTCGTGTTTTGGGGCATATCCTGTCGTGGGCGCTAGGCCTACCCACACAAGTGAGGTACCATTTTTATTGGGAGACTTGGGGAAACGCTGGGTGGAAGGAAATTTGTGGCTCCTCTCAGATTCCAGAACTTTCTGTCACCGAAATGACAGGAAAAAGTGCTTTTTTTTGCCAAATTTTGAGGTTGCCAATGGATTCTGGGTAGCAGAACCTGGTCAGAGCCCCAAAAGTCACCCCATCTTGGATTCCCCTAGGTGTCTAGTTTTAAAAAATGCGCAGGTTTGCTAGGTTTCCCCAGGTGACTGCTGAGCTAGAGACCAAAATCCACAGCTAGGCACTTAGCAAAAAACAGCTCTGTTTTCTTTCTGAAAATGTGATGTGTCCATGTCGTGTTTTGGGGCATACACCTGTCGCAGGCGCTAGGCCTACCCACACAAGTGAAGTACCGTTTTTATCAGGAGACTTGGGGAACGCTGGGTGGAAGGAAATTCGTGGCTCCTCTCAGATTCCAGAACTTTCTGTCACCGAAATGACGGGAAAAAGTGTTTTTTTTTGCCACATTTTGAGGTTTGCAAAGGATCCTGGGTAACAGAACCTGGTGAGAGCCCCACAAGTCACCCCATCTTGGATTCCCCTAGGTGTCTAGTTTTCAAAAAGGTTTCCCCAGGTGCCTGCTGAGCTAGAGGCCAAAATCTACAGCTAGGCACTTAGCAAAAAACAGCTCTGTTTTCTTTCTGAAAATGTGATGTGTCCACGTCGTGTTTTGAGGCATATCCTGTCGCGGGCGCTAGGCCTACCCACACAAGTGAGGTACCATTTTTATCGGGAGACTTGGGGAAACGCTGGGTAGAAGGAAATTTGTGGCTCCTCTCAGATTCCAGAACTTTCTGTCTCCGAAATGACAGGAAAAAGTTTTTTTTTGCCAAATTTTGAGGTTTGCAAAGGATTCTGGGTAACAGAACCTGGTCAGAGCCCCACAAGTCACCCCATCTTGGATTCTCCTAGATGTCTAGTTTTCAAAAATGCGCAGGTTTGCTAGGTTTCCCTAGGTGCCGGCTGAGCTAGAGGCCAAAATCCACAGCTGGGCACTTAGCAAAAAATAGCTCTGTTTTCTTTCTGAAAATGTAATGTGTCCACGTCGTGTTTTGGGGCATATTCTGTCACGGGCGCTAGGCCTACCCACACAAGTGAGGTACCATTTTTATCGGGAGACTTGGGGGAACGCTGGCTGGAAGGAAATTTGTGGCTCCTCTCAGATTCCAGAACTTTCTGTCTCCGAAATGACAGGAAACAGTGTTTTTTTGCCAAATGTTGAGGTTTGCAAAGGATTCTGGGTAACAGAACCTGGTCAGAGCCCCACAAGTCACCCCATCTTGGATTCTCCTAGATGTCTAGTTTTAAAACATGCACAGGTTTGCTAGGTTTCCCTAGGTGCCGGCTGAGCTAGAGGCCAAAATCCACAGCTGGACACTTAGTTAAAAACAGCTCTGATTTCTTTCTGAAAATGTGATGTGTCCACGTCATGTTTTGGGGCATATCCTGTTGCGGGTGCTAGGCCTACCCACACAAGTGAGGTACCATTTTTAGCGGGAAACTTGGGGGAACGCTGGGTGGAAGGACATTTCTGGCTCCTCTCAGATTTCAGAACTTTCTGTCACCGAAATGACAGGAAAAAGTGTTTTTTTGCCAAATTTTGAGGTTTGCAAAGGATTCTGGGTAACAGAACCTGGTCGGAGCACCACAAGTCACCCCATCTTGGATTCCCCTAGGTGTCTAGTTTTGAAAAATGTGCAGGTTTGCTAGGTTTCCCCAGGTGCCGGCTGAGCTAGAGGCCAAAATCCACAGCTAGGCACTTAGAAAAAAACAGCTCTGTTTTCTTTCTGAAAATGTGATGTGTCCACGTCGTGTTTTGAGGCATACCCTGTCGTGGGCGCTAGGCCTACCCCCACAAGTGAGGTACCATTTTTATCGGGAGACTTGGGGCAATGCTGGGTGGAAGGACATTTGTGGCTCCTCTCAGATTCCAGAACTTTCTGTCACCGAAATGACAGGAAAAAGTGTTTTTTTGCCACATTTTGAGGTTTGCAAAGGATTCTGGGTAACGGAACCTGGTCAGAACCCCACAAGTCACCCCATCTTGGATTCCCCTAGGTGTCTAGTTTTAAAAAATGAGCAGGTTTGCTAGGTTTCCCCAGGTGCCGGCTGAGCTAGAGGCCAAAATTCACAGCTAGGCACTTAGTAAAAACAGCTCTGTTTTCTTTCTGAAGATGTGATGTGCCCACGTCGTGTTTTGGGGTATATCGTGTCGGGGCGCTAGGCCTACCCACACAAGTGAGGTACCATTTTTATCAGGAGTCTTGGGGAAACACTGGGTAGAAGGAAATGTGTGGCTCCTCTCAGATTCCAGAACTTTCTGTCACCGAAATGACAGGAAAAAGTGCTTTTTTTGCCAAATTTTGAGGTTTGCAAAGGATTCTGGGTAACAGACCCTGGTCGGAGCCCCACAAGTCACCCCATCTTGGATTCCCCTAGGTGTCTAGTTTTGAAAAATGTGCAGGTTTGCTAGGTTTCCCCAGGTGCCGGCTGAGCTAGAGGCCAAAATCCACAGCTAGGCACTTAGAAAAAAACAGCTCTGTTTTCTTTCTGAAAATGTGATGTGTCCACGTCGTGTTTTGAGGCATACCCTGTCATGGGCGCTAGGCCTACCCCCACAAGTGAGGTACCATTTTTATCGGGAGACTTGGGGCAACGCTGGGTGGAAGGACATTTGTGGCTCCTCTCAGATTCCAGAACTTTCTGTCACCGAAATAACAGGAAAAAGTGTTTTTTTGCCACATTTTGAGGTTTGCAAAGGATTCTGGGTAACGGAACCTGGTCAGAGCCCCACAAGTCACCCCATCTTGGATTCCCCTAGGTGTCTAGTTTTCAAAAATGCGCAGGTTTGCTAGGTTTCCCCAGGTGCTGGCTGAGCTAGAGGCCAAAATCCACAGCTAGACACTTAGTAAAAAACAGCTCTGTTTTCTTTCTGAAAATGTGATGTGTCCACGTCGTGTTTTGGGGCATATCCTGTCTTGGGCGCTAGGCCTACCCACACAAGTGAGGTACCATTTTTATCGGGAGACTTGGGGAAACGCTGGGTGGAAGGAAATTTGTGGCTCCTCTCAGATTCCAGAACTTTCTGTCACCGAAATGACAGGAAAAAGTGCTTTTTTTTGCCAAATTTTGAGGTTGCCAATGGATTCTGGGTAGCAGAACCTGGTCAGAGCCCCAAAAGTCACCCCATCTTGGATTCCCCTAGGTGTCTAGTTTTAAAAAATGCGCAGGTTTGCTAGGTTTCCCCAGGTGACTGCTGAGCTAGAGACCAAAATCCACAGCTAGGCACTTAGCAAAAAACAGCTCTGTTTTCTTTCTGAAAATGTGATGTGTCCATGTCGTGTTTTGGGGCATACACCTGTCGCAGGCGCTAGGCCTACCCACACAAGTGAAGTACCGTTTTTATCAGGAGACTTGGGGAACGCTGGGTGGAAGGAAATTCGTGGCTCCTCTCAGATTCCAGAACTTTCTGTCACCGAAATGACGGGAAAAAGTGTTTTTTTTGGCCAAATTTTGAGGTTTGCAAAGGATTCTGGGTAACAGAACCTGGTCAGAGCCCCACAAGTCACCCCATCTTGGATTCCCCTAGGTGTCTAGTTTTAAAAAATGCACAGGTTCGCTAGGTTTCCCCAGGTGCCGGCTGAGCTAGAGGCCAAAATCCACAGCTAGGCACTTTGTAAAAAAACAGCTCTGTTTTCTTTCTGAAAATGTGATGTGTCCACATTGCGCTTTGGGGCATATCCTGTCGCGGGCGTTAGGCCTACCCACGCAAGTGAGGTACCATTTTTTTCTGGAGACTTGGTGGAACACAGAATAGCAAAACAAGTGTTATTGTCCCTTGTCTTTCTCTACATTTTTCCCTCTAAAATGTGAGACAGTGTGTAAAAAAGACATCTATTTGAGAAATGCCCTGTAATTCACATGCTAGTATGGGGACCCAAGAATTCAGAGATGTGCAAATAACCACTGCTTCTCAGCACCTTATCTTGTGGCCATTTCGGAAATACAAAGGTTTTCTTGATACCTATTTTGCACTTTTTATATTTCAGCAAATGAATTGCTGTATACCCAGTGGAGAATGAAAACCGATTGCAAGGTGCAGCTCATTTATTGGCTCTGCGTACCTAGGGTTCTTGATGAACCTACAAGCCCTATATATCCCCGCAACCAAAAGAGTCCAGCTGACGTAACGGTATATTGCTTTAAAAATCTGACATCGCAGGAAAAAGTTACATAGTAAAACGTGGAGAAAAATGGCAGTTTTTTTCACCTCAATTTCAATATTTTTTTATGTCAGCTGTTATTTTCTGTAGGAAACCCTTATAGGATCTACACAAATGACCCCCTGCTGAATTCAGAATTTTATCTACTTTTCAGAAATGTTTAGCTGTCTGGGATCCACCATTGGTTTCACACCCATTTCTGTCACTAACTGGAAGGAGGCTGAAAGCGCAAAAAATAGTAAAAATGGGGTATGTCCCAGTAAAATGCCAAAATTGTGTTGTAAAATGGGGTTTTCTGATTCAAGTCTGCCTGTTCCTGAAAGCTGAGAAGATGGTGTTTTTAGTACCGCAAACCCTTTGCAGATGCCATTTTCAGGGGAAAAACCACAAGCCTTCTTCTGCAGCCCTTTTTTGCGCATTAAAAAAAAAGAAAAAGTTTTGCTGTATTTTGGCTAATTTCTTGGTCTCCTTCAGGGGAACCCACAAAGTCTGGGTACCTCTAGAATCCCTAGGATGTTGGAAAAAAAGTACACAAATTTGGGGTGGGTAGCTTATGTGGAGAAAAAGTTATGAGGGCCTAAGGGCCAACTGCCCCAAATAGCCAAAAAAAGGTTCGGCACAGGAGGGGGAAAGGCCTGGCTACGAAGGGGTTAAATTCCATAAAGCATGATGTCCAGCATTCCTATACATAAAAATGACTCACATCACATAGAAACGCATTGTATCATATTGGATTTCTCACTATAAGTACACCAGAAATCAAGAAATGGCATGGCACAGTAATGCCACCTTAAGTACAACAACAGTCATCAAGTCCCACCGTGATTGAAAGTGGGACAACAGGTATCAGGTGGAAACAAGAATAAAGTCATGCACTCCTACAGGTATGCTAAGAGAGCAACAGCAAACAGGATCCACATTAATCATGCCAAACACTTAAGTAGCCCTTTAAACATGTTTCAGGCCTGCCGCTGCAGTTTGACTGCTGCTTCTACTGGTAATTTAAAACCTATTGCCAAGCCTTAAACTCACCATTTGTTACACACCTTGCACCTAACACCTAAGGTAGACCTTACATAACGCTAAGGACAGGCTGCTATGTAATTAAAAGGTAGGACATGCACTTTTAAGTTTTACATGTCCTGGTAGTAAAAACCTCTAAAGTCATTTTTCATTACTGTGAGGCCTCCCCCCCTCATAGGTTAACATTGGGAATTCCTTAATTCACACTTAAGCTGTAATTCCTAATTGAGAAGGAGTTGTTATATCATGTTTGATATCATTGGAATAGTAATGATAAATCCTCTTTATTGGTGAAGTCGGATTTAACATTACTATTTTAGAAATGCCACTTCTAGAAAATTAGCTACTGTTTCAGCTGTGTCTGCTTGCAGCCTGTCTCCAATACACGTATGGGGTGGGGTGACAGCTACATTCTGTGCATTTCCTATAGAAGTCACAAACACAGCAAGGTTAGGTGTGTCTGAGTGCTCATCTGCAATCATTTGCATTCTGATGGCTCTTCCTGGGCAGGAGGGTGGGAGGGGTCACACACCTAAATAGGCAGTGCCTGTCCTCACACAAAGGGCTGATTACCCCCTACTGATGATAGTCTGGAGCCAGGACTGAGGAAGAAAGGATATTTGTGCACTTCAGAGACCCTTCTTTGAAGTCACCCCCACTTCAAAGGCACTTTTGGGAATAAGTGCTGGGTCTCTGACCCCACCAAATCAGACACTTCTGGACCTACGACTGGACTCTGTCAGAAGAACTGCTATGCTGCACAAAGGACTGTTACTCAGCCAGACTGCTGACCTGGAAGGACTGCCTTTCTGCTATGCTGTCCTGCTGCCTGCTGCTCTCTCACTTTGCTGAGGGAGAGATGGACTCTGCCTTGCCCCCCAAAGTGATCTCCAAGGGCTACTTTGCTTGCCCCCTGTTGCAAAAGACTCAGGAATATCAAAATCTCTACTGCTGCTTCTGTGCCTGATTCACTGGAAGTGGACCCTGATACTTGCACCAGGGAAATCGATGCATCTCCTGCCTGCTGGAAGTGACAACTGATGCATCAACCCTATTGCGGGTGTAAAATTAGTGCCTCACGCTTGGGGTCTGGGTAGCATCTCCAGAACTGTCAGATTGACTGACGCATCCCCTGCATGCTGGAAGCGGCGCCCAGGCGCATCGCTATCAATGCAGCACTGCAACCACTGCATCATCCCCATTGTTGTATGCCAATCAAGGCATCTCTTTCACAGTATGAAGAATTCCAGTGAATAAGGTTTGGAATCAATGCATTGCGCCTTCTATGCTCATCTGCGCAAACCAACACATCGCCATTAATGCGTGTAAAAAATCAATGCATCCCCTTGACTGCAGGAGTGACATCGATACGTCTACTGATGCATCATCCCCACATCTCATGCTTGCGACCAGGCTGAAGGTACTCTATTACCTGGGTCACTGTGGACCCTGTCCTGGCCTGTACTCCATCGTGGTCGGCTTGAACTCTTGATGTTGCTCCTGTCCAGTGTGACCTCAAATAACCCCTAAAGCGGAATTTGCTTCTAAGCATTATTTTACACTTACTCTTCCGAAATTCATAACTTTAATTTTACTAATTGGATTTTGTCATTTTGGGTTCGAATTCATAATCTGTGTGTGTGTTGCACAAATACTTTACACATTGCCTCTTGAGATAAGCGTGGCTGCTCTTTGCCAAGCTACCAGAGGGTGAGAATAGGTTATCATTTAGTGTGTACCTGACTCACACTGGCTAGAGTGGTGATCCCTACTTGGACTGGGTGAAAGACCCTGCCAACTAGAGACTCCATTTCTAACAATTTTGGCCCTCAACATAACCCTGGCAGTCGGTGTTAAAGCGGCTGTAATACCACCAACAGGCGGCGGTTAAAAAAATTGAACACTCTGACCGCAAGGTGACAGAAACAAACACCGCGGCGGTAACCGCCAACAGACATGCGGAACACAATGTACCGCCCACTGTATTACAACAGGCCTATCCGCCACCTTTTCCAGGGTGGTACCAACATCATCAAAAGCACGGCAGAAACAGGACTTGGAACGGAAACCACTCACCTCTCGACACCCAACGAGGCACCAGGACGCCATGGGGCCCGAGTTACTGGTCCTGCCCATGTTGGTTTACCTCCTCTTCTACCAGGAGCAGCAAAGACGCTGGTGACAACCACGGGGAGTACTGCACCTAGCACACAGGGGAGGGGGGAGGGGGGAGGAAAGAGAGTGACACACACAGAACACGCAACACTCCCAGCCCCACCCTCACCCACAACAACATACACACAAATACATGCAGCAACATGACATTTACACCCCGTTACCCCCTGGAAGAAAGCAAGAAAAAAATGAAATGATTGTAACAAGTGTAGTCATCGAAAAATCAGATAGGCCAAGATAACTTTAAATCATCAGTATATACAAATATGTACAGCAACTACACAAGTCCGGATAGTGTTCCAATCATTGTCCGTGGACCAGTGGTCACAAAATGCATGGGCAAAGCCCACATATGATACCTGACTTGGAACGGAGAGAACACTGCTGGGGCATCAGATCGAAAATAAACAGGCACCTCAGGGGAAGGGGGGGCACCTCAGCCAGGTGAACGGACGACGCCACTGCTCCACGAGGGGGCTCCATGTCCACAGTTTGGTCCTGGGAAGTGCAAAGCCACAGTCTCTCAAGTCCCTCAAGTGGGTGGGTTGCCCACTGCTTTATCCTGGGGAGTGCAAAGCCACAGTCTCTCAAGACTCTCAAGTCTCTCAAGTGGGTGGGTTGCCCACTGTTCGGTCCTAGGGAGTGCAAAGCCACAGTCTCTCAAGTGCGTGTGTTGCCCACTGTTTGGTCCTGGGGAGTGCAAAGCCACAGTCTCTCAAGTCGTTGACATGTTCCACTGGTTCTGGAGGGGGCTTGGTGCGCAGAGTGCTTCATCCTTCCAAGGACTGGGGTTGTGGATGCTTTTCTCCACTGGTTCTGGAGGGGGCTTGGTGCCCAGAGTGCTTCATCCTGCCAAGGACGGGGTTGTGGATGCTTTTCTCAACTGGTTCTGGAGGGGGCTTGGTGCCCAGAGTGCTTCATCCTGTCAAGGATTGGGGTAGTGGATGTTTTTCTCCACTGGTTCTGGAGGGAGCTTGGTGCCCAGAGTGCTTCATCCTGCCAAGGATTGTGTGAGTGGATGTTTTTCTCCACTGGTTCTGGAGGGGGCTTGGTGCCCAGAGTGCTTCACATGCAATGTGGCAGGTCCCATTCCCTCACCTGGGTGTGTGTGCCACGAGATTGCCTGGGAACAGGTAGCATGATACTCCATGGCGGCAGAGACACATTCCACCCTGCTGCGACTTTGCCTGCCACCTGCTGGTACAAACAGTGCTGGGTGTCGTGCCTCATGTATGCTGTGCAGGGTCCAGGACTTCTCCTGCAGCCTCAGACAGCTGTCCACTGGTAATGTTAGCCATGTCGGCTGTGGTGGCATGGTCTGAGCACGTCGCAGGGCTGGTGGCGGTGCTTGCAACGGTTTCTGTGGCAGAGATGCTGCTGGTGGTGAATGTGTCAGCACCTGTGGAGGGAGACAGCAGGACGTCTCCTGCAGCCTCGGATGGCTGCCCACTGGGGATGATGCCGGGGACTGTTGCTGAGGCAGCAGACGTGCAGGTGGTAATGCAGGTGGTGGTGCAGGTGGCGGTGCCCACCACCGTACAGGTTGCTGTTCTGGTTGCCAGAAGGGGTGACTCTAGTTCCACAGCCGGAGGCTCCGTGCCCTGTCCTGACTTCCCCTTAGTCTTGTGTCCCTTCCCCACCTTGGATGTCACTGCTGGTCCCTTGGCACTGTCCCCTTTTGGCTTGGAGGAGGCCTTGCTGGGTGGTTGGGGAGGCTTTTCCCTACGGCATGTGGGCACCTTCTTCATCTTGGTAGGTGGCGGAATGGGCTGATCCTTGGCCTCGCTAGGTGGAACAGTGGCAACCCTGATGGGTGCCGCCCGCAATGTTACCGGACTTGCTGAGACCACAGTGCTGGAGGATTTGGTGGCTGAGGTGCTGGGCTGGGACCTGGACATCCTGGCCATAGGGGAAGGACGGGGGGGAGGTGTAGGGAAGAGGTCAATGTTAGCCAGGAAAAGTTTTTTAGACACATTGGGACGGGAAGATGGAGGGGGTTTGGGAGTGGATTAAGAGGTAGTGGTTGTAGGAGGTGTATGTCTGCTGAATTTGGGTGAAGGTGCATGGGCCGAAGGATGTTGTGAGGTGAATAGCTGTTGGGTGTGTGTGTGCCTGTGTTTGTATACTTTGGGAGCAGGGCTCACAGACACACTGGGAGAGGACACAGGAGACGTGTGCATGGTAGTGGGGGTGGTGAGTGCACATGAGCGGTGTGTGGTGATGGGCGTGCTGGTGATGGAGGTAGTGGCTGAGGATGTAGTGCATGCAGGTGTGAGTGGAGACGAGACTGGGAGGGAGGAGGAGGACGTGGAGGAGGGGGACACAGTGGAGGCAGTGGATGTTGATGTGTCTGCATGGGTCTGGTGGGAGGGCAGTGATGGTAGGGGGGTGGCGGCTGTACCTGTTGTTGCGGTGGGCACAGAGGTCCCATCAGAGGAGGAGTCGCTGTCGCTAGTGTCTGCTCCTGTCCCCGTCGTGGAGCTCCCCTCGCCCTCCGTCCCACTGGTGCCTTCAGACTCCGTAAATTCACCCTCCAGGGTCATGTGGGTTGCAGCTCCCTCCTGCCCCGGTGCCAATGCTCCTCCACCAGATGATGCTAATGCACACAAGGACAGGGTGACAAAACAAAAAGGGGGGGAAGACATAAGAGACACATGGTCAATGCCTACAACACCACTACCGTTGGCGGACACAACACACAAGGAGCAGCCCTATGCACTAGCGCATGCACTAACAGTGCAGGGGAAAAGCACATGCCCATGGGGGACTCTGCCTAGACCCATTTCATGCACAGCTGGAACCCATAAGAGCCTGACTAGGTCTAGAGGGCAACTACCACCTTTGGGGTTGGAGTGGCACTGAGCCTGCAAAACAATAGATGTACCTTGGCGCGTCTGCTCTGGCCTAGGGGAACCCACAGCCCATCTCCCCCACCCAGACACCTCGTCAAGTGCAGAGTCAGCTGAATGAGGCTGTACTCACCCCCTTGTGGCTGCTGTGATGCCCTCAAGTGCCCATCCAACTCCGGATGTGACACTGCCAGGATCTGGTACATCGGGGGGGTCATGGCGCGACGGGCACCCCTTCCACATTGGGAGGCCATCCCCCAGCTGGGCCTCCGCCATCTTCTTGCTCCAGCGGCGCAGGTCCTCCCATCTTTTCCGGCAGTGGGTGCTCCATCTATTGTAGACCCCCAGGGTCCACACTTCCTTGGTGATGGCACGTTAAATACCCTTCTTGTGGTGGGCGCTGACCTAGAGGAATAGTGAAGTAAAAATGGATGTTACTCCCCCGTCCAGTTCTTTTTACTCATTGGCCACAAACCTCTCACCCTGGCCCAGAAAAACATACACTCACCATCCTCACATGCTGGCCGGTGCCCCCCGTCTCTTCCATCCACGACACTCCATACAATCATGTGCCATCCACCATGCACACAGTTTACTCACCTGTTTGTCTGGAGGACCGTAGAGTAGCGTGTCACTAGTTTGTCCAACTACTCCGCAGTGAAGGCAGGGGCCCTTTCCCCAGACACTGTAGCCATTGTCACTTCCAGACACAGGTCGCAGCAGCACTTGCAGTGTAGGTCCTCTCCTGTTGAAGGTCAGGTATCAAGTGAGGGAACTGATAGAAAATGGCGGTCACGTCTGCGGCGTTGCGTACCGTCACTGTCGGCGTACATCGTCATTGGCTCCTGGAACCCATAGGGCCCAATGATAACCAATGCCGAATTGCGCAGCGGTCTTTGACCGCCTACCACAATGCTGCACAATGCCAGTGCAGTTACCTCATTTCCCCTTGTCCCTCCTTACAGGTCAGGCAGCCGCCATTTCAGGTGACCACATGGCAGGCCAACTAACTGCGTCACAGCACTTTTGGGTAGGAACACAGACAGAAAAAGGCAAACAAAGATTATTTCACGATTGTGCTAAACAGCCTTGTGAAACCTATGTGGTGTATGACCCTCTGCTCACCCTTCTTCTCCATAGGGCACGTCCGCTGGGGCAGGTGATGAGATGGCACCATCCTCTGGTGTACAGACCCCTGGTGGACCTGTCGACAATGGAAGACAGACACATCATTATCACTTACAGACTTGATCGTGCCACAATCCAGGAAATGTGTACCCAGTTGGAGCCAGGCCTGATGTCAGCTATCCGCCATCCCACAGGAATCCCCCTCTAGTGCAGGTCCTGTCAGTACTCCATTTCCTGGCCAGTGGGTCCTTTCAAACAACAGTGTCCATGGCATCAGGGATGTCACAGCCAAAGTTCTCTAACGTGTTGTCCAGAGTGTTGTCTGCCCTGCTGAAACACATGTGCAGCTACATTGTTTTCCCTCAGGTGGAGGATTTGCCCACAGTGAAAGGTGACTTTTATGCCCGGGGACATATCCCCAACATCATTGGTGCCATTGATGGTACACATGTGGCATTTGTCCCCCCCCCGCAGGAATGAACAAGTGTACAGAAACTGCAAAAGCTACCATTCGATGAATGTGCAGATGGTGTGTTTGGCAGACCAGTACATCTCCCATGTGAATGCCAAGTATCCTGGCTCAGTGCATGACGCTTACATTTTGAGGAATGGCAGCATCCCTTAAGTGATGGGGCAACTCCAGAGGCACCGTGTGAGGCTAATAGGTGAGCCCAAGGTCCCAAAACAGTTGACATAGGTGTCTGGGTATGGGAGAGTCCCTAAGGGTTGGAGGATGTCTAACAATTGTCCCTCGATATTTGCAGGTGACTCTGGTTACCTCAACCTGTCAAGGCTACTGACCCCAGTGAGGAATCCCAGGACAAGGGCAGAGGAACACTACAATGAGGCAAATGGGCGAACTAGGAGGATAATAGAGCACACCTTTGGCCTCCTGAAGACCAGATTCCGGTTCCTCCATCTGACAGGTGGCTCCCTATACTACTCACCGAAGAAAGTGTGCCAGATCATCGTGGCATGCTGTATGTTGCACAACCTGGCTTTGCGACGCCAGGTGCCTTTTCTTCAGGAGGATGGGCCTTGTGGCAGCTGTGGAGCCTGTGGATAGTGAAGAAGAGGAGGCAGAAGAAGAAGATATAGACAACCAAAACAACATCATCATGCAATACTTCCAGTGAGACACAGGTAAGAGGTTGGCACTGCTTCTCACATCTCATACTACTGTAGGACATAGCATAAATCTGCCTTTTTACCTCTGTGTATGGACCTTGACATGTCACTTTGGCTTTCCATTTCACAGATCTGGGTCCCACTTTGTGCCCTCTGCTATGTTTACTACTGCCCAACAACTGTGTAACATTGGTATGTTAACATGAACATTGACATTCCTATATTTCTGAAAGGTTGTAATTACACATTTGTAAAAGTACAGACTGACTCCAGATTGATTTGTGATTCAAGGGTGTTTATTTCTGTGCTAATAAGTGGAGGGGGGGGTGCAATGGGCTGGGGTGATGGTGGAGGAATGTCCATGGTTTAGTTCAGTCTCTTGGTCTCACAGGTGCATTGTCCAAGGGGGCATAGGAAGGGGAGCAATGGCAGTTTAAGGTGGACAGGGTGACAAAGTGGGACAGAAGGGTGACAATCAGGAGAGTGTTATTTCCTGGTGGGGGTCTTGGCAATGTTCTCTGTCTTGTTCCTGGATCTCAGGGACCGTTTGCGGGGTGGTTCTCCTTCTGCAGGGGGTGGGGTGCTGGTGGCCTGTTGTTCCTGTAACGGGGCCTCCTGTCCACTAGCGCCGGCGGAGGTGGAGTGCTGTTCATCGTTCAGGCTAGTGTCAAGGGCCCGTTTGTGTGCCACTGTGTCCCTCATGGGGTTAGCCAGATCTGCCAGCACCCCTGCAACGGTGACCAGGGTGGTGTTGATGGACATCAAGTCCTCCCTGATCCCCAGGTAGTGTTCCTCCTGCAGCCGCTGGGTCTCCTGAACTTGGCCAGTACCGTGCCCATGGTCTCCTGGGAATGATGGTATGCTCCCATGATGTTGGAGAGTGCCTTGTGGAGAGTGGGTTCCCTGGGCCTGTCCTCTCCCTGTCGCACAGCAGTCCTCCCAGCTTCCCTGTTATCCTGTGCCTCTGTCCCCTGAACTGTGTGCCCACTGCCACTGACCCCAGATCCCTCATCATCCTGTGTTTGCGGGGTTGCCTGGGGTCCCTGTAGTGGTGGCACACTGCTGATTGACGTGTCCTGGGACAGAGGTATGGGCCCGCTGGGTGGGTGCTGTGCTGGTGTTTCCTGAGGGGGAGGCTTTGTGGTGGCTTGTGACTGTGGCAGGGGAACCAACTGTCCAGAGGTCCCTGATGGGCCGGGCTGGTCATCCAGATCCAGGCGTGCAGAGCTGCTGTCGTCACTGTGGGCCTCTTCTGTGGGGGGACTGGATATATCTGGCACCTCCTGTCCGGTGACGTTGGGTATGGGTCCTGTTGGGGTGTAAATGCATAGTTATTGTATCTGTGTGTGCCATCTTGTGCATTGGGTGAGTTACCCTCTGCTCATGTGCTTGCCTTGTTGTGTTTGCCATTGTGTGATTAGTGTTTTGGGGTCTATGTGGGTGTCTGTACTGGACATGCTTTGGCAATGGGTGTCCATGCTTTGGTGTTGCATGCAGGGCTTGGTATTGGGATGGATGGGTTGTGATAGTGGGGCATATGTGAGGTGTTGGAGTGATGGGGTGAGCGGGAGGGTGGGGGTATGTGATGGCATGCAGGTGGGGGTTACGGTAATTAAGATTTGACTTACCAGAGTCCAGTCCTCCTGCTACTCCTGCGAGGCCCTCAGGATGCAGTATTGCCAAGACTTGCTCCTCCCATGTTGTTAGTTGTGGGGGAGGAGGTGGGGGACCACCGCCAGTCCTCTGTACAGCAATCTGGTGTCTGGATACCATGGAACGCACCTTCCCCCGTAGGTCGTTCCACCTCTTCCTAATGTCATCCTGTGTTCTTGGATGCTGTCCCACTGCGTTGATCCTGTTGACAATTCTCCGGATGATTTCCTCCACCATGACCCTGAGCTCCTCCTCAGAAAACCTGGGGTGTCTTTGAGGTGCCATGATGTGGTGTGGGTGATGTGTGAGGTGATGTTTGTGGTGCTGTGTGAAATGTTGTGTTAGTGTGTGTTCTTTGAGGTGCGTGGATGTTGTATGAGTGATGGTGTGGTGTGCTTGTGGATGCTGGTGTAGTGTTGGCTATTCTCTCGCTGTGCTTCTTCACAAAAATGTCGTTGTAAGCGGTTGTGGGTAATGTGGGTGTGTGTTTTATAGTGGTGTGAGTGTGTGGGTGTGGTGTGTGTTTGTGTATCATGTGTGTGTATTTTGAATTGTTCAATGTGGTTGTGTTTTGTAAATGTGTGTGTATTTTGAGGGTGGCGGTGTGTACTGCCAATGGATTACCGCGGTTGAAAGACCACCGCGTTGATTCGTGGGTCGTGATAGTGTGGGTGTATTCTTGTTGATGTGACGGTGTGGGTTTTGCTATCGCCAGTTTATCACTGACCTTTGGTGTGGCGGATTTGTGTGGGTGTCTGTATTGTGGGGGATTACAAGATGTGGATGGTAATACCTGTAGCGGATTTCCACTGCGGCCACTGTCTGTTGGTGGCCTTCAGCATGGCGGTAAGCGGGATTTACCACCAGGGTTGTAATGAGGGCCTATATGTCAATAGTTATATCTACTATTTGAGACAGTCACAGTTTGAGTTCTAATGTGACACAGTGTTGTTTATGGTTGTCTTGTTTGTTGTTATAGTTTCATTAGTAAGCATTTCGGCTGCCTGCACGCAGACTGCCGAGCAGGTTGTTGGGTTTGCAGTGAATATCCTTTCCAAGGGGAATCATCTGATAATGAATCCATTATTATCACTGATGAAGTGCCTCTTTTAGAGGAGGTAATTGATATTCCAGTAGTGGAGCATGAGCAAGCTGGATTGCAGTTAAGGGCTGTAAGGCTTCCCATTGGAAGTGCTGAACCCTGGGCTGCCCCATACATGGTGAGGTCTGTTTTTCCTGCCTTTTTTCTGCAAACTAAAAGACCAGCTTTGGTGGGCCTCACCTGGTGTTCTGGGAAATAGTCACTGAGCTTATTCCTCTAATGGACAGGTCCACTCAAAATGTGCAGCACTGTAAACAGTGCAGAGCAAATTAAAGAGAATCCACTTGTCTACTGGTAGGCAATGCAACTTTATAAATGATGGCGAGGGAGAGGAGGTTCTTGGAAGATCCAGGGCTAAACGATGTGCCACATTTTGAATGTGAGACGGATGGTTAATCAACAAATCAGATGTACCCAAAAGCAGAGCATTTCTATAATCTAACCGGCTAAGAATAGTAGTCTGAAAAAAAAGTGCCTTATGTTCTGATGGAAGAAGTGGTAGTAGCTTCCTTAACATTTTAAGTAGGGCAATACAGGGTGAGGATAGCCTATTAACACAAGAGGTCAGTGATTGATTGTTCTCAAAGAAGACTCCAAGATTTCAGACCTCCAAGGGTGCAGACTGTGGAAAATTAGACTGAGGTGCCCAAAAATCAGCCAGCACTAATGGTGGTACCTTATTTGCTGCACAAACAAGTACTTCTGTTTTGTCTTCATGTGATTTAAGGAAGTTCGATGTCAGCAGCTGGTGCTCTCCCTCCTGCAGATATGGAAAGTATCATATGGAGAGAGGGGGATTAGGGTCAACCGATGTTATAAGATGAGTGTAATCAACATAAATCATAACGACAACTGCCTTATGATGGAGTAGCGTTGCCAATGGTCTCAGCTACATGTTAAATACAGTTGGACTTAATGCTGATACTCAATGTACCCCCAGTACTAAGGCTTTGGATTCTGATTGATATGGTGGAATATGGACTGCCTAAGTTCCTGCCTTCAAATATGAGACACACCTATTTAGGGCAAGCACTCAAGCAACCTGAAGGCCGCTGCACTGCATATCGCCAGCACAGCGCCCAAGCAGTTTCCAGCAGAGGCCTGAAACTTAATAGGAAAGCCAGTGACCTGATTTTGTTGAATTGTTATTTCAGCGATGCAAAAAAGCTGACAATCCTCTTGGATCATCCTGGTCATGAAATTATAATTGTGGGAGACTTTAACACCTGTGGCCACGGGGCACCACTCGCTAGTGCCACGCGGGAAAGAGTGGGGCATACTATACAGGAATTTCCGAAAACGTATAAACTGGCATCAGCCCACCCGGCGGCTGTAGTAACAGAGAAGGAACTGTGTTTCCCCCTGACTTGTAAGGACGATCAACTTTTGATTATGTCTTTCTCTCCAAGCGCCTAGCCACACAGTTGGCAAACTTCAAAATTGCAAAAAGACCAGAAAGTGATCACAACACAGTAAAGTGCGCATTGAATCTACTAGCACAACCATCGGTGAAGAACAGACATGTGGGCTTGTCGACAGGGGAAGAGAAAGCGCATCTAGTACGAATAATAAAGTGGAGATCAGAACATACAGCTACAGTTATTGCCTGGCTAAGCAAACAGCAGTCCACCCTAAAATCAACGCAACAGTTTTTAGCCCTCTAGTGGTGGGCAAACTGTGTTGATTACCTCAGATCTCTCTTGTTGGGAAAGGGGGCCAAGCATAACGCTTTACAATCTGGTGGGGTCAGGAGAGCATCATCTCAGCATGACGAAGCCATCACTGCCTCAATAATAGCCCTCCGCAAAGCCGATTAAATTCACAAACAAAAGTCTTCAACAATTACCGCAGCAGCGGTAAAACGCATGAGATTAACAGACAGAAAACATTCTGGGAACATAAGGAGGAAAGGAACCAAAAGGAATGGGCTAACACGTTTCAGATGCTAAACGATCCAAACAATGTGCACTTCTGGGAGTACGTTAACAATCTAAAGGACAGCGACGAATCGGGGGAGAATGGCGTCTCGGAAGCTGCTTGAGTTAGGCGTGTTACAGAGCTTTACACAGACTATCTGGCAGCCAGTGGCAACGGACTACAAGCAAACCTACATCTTGCCCACATCTGCTCAGGAGTGAGCCATCCGGCTGCTGAATAGAGCCAATTCAGGGCATGAAATATCAACTCACTCGGATGAGGCCTAGTGTGCAGTAGTCGAACAAACAACAAGATTGAGAGAATTATCAAGCATATGAGAAATGATGGGGCCCCTGGTTCTAACGGTCCACCCCCGAGCCTATTCAAATGTGCCCCTGACAACTGGGCAAGGTTGCTGACCCCACTTTTCAACTTTGCTTTTCACGCAGCAACCGTCCCTGAAGCCCGGAAAGGGTCCATTCTCTGCCCTATATATAAAAAAGGGGACCGATCAAGGGCCTCAAATTATCATCTAATTGTATTTCTTGATGTGGCGGCTAAAGTCTATGCCTGTGTCCTGTTTGAGCAGCTAGAGGTGTGGGTCTGAGACCAAGAAATGTTACAATTTTTTTCAATCTTGCTTTAAGGCTGGGACATCAACCGTGGATAACATCCTGGCATTATCCTTACCAAGCTTCCCAAAACAACAGACTGCATCACTTCTGTTGCTTCATTGATTACATCGCGGCAATTGATAGGGTTTAAAGGGCAACCCAGTGGAGGAAACTACATGGGTGGGGTATACCCCCAAAGCTGCTAAGAGCCCTAAACTCACTGTACTCAAGGAAAGGGATCCGAGTGGAAACTGTTTAACCTGTACACAGTGAATTTCAATTTAGGGAAAACCTTGGCTGCCTGGCATCTCCCAAGCTAGGAAATACCAAACTGCAAATAATTCAATATGCAGACGACATAGTGATCATGGATTCTACTAAACCGTGCTACCAATAGGCATTTAATGCCCTAAACACAGTCCGTCTGGCCAACCAGCTCCAAGTCAAGCGAGATAAAACAAAAGGAATAATATTTAGAAGACAGAAACAAAATGAGTAGCTCTTGGAGCCTGGGCAGCAACACAATCAGCACAACAAATAATTGTTTTTACCTGTATGTGTTGTTTGATTAAAACAGTTCACCAGCTGCACAAACAAATGCTATTAAAAAAAAAGGTGCCGCCATCATGGATGGGATCGGTCAACTGAATCGGCTATTAGGCAGTGCCTCCTTGGCCCCAATATTGAGGGCCATATTTATACTTTTTGACGCAAAATTGCGCTAACGCAATTTTGCGTCAAAAAAATTTGCGCCGTCTAACGCCATTTGGATGCGCCATGCGGGCGTCAAATTTATACTTTGACGTACGGCGGCGCAACCAACAGGTGGGAGTCATTATTTCGTGACGCAGACAGCGTCGGTCTGTCGTAAAGGAAACCAACGTAAATGCGACGCACATCACTGTGGGTCGATTTACGACAGCGCAATCGTGAAAACGCCATTTATTTTCACGCAATTGCGTCACATTTTTGCGCGAAAACTGCCCTTTCAGGAGAGGAGACCCAAAATGGATCCTAGATGCCCCAACAGACCCCAGGAGGATGAGAGCAGACCAGGAACCAGCCAGGAGGAAGCATACAGGAAACAGGACATTTAAAAAAAAAAAAGAAAGTGTCGCTTCAGTGCAGAGGAGCAGGAAATCCTGGTGAAAGAGGTGACGGAACACCAGCACCAACTTTTCATCACCTCCAAATTGCCACTCAGTAGGAGAGAGGCCATCTGGAAACAAATTGTGGACAAGATTAACAGTGTGGCTGAAGACCGCCGGACAGTCACCGAGTGTAAGAAACGCTGGCATGACTGCAAACGTAGGACCAAAGAGAAAATGGCCAGGAACAGGAAGGCAGCAACGCAGACTGGAGGGGGGAGTCCAGCACAACAGGAGGCCCTGGACCACATGGAGGAGATGGTCGCAGCCGTCATCCCGGAGGAGATCGTCACAGGGATTCAAGGACTGGACAGCGCAGACTACCACGACACTACGCACATGCAGGGTAAGTCGCATGGGGAATCCTAATACAATAATGGGGACTGTAAGCAGGGGGGGATACCTACTACACAATGCATGTAAGTCAGCACATATATGAAGTGGCATGGGGAAAGGGGCACAGCAGGGGGGCATGCCCAGTACTGATCGAAGCTGGGGCACCACAAAATACAGCAACAACAACAGTCCAACGGGGACATCCTGTAATTACAACAAGAGAGCCAAGGGAAAGCAGTGACAGGTGGGAAGGACACTACCTCAAATCCACATCCAGGCACTTGTATTGCAAAATCTATTCTACATCAACTAGGTCCCTATCTGTAATGCAGTAGCAGATACAACAACTGTAACTTAACTGCAAACACAGTTGACAATAACACCTCTCATCTCTGTGCAGCTATAGTACCAAATGGCAGAAACCCCACCCTGGAACATACATACCTAAATTAGGGGGTGAGGGTGACATCTGCAATTACTCCTAGAAATAAGACAAAGGTACCAGTACACTCAAATGCCGAATGTCCATAACTGACACATACATAAGCCTAAGTAAACAGCAATAGGAGCCACACAGCACTAACGATACACACATGCTGCATACGTCAGGGTCCCTCACGTGCCTGGCTAACAAGGCTACATCACTAATGTCATACTGCTCAGACAACAACATTGAGGAGGGGACACAGGCAACTGGTCACTGAAACACACCTGCAAAGTCGGACAAACAAATAGGACCTTCATACGATAAACAGGCCAATCCAATTCAAAACACATCACCCAACATCATCTCAAAACATCAAGAATGTTTACATCCATACCACATCCTAACATTGACATGCATAGGTAATGCCACGTTACATGTACAGGTCATGCAATGTGAATAAAAAGTGTATGGGGCAGGGCCTGAGAGGCAAGTGTGCTGGCAGGGCAGTCACAACACCCACAGTCAGTCAAAGTGTAGTGTGGCAAGTGAAACGTATACTTTGCGCATTAGCCTCAGGCTGGAGGCCTTTGTGCATCTTACCCTGAATGTACTTATACTCATTTGCTCACATCTAAGTGCCTCAGAGCAATTTGCACTAAATGATTCTCATTGCCCTTCCTATCAGTTAATGTAGCAAATAGTCAGTCCTAAGGTGTTGTCAATTAGTCAAATCACACTGTTTTGCCTACTTCTGCACTGGAGTTTGCCAGAACATATTCACTCTGTGCCCCAGTCATGGATACCGTCTGGTACGTTGCTGATAGATGTGGTAGGGGTCAAGGTTTGGCATTCCTGCATAGGGAAACTTTGTCATCACCATGACATATGTCTTTTACATTCACTCCCTTGTCCCAAGACACACATGGGGGAGTTTCCAAACAGAAAATAACAACTAGATGCTGCCTGCCTTGCTGCTGATGCACAACCAGATCCTAGCCCATTCCTCTGATATGAGGGATGATGTCTCCCCTGTGATTCTGACAGGCAACCTCCAAACTTAACAAGCTGTGCTATACATAGAACATGCAGGGGGAGAGTAGAAACAGTTAGGCACCATGAAAGCTGTGTACTAATGTATTACTCTCCTGCGGACTATTTCAATTCTAACAGTGTGTATTGTTTGTGTACTTGGGGCTCACACCTAAATTCCTACAAGTCAGTTGTACAATGAAACTTCATATCAAACTAATACTGTCTTTGTCATTTGTGTATGGGAACATACCGGAAAAGATACAAATGTGTAGGACCTGAGTGACCACCACTTCCCTGAGAAGTTCCAAAGATGTCATGCGCTCGGATGTCTAAACATTCCTTTGATGTGGGAGACCAGAGGCACTGCTAGTTAGTCTTAGCTAAATTGAATATCTGGGTGACAGAGTTATTTTCAAGTGGGTCAAACTTAGTCCCCCACACCATTAGCTATCCTGCTGCCTAGAAAGCCAAGAATCACATGTTGGATAATGAGAGCCCACCCTACAAAATGTCCCTCCATAACAATAGTGAAACACCGAGTGAGGAGTAGGAGAAAAAAACGCCTATTCCTAAATAATTACAAAGCAACACCTAGAGGCGACCTGGCAGACATGTCTGAAAGATCCATATCAAACATGTGACACACAGGTGGGCCATAGGCCTACAACAATGCCCTATGACGGACAGCAGATACCTAGACAAACACAGAGTACAATGTTAAGGCATCCAAAGGTTTGTATCTTACTGCAAAATTGTCACAACAAAGACACACTAATTGTACCCTGTTTCATTGCAGAGGAACACGGATCTCCTGCTGATCTGCCTTTCTATGAGTTCCCTGATGACATGGATGACGAGACCATCAACCTCCCACAAGAGACCATTGACATGGTCCTTGAAAGCCTCCAAACCCCACCTTCAGTCACAAGGAGGAGCACAGAAGAAGCAGCCACCACAGTAGAACCACCCGCCACCCCAATTGTAAGACCTGCCAGCTCCAACACAGCTGAGGACTCTGACGACACTGGCACCAGCTTCGAAAGAACAGTCGTTGGGGTCCAGCGGGAGCTGGCCAAGGAGGTGCGGGTGGGGATGCAAAATATGGCAGCCAGCCTTGAGGGGGTGCGTTCGTGCATGTTGTCAACTGCTGATCAGGCAGCTGCAATGCAAGCCAGAAATTTTCTCTTGGAGGACATTTCAAAAACACTGAAGGAAATTGGCACAGCTGTCATCCAGTTGACACAACTCAAACTGCAAGCCACTCAACGTGTGCACGAATGCAACATAGAACCCCTCAGGGCCGACCTGGCTGCCTACCATCGGGATGTGGCTGCCATTCTGAAAAACCAGCAGGCCCTCCTTGCTGCAGTACTGCCCTTCCTTACTCAACAGGGATCAGCCCCCGGGATGTCTGCCTCCATGTCTTCTAACACTGAGGTGTGTGTTGCCCCTTCACAACCAACAACAACAAGGACACACCAGGCAACACACACATCAGAAGAAGAAGACATGGAACAGATAACATTCACACGCAAGAGTACCCGGAAGCCCTAGTCCCTGCACCATGCCCTACTCTGACCAAGGTCCTACGTTTTGACACATGCCAGTCTCACTACAACTAACCTCAATGACTGTTCGGCAATCCACTGTATGACTTGTCCACCTTGCCAGTGAATGTTTCTCTCCTACCATTTTGCATTTCATGTTCCTCTGCACTGTCTGTGACATCACCCCAGCATGTCAGGAGCATCATCCACACCCCTTCTGTAGGATCACCATGTAATAATGCACCAGAAAGGAGTCAGCAAACATGGTGAATGGACATTTTGCACAACACCACTTATAAATAAATATCACTTGCACACCTATTGTGTCTCTGTGTCATTTCAAAATTCAACTGTGCAGTAGATAACTCCAAAGTGGCTGTGTGGAAACCATGTCGATTCTCTATACTACTGTCCTGATTTCATGTATACTGAATCATCTGTGCAGTGGCCAGGATTGCATCATAGCTTTACTATACTGAGGAAAATAACTGATGAAGGGACTAAGCACACACAATCATGCTGTGTTGGACAGAATGATGCACCATCTATAGCTATTCTACACAACTAATGGTGGCTGAGAAATGTAGGCACCATGCAATACTAAAATTTGAAATTATGCTGTAGAATGAAAGGAATGATAAACAAATTACACTGCATCAATCACCCTTACGGCGTATACTTCCATGAAGAAAAGTCATGCTGAATCAGTACACACATGATGTAGGTCAGCAATGATAGCAACAAGACAAGAGTGTGAACAAATCATCATCTATAAAGCTCTCCCTGAACTTCACAATGCTGTCCGACCTATCTATTTACCTACAATAACAAGTCTGGAAGCACTCTTTGTGAAGTAGGATACATACCAACCCCAAACCTTGATGATCAATGCACACTACCAATGGTGGCTCTCCAACATGGTGGATACTTACCAAGTTAGCACACGGGTAGCTGGCATGTTAAACCTCATAAGCCTGGGGATAGGGAGCATGGAACACAAATGTCATACTTAACATTTCTGCTACACTGATGTCAAGGCCATGAAAAGGTAGCACCTAACGCATCAGGTAAAGGGTTAACAAATTTTTTATTTAAAAGTAGTAATAAAAGAGGCAACTAAGGGAAAGGTAAACCTACACTAATCTAACCTGACTACTACTAACCCACAACTGTCCCTAACTAACCTAAGCTAAACTTACTCTACACATGTAACAAAACGATCTAAACATCAACCCCCCACCCACCATTAAGAGACAAGACACATGCAGGACAACACTTACTAACCTACACACATACTATACTATCCTAAACAAACATATATTTTTTTGTATTTTTTATTTTTTATATTTTTATTTTTATTTTTTATTTTTTATTAAACAGGAATCCCAACATTGCCCCCCACCCACCCACCCACACAAAAATATTAGATAGAAAGTATAAGGACCCCCCACCCTCTTACCTAACACTAACTAAGCTAATTACCTATACTTATCCTATAACTAACCCCCCAAACCCAACTAACAGTATGAAAAGAGGAAAGAGGGGAGAGGGGAGGGGTAAAAGTTCAGGAGGGCAAAATAACTAAAGATTTGCCCTCTGAAGTGTGCGCCGGATGGAGAACACCTTCTTTTTAACCTCCGCCATGTCCTCCGTCAGGTTGTCCACATTTCGAATTAACCTGTCCAGTTTCCTAGACAATGCCTGGAAGGCTGCAGGGTCAATTGGAGGGTCACTGCTGGTCTGCGTGCCGGTGGAGGTGGAGATTGTCGCTGGAGTGGAGTGGCCACGGGACAGCCCTGCTCCCAACACACGGCTGGGTCCAGGTCTTGAGGAAGATGGCTGGTCCGTCGCTGGGTCCCCTTGGGCAGACCTGGTGGTTGTAGGTGGCACCGTTGGTGGAGCCTGTGGTGTGGCATACCACGCCCCGGAGGCCCGATCGGAATTGTATCTGCGGGCCATCCTCCGATACCCACACTGCACCTGCAGGATGTGCCTGTACCTCATTGCCCTGCGCTCAAAATGGTTGCGCTCTGCGGCACTCAGGTTTGCAGCTGTGAAGAGAAAAGGGAAATATTGAGCATTGAATTTACAGTGGGTTGAATCCCACAATGGCTCATTTGTCCATTACTAGAAATATATTGTATGCAGCAATTGTTACAACATAGTTCACGGAAATGCTCAGAGGAAGTACATGTGAATCATGCATCCCTAAGGTCATATCACACCTAGCATATCCATGTCTCTACATGATGGATGACATCACCCTAAACTACTCATCCAAATCATACCTAAGGCATTTGACATTATGGCACCAGCTCTTCCGCATACTGACTTCAGTACATATGTCATTCTATGTGATTACACTCACACTCCTCACTCAATAGCATTTTTAATTAGTTGTGTGCTAAGAATGAACCCCTGGCCCAGAATCATGTGTCCACACTAGGTGTCAGATGTAGGAATTTAGGAAAATCAACTAGCAAATTGCAAAGCAGAATGGTGTCTCTGACACCGTCTGCGAGTCGCTATGGGGTCCCTAAAACCCACCTCATGAACATCAATGATGTGGGTTCCAAGTTGCCCCACCTTAGCAACATGGGCACTCATGGGGATGGTGGCCTGCTGGGACCAGCAGAACTCCATAGACGTGACTGTTTTTAAATTAAGCAAGTTATTTCTCCCCAAGTGTAGGCCGTTTACCGGAAAGAAAAATGAGCTGCAATTATTTTTAAATCACAACAATTGTACTTGGAAATTTTCACGGTAATTATTGGTCCCTTAGACCACTGGCTTTTTTGCGCAGGATTTTTTTAGTCCACTCACAAAGGCTGAAGCTTTACAATGAGGACCCCTTCCAGTCAGCAAGGTGGTTACCATCCACTTCAAGTGGATGATAACAGCTACTCACTTTGCAACCACGTACTCGGTTGCAAATGGGATTGCCTACCACTGTGATTTGCAAGTAGGTCTGGTAAAACCCTTCATTATATAAATTTTGAAAAGCATTTTACTCATATGTACATGACCACCAAAGACATTTTGGATTAGGAAACAGACGTTTGCAAATCCCACACATATATTTATGCCATTTGCAACGTGTAGACATTTTTCTCACTCTGGCCCAAGGTACTAACTCAAGTCACAAAAGGTGTTAAGTACGTGTAACATACTGGTTGCTACAGTCCTAGGTACCCTGTTTCACAGTAACATCCCAGTCTTTGTGGGTGGTGTGGGAAGAACAACCAACAATCCCATGTTCAATGCACACCCAGGAGTGTACAGAAAGTTCAACAATTATGTGCCTTCACACACAACACCTATGAAGGGCTAGCAACACGTTGTAGTCAGCCCAACCTTGTCACATCCCAGGTCCACACATGTCAAAATGTTATGACTTAGCCCAACATAACATACTATTAGTGAGGCATGTTTAACAACACACACAGGGGAGGTAGTACACCCATTCACATGATTCAACTGAACACCTAGGGCATTACACTCAAGTCACACACACTTCGAGTTCACCTTGTGGAAGTACATGCCCATGGAAGATCCAACCTACAGTGTACACAGTCCATCCTCAACTAGGAAGAAGCACTTGTCATCAATGCCATGTGCCTAAGCTATCTGGGAGACTGTCAGTCTGATATGCAGACTCAGTTCATGGCAAGTCCCTGACCAAGTCTAACATTGACCAGTCTATTCCAAATGAGTCATACCATTCCCAATTGCCGCCATAATTGAATGGGCTACAGCCCCTCAATCTGAGAGATGACTACGTATTGCTTTGCAGAAACATTATTCAAATTTGATATCACACTAAAAGAACAAAGCCAATGAACGGCCAGCACATCAAATCATGAATTCTCTTGAACACACAGTAATCCATCATGCGTCATTACCAAACAATGTAAATAGCACTCAGGCGACACTCACTGTAGGTATCGGGGTCGTCAAAATGGGCCACCTCTCCCACGGTGTACGGGGCTGGTCCACCTGTAAAGCATGAAACAAAGATTATACTCAGACTGGGTGAACGGACAAAAGATTTCTGTTACAATGACACTGTGTGAAAATGACATGGTAATGATAGACTTTCACACATGCTCATCCTGCATGGATCACTTTGTATTCAACATTAACATTGGATGAGTCTCCTGCTCCAGTGTCACACCCTACTACACTCATGCAGTGGTCAGGACAGTCATGTGTCGTCCAAGTTAATCCTCCATTAGTATGCCCCAACAATAATGTTATCCATACATCTCAGCATGTGCATCCCCGAGAGACATTCCAAAACTGGTTCCATGAGGACTGCATGACCACTCACAATTAAACAGGCTATTTGGACAGGGTCAACAGACAGCAAACAGACACACATGTGACATATGTGTGAACAACATGACTAACTTCATGTGACGTGACGGCAATACACATGTATAGCATCATCATGTGTTTCCAATTTTCTGTCTAGCTATGGCGTCTGCATATGTAGGTATGTTGTTTCTACATGACGTACTCACTGGCCATTATGACCAGTGGAGTACAAATAGAGCCGTTCACATGTTGCTTTTCTGACACAAATGCAACACTACATTACATGCAGCTACAGGCATCTGGTATGTGTTGCAAAAAGGATCCATCGGACTGGTAGCATAGGTCTTCATACACATTCTGCAACAAATACACATTAGGACACATATGTATACCTTTGTAGCGCAGCATTTGAAACATTTTGGGACGTAGAGAGGGGGCGACTTAGCATAATACAAATAGATGTTGAATTTATAAAGCTGTCATTGCGTGTACATGTGTTGCAAGAATGGGGATTAATGTGTATAACCATGGGCCTAGGTTTCCCTGGCATTACACACACTCAGCTACTTATTTTGCAGATTTGCTAACAATCATCACATGTTCACACACCGATTTCTGTCATTCCCATGTAATTGTTTTTTACTCACCAACATGGCCACCAATCCGGAGTCCCAGGTGGTCCAGCAGGTCCTGTTCCCTGGTGATCAGATCTGCCCAGCGGTGCTTGAGTTGGTGTACATTCCTGAGACTCCCATAGACCCGGACCAGGTGATGGCGCACCTTCTCCCACCGGATTTTCCTGGCCTCCGTGTGATACGCCTGTATCACACGGCCCCCAGCTTCCAGCATTAGTGGGAGGAAATGGCTTACGAGCCATATGAACCCCCCCAATTCGTCTTCCCCCATCCTGGACAGGCGAGGCCTACCTGACATATTGAGAGGGATAAGAATGTACCAACAATATATAAAATATAAAGGGGGAAATGGGGAAAGGTAGAGGTGTGAAAGAAAAAGGAGAAGTAGAAAAATAGCCCAACTAACCCCCCAAACTATGCTACCCACAACAGACTCCCACAGACAATACAAACTATCACAGGTATAGACAAAATAACACTAAACAGACTGAGACAATGTGATACAACAATAATAGATTGACACTAAGACAAAATACAAGGCACACAGGACACTAGAGCAGTAAAACACAGGACAACACCTTTCACACAACCACACAGTCTAGAGAAATCTGAGACTGCAAAGTGAAAGTGAAAGTTACCTCCCAGTACAGATTTTGTAAACAGGATATCCTATTACATCACTTCCTGCATAAAATGGCCACCGTTTTTATTTTCCCGTTATGCGTCATATTTTCACGCATACACAGTTGTGCGTCAATTTTTTATGACGCATTACAGTGCACATGATGCGGAGTGAAAAAATATGATATGAATATTAATAATTAATACTGTACATGAAATGAACAATATATTGTGCATGTAGTGTCAATTTTACCACGCATACATCATGGGCGTCGTTTTTTTTACACGTACAGTGGTGCACATGATGCGGAGTGAAAAAATATGTTATGAATATTAATAATTAATACTGTACAAGAAATGACCAACATATTGTGCATGTAGCGTCAATTTCACCACGCATACATCATGGGCGTCGTTTTTTTTACACGTACAGTGGTGCACATGATGCGGAGTGAAAAAATATGTTATGAATATTAATAATTAATACTGTACATGAAATGACCAACATATTGTGCATGTAGCGTCAATTTCACCACGCATACATCATGGGCGTCGTTTTTTTTACACGTACAGTGGTGCACATGATGCGGAGTGAAAAAATATGATATGAATATTAATAATTAATACTGTACATGAAATGACCAACATATTGTGCATGTAGCGTCAATTTCACCACGCATACATCATTGGCGTCGTTTTTTTTACACGTACAGTGGTGCACATGATGCGGAGTGAAAAAATATGATATGAATATTAATAATTAATACTGTACATGAAATGACCAACATATTGTCCATGTAGCGTCAATTTCACCACGCATACATCATGGGCGTGTTTTTTTTTACACGTACAGTAGTGCACATGATGCAGAGTCAAAAATATTGTGGATGTAAATAATATTTTGAAGGCGAAATATCAAGACACTTTTGGATACATTTGTATCTGACTCTGCATTGTGTGCACTCATGTACGTGAACAAATTATGACAGCCATGCTGTATGCGTAGAATATGGAGCAAATTTATCAAAATGTCTTCATGTGTTTAGCTTTGGAAAGGTGATTTGTCATGGTCAAACGGTGCGATGTGAGACACATTTGTGTTTGTATATGACAAATGTCCGTACTTTTATGTATAGACGGCCTTCACACTGTGATGTTTGGGATACGTTAACTAATGTATTGACCATATTTGACAACATATTTGGTGTAATTGCTGATGGCTATTTTGAAATGATGTTTTTGACACCATTATGTATTCCGTCTCCAAAATGTGCCCACCTTTATGATGGGGATGCTTTTATCTGTAGTCCTAACAGGGAGTGGGAGAGTCACTTTCAGTTGTTATGGGGCTGACCATGTCCCATTATGATTTTGTGTTTCATATTTGTGTAGGACTTGTGACATGGAGGCCACACATGTGCCTTATGCATGTGTTTAGTTCACAAGTACATGATTCTTGTATGTTTTGGGGGTGGTAGAGGTGGACTTAGGCCCCCAGCACCCTAGGATTTGACCATCCAGAATAGCTACTGTATCCATGGAGTATTTTTATCATATCATGGCAAACCTGCAGCAGCGGGCTAATGTAAGGCCATATGGTATGAATGACTGTTGACCATTCATTCATCTCATTAGCCCATTTGACGTTTGCAGTAATGATGATTTGGAGCTAAGTTGCATACCATTTTCATATGACTAAGTTTGCAAGACTCTCAGCGTTCACGATGTGATAATGCGAAGAATTTTTTGCTTGTCTGTGTCCCTTTCTGCATAAACTGGTTTAGTGTCATGTTACAATCTTCCTGCTAGGTTCAAACTGGGACACAACTGTGATGGTCTACTTTCAAATATTAGGTTGGTTGTATGACATATGTGTACATGTGTGTGGGAATGTGGATCCAGTATGACCTGTCTGTGTGTATGTTGTCACTGTAACTTCAAGGTCTCCTCCTGAGTTAGTGGCAGCTGATGTTGTTGCAATTGTGTAGTGCTCACATCATACACTTGAGAGAAGCCATTGATGACATGTTCACACACACATGGATGGTCCCACCCTGTCTCTGAACACGTGTGATGTGACTTTCAAATGATCTCCAATTTTGGGCTGGATGAGAGACTGTTTCAGTTGTTTGGATCCGGCATGTGTAATTGTCACATTTGTACTCTTGTTGGGCTCTGTGTATGGTAATGTAACATGTCACATCCTACCCTCTGTGCATACAGTTGTGATGTTTATTTTTGGTGTGATGAATTTTAATGGCATTCTTGATCAATGAGACGACATTCATCTTCAGCTATTTCAAACTAAAGGTGGTCAGAAATGAATAGGCCAAAGCATGATGTGGTGTTTGTTATCTGTGTTTATTTATAAGTGTGGAATACAAGTGATTATAATAACTTAAGTAAAAAAAATGTTCACAAGCTGTTGGCGCCTACGCACTCCTGCTGCGGTGTTAGGTTGTTCCCCCTCCTGTTGCAGGCCAGCATCCTCCTCATCATCATCCTCAGGCATGTCTGGGTCCGGTTCAAGGAGGGGAATGTTCCTTTTTACACAAATATTGTGTAATATGGCACAAGTGAGTATGATCTTGCAGACCATCTCTGGGGAGTATAGTAGGCTTCCACCAGTGATGTCAAGGCAGCGGAACCTTGACTTTAGGATCCCAAAGGTCCTCTCCACAATACTGCGTGTCCTCTTGTGGGTGTCATTGTATGCCTGCTCAGCAGCAGTATTTGGGTTCCCATATGGTGTCATTAGCCAAGGCTGGATGCCATACCCCTGATCAGCTGAAAGAGAAACACAGAATGGTATCAATTAGATGTAGGAGGCACTGTTGTACGTATCTTTGATGGCAGTAGTTGTGTTGTGTTGTCTGTGACTATTTTGTGTACTAATGTGACAACCTATGGTTGTTAGTGGAAACTTTGGCATTGTTTTTTTTCCTTGGCTGAGCAAGTGTTTGTTGTCTAACTGTTTGTCAGCAGGATGTATTGGTTTCTCAAGTACAGTGTGCCCTCCCTTGCATTGTGACTTGTGACACAGGTGTCCGTGTGTCCTCACTGGGGGTGTGATGATAGTTCCATGCAGAGTTGAAACATGAAAGGGTATTAGAAACGTTCATATGAACATACCCAGGCCATCCCATCCCTTAAAAGTTATGCATTGTATTAGTGTACAGGTTATTGTGAGACTTCCAATTTGCAAGGTGACATTTAGGCAACCACAGTCATGAATGTCTTCACACTAAGCTGTGGAGTAAATTCAAATGTGTGAGAGGTTCAATGGTGACTTGTGACACATGGCTAGTGATGTGAGTACCTCAGTGTGTTCCTGTCTAGGTGTTGCTATTGTGGTGTATGTGTTGTTTATCCTAGAGGGTTTCTGTGCAGTGAGTATATAAGTAGATTTTTGTCCTTACCAACAAGTAGTCCATTGCCATACCGTCCATCCTGGAAGTGTTGGTTGATGGTGCAGTGACGGAAGATGAATGCGTCATGTACACTCCCAGGATATTTAGCCACAATGTTGCTGATCAGTCCTTGGTGATCGACTATGGTCTGCACGTTGATGGAATGTGTGTGCTTCCTGTTGCGGTAGAGGTGTTCACTCGCAGCAGGTGGCACAAGGCGTACGTGTGTGCAGTCGATTGCACCAAGGACGTGCGGAAAGCCACTGATGGCGTAGAACCCCTGTTTTGTTTCCTGCTGCTTCTGCACTGTGTTAGGGAAGCAGATGTGGCGGGGTGTCAGTCCAATGATGGCATCCAGTACTTTAGGCAGGAATGCGGAGAAAGATGGTTGTGAGATTCCACCAACCAGGGCACCAGTTGTCTGAAACGAGCCACTTGCCAGCAGGTGAAGTACGGCAAGCAGCTTTGTTTCGGTTGGGATAGTGCGTGGAGTCACTAAAGTGGGGGCCAATTGCTGTTCAATATTTGTCAGCAGCTGCTGAATGGCCTGCCAGTTCAACCGGTACCTCTGGATGATGTCTCGTTCCCTGAGGCCATGCAGGGTTGTTCTTGGGCGGAATATCCTCTCCTGCCTTCCGCTCTGTCTTTGGGGTCCCTGCTGTTGTTGTTGTGGCTGCTGTTATTGCTGCAGGGCTCTGCGTCTACGTGCACGTTGAAGAAAAAGCACCTCCATGTCTCCCTGTTGCTGCTCTGCTGCTCTGTTGTTTGTTCTGTGTGTTCTGATTAAGTACAGGTGTGTTTGCCCCATTTTAACGCCTGCCCTGACCCAGGCGTTAAAATTTCACTATATTCGTGCTTTGCGCCATTTTTTTGCGCCGCCTGCCGCGCGGGAGTGATTTTTGCCCTGGAGCATAAATACCACGCACCGCTATGTGCGTCTGTTTTTGGACGGGAACGCCTACCCTGCATGTCATTAACGCAGGGCGGGGTGCCGCTTCCAAAAACTGGCGCACATAGCGCCATTTTCCTGGTGCGCCGGATCGGGCGTCAGGGTTTAAATATGGGGCAACGTTTGCGCTGAAAGTGCGTCAAAATTTTTGACGCACATTCGGCACAAACAGAGTATAAATATGCCCCTAAGTGTTTAGATTCAGCCTTGGAACAAAGCCACTGCAGATCGTACAGAAAAATATTCTAATAACCTCAATACTCTTGTCGTGCCAGGTTAAGGCTGGAAGTAGGACTTGGGATTCAAACATTAGGTTGTCAAGCCTCTATACTAAAATACTACATCAGGAATAGGGAGGCCTGGACAAAATCACAAAAGGCCATCTAAAATTTATCTTCGAAACCCCAGCTAACCTTTGGTTCAATCAAGTAAGGAATGCTGTGAAGACTCTCCAAATCTGAGAATCAGCCCTCCAAGCTGCGGATGTCCCAGACACCATAGGGAAAGAAGCAATTAATCAGCAATTAAAGGTGACAAGAACTGTTATCAGTAGATAACTCACTAATGGTACAGACCGTGAATGACATTTACCACGTAGGAAAACCAAAAGTGTACTTTTTGGAAGCCATAAGTGCTGAAACTCACCAACAGATATTGTACATGCAATTGTTAGCACTGCCAATATGATATTTTAATCCAGTCTAGGCAGGCCGCAGAGACAAAAGAGACTGCAGACTGCAGGATGTGTACCAACTTACACGAATCATGGTTACATCTGCTAGGCTGTTGCTCCTCTTTAGGCCACCAGAGGAGATTACTAATCAGACCAGTCTTCCTGGCCCGAAGGGTGCGAACATGCCAGGAAGCATCTTCAACTTGTTTTAGGTACTTTGCTCCTTGGGCTCTGGTGAGATGTGCCAAATTTGGCAGTACACTCCAGCAGCAGCTCTTTCCACGCATTGTGGAAGATCACATGCAAGGACAAAAATTAATAACAAAATATGCTGCTCGAGTAGCCTAGGACGAGTGATAACTGGTGATAGAAATCGGGTCTCTAGTTGGCAGCGGTCTGCACCCTGTCTAAGTAGGGACCACAATTCTAGTCAGGGTAAGTCACAACACAACCTAAATTATCCTGTGCTTACCCTCGGATAGCTTGCCACAGAGCATGAAGGCTTAACTTAGAAGGCAATGTGTAAAGTATTTGTGCAATAACTCATACAGTAACACAGTGAAAACACCATAAAAAGTACTCCAAACCAATTTAGGAAAATAGATTATATTTATCTCATTAAAATAAGACCAAAACGACAAAAATCCAATATGCACAAGTCAAGATATCACTTTTGAAAGCTACAAATGAGTCTCAATCCTTAAGAATCAGTGGTTGTATCATTTTAACACACAGTACCTGGGATGCGTCAAAAATAACAGTGCAGAGGGGCCACAGAGGAGGAGATGCATTGAAAAGTAAAGTGATGTGTTGATTTTTCCAGTGTGACAAAGGCGATGTTTTGTTTCTTTTCATGCTGCAAGGTGATGCATCGGTTTCCAGGAGCGCAGCCTTGGTTCCTCACTGCAATGCAGGGATATTTTGATGCCCAGGGACAATGTGTGGAAAACCCAGAATGCATTGAGCAGATGCAACACACACTGCATTGATTGGGGAGGCGATTTTTCAGCCACAAGGCAGGTGCTGCGTCGATCCAGCAGGCATTGCATCAAATTTTACAGACGTTGCATCGATTTTCTGAAGTGCTGGATTATCTCTTCTTTGGTGAAGTCTTTGATAGCCCTGAGAGATCAGAACAGGAGGCAATTCCAATCCAAGCCCTTGGAGAGCACTTGTGGAGGAAGGCAGAGTCCTCCCAGGAGAATCAGGGGTCAGCAGGCAGCAGGGCAACAAACAGGCCAGCAGTCCTTCCAGCAAAGCAGTCCAGATGAATCCTTTGGGAAGCCAGGAAGTCCCTCTGACAGAGTCCAGTTGTAGCACCAGAAGTGTCTCATTTGGTAGGGTCACAGACCCAATATATATACCCAAACGTTCCTTTGAAGTGGAGGAAACTTCTAAGAGTGGCATTTCTGAAATAGTAATGTAGAATCCAGCTTCACCAGTAAGAAGGATTTCTTACTACCATTCCAACCATACCAAATATGACAAGTCTGTTCCACTCAGATCAGAAATTACCACTGAAACGCATATAAGGAAATTTCTAAGGCTGGCCTATGAGAGGCAGTGATATGTACAAGTAGTGCAGAGTGTGGTTGTATAAAAATTGATGACTTCCAGTGGCTCCTGCAATCAAGGAGGCCCTGGTGTGTCACAAGGTTTTTTATATGTTTTTCTCATTCACTCTTTTGGAAAGTGTCGATGTTTCGACCCCTTGTACAGGTGAGTCAGGACAGTGTCATCATCAGGACAGAGATGAATATGGTGGAGGCACCTACGGGGGGCATAAAGCACCGAATTACTGGGAGTCTAATGATTCAGTATCTTATTAATAGGGAGATTGGAGTGCAACTCACCTAAGTTCCAGTGGTGATAAAGGACAAGTAATGGCTGGGATCTCCCTGCTTGAAAAATGAACCATGAGTCACGGACATCGTACAAAATGTGGAGTAAACAAAAATTACTTTAAAATAAGGTGGGACTTACAGTAATCGTAGTCCTGAGGGGCTGTAGGTAGGTATTACTCTTTTCAATTACTGTGAATTAGGCAGGCCCAGTGTCGTATAAATCCGACATGAGGGAATTACTAAGGATATATTGAATAGACATCTCTAAATAAGGATCAGGTATTGCTAATAATTCTGAAAAGTAATTAAAATGACTCACAACGACTTGAACAATCCATGGGCTAAGTATAGACAGGAAGCGTCAAGACGGTAGAAGTAAAGTGAACTATAAAACAAAGACCAAAATTAGTGAATAGATCAATGAATAGAGTCTCTCAATAGTGAATTATCATTGTTTTAAAAAAAGGGGGGGGTTTAGAAACTCACATAAACTTGAAACAACCATGGGCTAAAAATAGCCGGGGAGGGGAGGTTCAGATTATCTAGGAATAAAAAAGTTCAAAATATCTATGAAAACGGAGACTGGTACATAGTAAATGATGCTGCCAGTAGGAGGCAATTGCCAAATCTATTCTCACCTAATAATGAGAACTTCCTCGTTGTAGACAGACGGCCACATCAGTTGGCCACCATCCTGTTTCCTTAGCGTCCAGTGCGGCATAAAAACAACCAGCAGAACGTCGCCCAAAAAGCGAACGTTCTATATATCTGGCTCCGCGAGGGTAATGGAGCCAGTAATCCAGTGTGTGATTGGAGGAGAGCACCTCCAATCACAGAGTAGCCTCAGACAGGCAGGAGATGGACCGAGAAGTGGGGGTTCCCCTTCTGGTCCGCACTGCCGGGGGATTCGATGTGTAGCCGAGGCCATGACCTGCATGCGAATGTCAGCGCTACGGTATTAGGCGGACGCTAATGCTACGAGAGATCACATCAGTTACAGGGAGATAAAGGGGGGGGGGGTTTGAATGTGTGTAATAACATCCCGCAAGTCGTCCAAGTACGTGGACATGCACGGAGACTCGATGGTGTAAAACCCAACAAATAAATGTGCAATAGCACTGGTGAACAACATCATATATGTGCCATATAAACTAAATTAAGTCACATTGGACCGTATAAATATATCTGGCAAATCAAAGTTCTAGATAAATCCATACATAGATGGAAACATTTGTAAAATATAATATAAACACAGTGTAAAAGTTTCCAATGAAGACAAAGGGCTCATACAAACGAGTCCTAGCATATAAATAATGGTCATCGGAGTGGACCCTGGTCCTTGGGAAATCAGTGTAGAGGAGAACTAGCCACATCGACAACCAACCAAATATCTCAGTTTTGGAGGTGTCCAACGATAGCGTTGGTAGGTCAGACATACAGTGAAAGCTTATAAAGCTGCGTGACGCCAGTCCTCGATAGTATTGAGTCCCTTATTAATCGTGTCACATTTCTCGATCCCAAAAAGTTCACGCTTGGATAGCATGCGTTCCTTATCTCCACCCCTTGGTCCCAAGGAGATACGTTCAATCACTTGCCATTTCAACTCCTCACTTTTATGTCCAGCTGTCTCATAGTGCTCCACCAATGGGGCACCTGTCTTTTTCCATCTAATCTTACTTTGGTGTTGGAGGATCCTGCACTTGACTTTTTGCATGTTCTGCCCTATATACAATAGGCCACAGGGACACCAAAAGACGTAAATCACATCCTGCGTGTTGCAATTGCTGAATTTCGGCAATGTAAATATGTAGTTATTGTGATAGAAATCTGTTGTGTTAAAAGTTGTTTTGCAGGCTGCGCAGTTGCTGCACTTGTAGTGACCCACTACCGCAGGTAAACCCCACAATGTGTTAACGTTCTTTTTGGGTTCTTGGGGTAAGAGTGCACTCGTGAGTCTGTCTTTCAAATTCCTACCCTTCTTGTATGAAAACAAGGGCGCCTCTTGTGTATGCAGGTGGTCCTTAATCAATGGCCAGTATTGTAGAATTATTTTGCGGATGTTGTTACTGGTAGGGTTAAAGGTGGTGACACATGCAAGTCTATTGTTTTCTATTTCAGGTAGTTTAGGCTCTAGAAGGCTCTCCCTATGATTGAACCAGGCTCGTTTCCTCGATCTTTTCACCAGTCTCCTGGGGTACCCCCTTTCTATTAGTCTGTTAATCAGAAAGTCAGATTCCTTGAAAAAATCTTTTTTATTCATGCAATTCCTCCGAATTCTGAGGAATTATCCGAAGGGGAGATTATCCCTAAGACCCCTGGGGTGATGGCTTGTGTAATGCAATAGTGTGTTCCTGTCAGTTGGTTTGAGATAAAGGGTCACGTAAAGTTTTTCATTTTCCACTCCCAATTTCAGGTCAAGGAATGGAATGCTTATTTTGCTGAATTCCATAGTGAATTGGAAGGGGAAGGAACAGAGGGCGTGTCCACTTTCAAGAACCCCACGGAGAGCGCCAGACCAGGCGACAACAATATTCATGGTAGCTGGCGGTATTTGGACCCGGCTTACCGCCGTGGATTTCCAGCGGTTCCTTCCCTGGCACTGATAGGGGTCTCCCCCACCCGGACTCCCTCCCCTACACCCCCCACCACCCCTGCCACCCCCCAAAGGTGGCAGGGCCCCCCTCCCCACCCCGACCCCCAACATCACATCACCCATACCCACACGACACGCACGCAGGCACCACCTACACACTTACACGCACACACGCCAACATACATGCCTACATCCACACACACAGTCAGACACGCACACCCACATTCAAACATACACGCACACATCCATACAGACATACCCACAGACATACACGTACTCATTCCCATACACACACCACCCCGCAAGCATACACGCACTCACACACCCCCTCTACATACACACACGCACACCCACATAACACACAACACCCCCCTCCCCTCACGGATGATCGACTTACCTGGTCCGACGATCCTCCGGGAGGGGACGGGATCCATGGGGGCAGCTCCGCCGACACCACACCGCCAACAGAACACCGCCACGGCGAATCACAGGACGTGATTCGCTGGGCGGTGTTCTGTTGGCGTGGTGGTGGAGGTGGAGCAACCTCCACTTCCCCGCCTCCCGCCAGTATGGCTGTTGGCGGCTCTCTGTCCGTAAAAAGACTGAGAGCTGCCAAAGGTCATAATAGGCCGAGTGGCAAACCGCCATCACTGGCGGTCTTCGGCACGGCGGTCCCTCGGCGGTCTTCAAAAAAGACCGCTGAGGTCAAAATGACCCCCAATATGTTAACATAAGATGCAAATGAAAAAAACATTTGAAATGCTCAATAAATCTTGTTTGTTTGACATTTATGGCACAGAGAGATTTCATTAAGTTGTTAGCATACCGTGGAAGTCTAGGCTACTTCCCCCTTGCTCTGACCTATATTATTATTACATATATTACCCTGGTCATAAGGGTTAGTGGGCAATTGCCTCATTGTATAACGGCCTATGAGAGGAGCAGCCCTCACAGTAGTGAAAAGAACTTTGGGAGTTGTTCACTACCAGGACATGTAAAACTTATAAGAACATGTCCTGCCTTTTACTAGGCAAGTAGTTTTACATGCCAAGTCAAAGTGGCAGTGAAACTGTACACAGAGGCCTGGGAATGGCAGACCTGAGACTTGGTCAAGGGGCTACTTATGTGGGTAGCACAATCAGTGCTGCAGGCCCACTGGTAGCATTTAATTTATAGTCCCTGGACACATCTAGTTCACTTCATTAGGGACTTTTAGGTAAATTAAATATGCTGATTCAGTATGAGCTAATGTTACCATGTTTAGGGGAGAGAGCACAAGCACGTTAGCACTGGTCAGCAGTGGTAAAGTGTGCAGAGTCCTAAAACCAGCAAAAATGAGTTCAGAAACGTGGAGGGAAACAGGCAAAAAGTTGGGGGAAGCCCTAAGGCTGTCAAATCTAACAACCAGAGACGCTCAACCTGGGACCATAAGTGCTTAAGGCTCCTTAACTAGCTCTGAATGTTATGAAGGAAGCCAGGGAAGAGCCTACTGCCTAACACTGGCGCTTGGTGGCTGAACCACTAACCACTCACCACTTAATTGCCCTGTAATGCAATGACTGCTCATTTTATTTGCACACAGGCTTATTGCACAAAGCTTTAAAATATTTGAATAGACTGTATTTGATATTATCTGATTGTAATGGTTTTTATTAAGCCCTTCAGTGCTCATGATGGAATGGTTCTGTCATGCACACCGGTGGGAGTGTGTGGAGGATGGAACCATTCCGTCCTCACACCGGGCCATGGGGGAAGCGCTGGCTCTCCCCGTGAGCAGCCCACTTCCACCCCCCACAGGGGATGGCAGCGAAAGCACTTCCACTCCCACCCCCACCCTCTGTCAGTGATCTGATGATGTCAGCATGCTCACAGCATGCCCACGTCATCAGATGCAGCTGGTGATGCGCTGGAAGCCATTTGATTCCAGCACTTCCAGGAAGAGGACACTTAGGTAAGTCCTTCCCTCGGTGGGGGGCTTGTTTTAGGATTTTAAAGATGCACAGGGAAAGGACCTTCCCCTGTGCCTGTAAACAGTAGATTCCTGTTCCACAATTGCGTCTGGAGCCGCAATCGTGGAGAAGCAATCCATGCCAGTAGGCCACCATGGATTTTAAGTTCTATTGTTGGGAAAGTGACCCCCTTGGGCAAATGTCACTCCCCTAGGGGAATATAAAGTCTATGTTTTGACCACCCCCTGGGTGCTGATTTGGCTGCTTTTAGACCGATCAGCACCCAGGGGGACTTAAACCCACTAGAAGCCAGGGATTGTAAATTTTATTATTGATTGGAGATAGCAACCCTTGGGCAACCGTTGCTCCCCTTGGGGGGCATTTAATGATATATTCTGTCCCTCCTAGAGGGAAGATTGGCCGCTTTTAGGCCCATCTGGCATCTGAGGGGTTGGAAGTCCACTTGGCCACCAGGGATTTTCCTTACTATTGTTGGGGGAGTGACCATTTGGGCAAGGGTCGCTCCCCTTTTTTGGGAAATGCTTTGGTCATTTTGTGCCCCCATCCCCCAAGCAGATTGTTCATATTTTTAGGTCCATCTGTCCTCGGGGGGGGAGCGGGCAGAAAGCCACAAGACACCAGGGATTTCACTGTTGGGGAGTAGTCCCTTGGGCAAGGGTTGCTCCGTTTTATGGGGAAAGGCTTTGGCTGTTTTCTGCGCCCTCCCCCAGGGCAGATTGGCCACATGTTTAGATTAATCTACCCCCAGGGGGAGGCAGAAAGCCACTAGACATTAGGGATTTTATTTATTTATATGTCTTGATTGGGGCAAGTATTTTGACCATTTCTGTTCCCCTTGGAGGCAGATTTGCCATTTGTTGGGGGGGGGGGCAGAAAACCACTAGACCAGGGAAAGTCTCTGTGTATGTGTGTGAGAACTGGAATTTGGCTGATGGTGTGCCTGCGTGGGCTAGCACTTGGCTGGCGGTGTGCATGGACTAGTGCTGAGAGTGGACTGACATTTGGCTGACAATGTGTGTGGCTAGCATTTGAATTGTAATGGGCAGACTTCATATTGTTTTATATAGTTAACTGTTTCATTTATTGTCATCATTTGTGATTGTAGAGTTTTATGTTTCATTTTTTCTAGTGCAAAGCTTTTGTTTTCCTTCACTGCAATTCCTGCTTGTGGTTTTGGCACTGGTTGATGCATGTGTTTGGTTAGACAAAGTTTTTTGTATTGTTTTCGCCAAATGAGTATCATTACCTTGCATTAATGCATTTTTTGTAAGTGTTGTAGTAATAGCAGCATATTTAGCTTCTGTTTGATTATGTGTGAAACTATCTTCGGGTTTGTGCTCAAAGTGTATTGTGTTGTCCTTTGTGTAATTTTCTTTTCTTTTTCCTTTCTTGTGGGATATCATTGGTGCTTACTGTGTCTGTGCAGAGTGGGTGCTGGTGAGTCTAGCTGTCACTAGTGAGTGGTATTGATTTTGAGGATATAGGTGTTTGTAATAAAGTCACACTTTGTATTACTGTTTTTACCCAGTGGTGGTTGCTGTCCTCAAGATAACCACTCAGCAGGCTGTTGGTATGCTTTTTTAATCTTCTTCTGACCATGATTAGGGGACTGACTCTGCATCTGAGGCAGAGGAGGAAGTGCAAGATTCTGGCAATGAATATTCTATCCGAGAGAAATCATCTGATGATGAAGCCATTCTCAGTGCAGATGAAATGCCTGATTTAGAGGAGGACACTAATGTGTTGATTCCTGACCATGAATTGCAATAGGTATTTGCTTCTGCTTAGGATGCTGCATTTTGTTGGTAATGCTTTACTGTTGCCACAAGATCACCCTGATTGTGAAAGTCTTTTTAATATTCGGCCTGCCCTTGATCACTTTATAGATCAGTTTTCAGAGATCTATGTTCCAGGGAAAGAAATAGCTGTAGACGAGTCCTGTTCAAGGGCCATTTTGTTTTTTAAGCATACATGCCTAGCAAAAGGGCACGTCATGAAAATAAGATGTGTATTCTGTCTGAGACTAGGACTGGATATGGCTATAATTTTAGGGTGTACACTGGCAGAGATTCCAGTATTGACCCCCCTGGTTGTGGTCCGTCCAGTTTTGGAGTTAGTGAGAACATTGTGTAGGAACTTGGTAGAGGTCTTTTTAACAAAGGTCACATTTATATGTAGATAACTTCTACACTGGTGTGCAATTGATCAGGGAACTGGTCAAAGTGGACACTGTTGCTTATAGCACAATCCACTCTAACTGTAAAGGTTCTCCAAGAGCACTTGTTTGTAAAATACTTGAGAGGGGACAGTGCAGTGCTTTGCATCGTGAGAAATTTGCAAACAGGAGAAATGTGTAAATGCTGACCACCATCCATGTTGAAAGTACTTTACCTATGACTGTTTGGAGTCAGATTGCTGAAGTGAGCAAACCTGTGTGCATTTTAGACTATACGCGGCACCTGAGTGGTATTGATAGAGTAGATCAGAGATTGGAACTTCACACTGTTGTTCATAAGGCTTACATTTGGTATAAGAAGTTGCCTGTCCATGTATTTCCGCTTAGCAACCTTCAATGCTTTTGTTGTAATCAAGGAATGTTCTCCAGAGTCAAATATGACATTTGTTCAGTTTCTGCAGTCTGTGATAGGCAGCCTTGTTGTGGTGAAATAGGCGAGTGTTTCTAGAGTTCGAGTGGTGGAGGATGTGGCTAGATTGAAATATCGCCACTTTGCTGATCACATTCCTTCCACGCCCAAAATGGACTTTCCCAGTAGGAGATGTAGTGACAAGTGGTGTGCAGAAGGAGAGTCGTATGCACTGCCCGACTGTCCTTCTAAACCTGGGCTGTGTGTGCCTGCCTGTTTCAGAATTTATCACACCCAAAATAATTTTTGGGGAGCTACTGTGAGCATAAAAGTGAACAGCCTGGCTACGCAAGCTTAGTCCCGCAGTTAGAAGTTCTCAACTTGTACCAGTGTTTTCCCTTTACTCCAGCACTACCTTCCTCCTCCCTCTTCCCTTCACCCCACCTGCCTATGTCTCCCAGCTTCTCCAATCCTTGCCCAACTTACTCACTTTCCCGTTAGACCCCCAACACTACGTCCTCCCCATAACACCATCAAGCCCATACCCTGCCCTCCACCATCTGCAGTAGTAGTCTAACCCCCCCCCAGTGACCGAGGGATACGCCCCCACCGGTCCTCTTTATCCATTCCACAAAACTCCCCCCGGCCTGCCTAAAGTCCCAGAGGGCAGACATTTCCGTACTGCAAGAAATGCACCTGTCTCACTCAAATGGTCGATTCACAGCAGCTGCTCGTCAGCTTCAACATCTTCTACAGGCCTAACTAGGAAGTGCAGCGTCACCATCCTTTTCCGGAAAACTTTATCCCTCACTATCTTAAAATTGTGGTCAGACACCCAAGGTTGCAACGTCTTTGCCAAAGTCAAGATCGGGGACAGTGCCATATGCCTCAGGTCAGTCTACGCCCCAACAGGTACCGAGCATTCCTTCTAAACTCCATATCTCATGCCCATTTTGGAAAAACATAGATTTCCCTGATACCTATTTACACTCTTTATATTTTACCAAATGAACTGCTGTATTCAGGGTACACAATGAAAACCCATTGCATTGTGAAGCTCAGTTATTGACTCTGGGTAGCTTGGGTTCTTAGAGAACCTACAAACCCTATATATCCCTGCAACCAGAAGAGTTCAGTGGATGTAACAGTATATTGCTTTTGAAAATATGCCATAGTTAGCAGACGTTACAGATGAAAACGTAGATAGAAATGGCTGTTTTTTTCATATCAATTTCAATATTTTTAAATTTCAACTGTTATTTTCTATAAGAAAACCTTGAAGGATCTACACAAAAGAGCCCTCATTGAATTCAGGATTTTGTCTTCCTATTACAAATGTATAGTTTATCTGGATTTACCATTGATTTCACAACCATTTCTGTCACTAACTGGAAGGAGGTTGAAAGCACAAAAAAATAGAAAAAAATGGGGTATGTCCCAGTAAAATGCCAAAACTGTGTTAAAAAATTTGGTTTTCTGATTTTAGTCTGCTTGTTGCTGAAAGCTGGGAGGATGATGATTTTAGCACTGCAAATCCTTTGTTGATGACATTTGAAGGGAAAAAAACAGACACTTTCTTCTGCAGCACTTTTCTCCCTATTTTTCCCCCCAAAAAACAAGTCTAGGTTTATTTTAGCTAATTTCTCAGACCCCTCCCTGGGAATCCACAAGCTCTGGGTACCTTTAGAATTCTGAGGGCATTGGAAAAAATTACACAAACTTGACATAGATAGCTTACTTGGACAAAATGTTATGGGGTTCTAAGTGTGAACTAACCCAAGTAGCCAGAAACAGCTTTGCACAGGAGGGAGAAAAGGCTTAGCAGTGAAAAGGTTAACTAAACAATAAAGTTAACAACAACATTTGCTCCAATTTCTGATAATCTTTCAGATTACACAAGAAACAGTACCAAAAGCAGCTGACAGGTCTTGTAATACCAGGGCCACAAAGTTGACTTGTCGACTACATCCTCAGATCATCTATAAACATGCCAATCTGGTCTCTGTCCATGCTTGAGGCAAAAGCTCATTGCTCTTCAGGTGACGTACTAGAAAAGAGTTTACATATTTTTCTGGTAATTTCCCTGGAAATGGAGAAAGTTAGATGCGTTGATAGTTACTAGAAATATTCGGGTCTGCTCTTTGTTTCTTTAGAAAGGGTGTCACAAATGCTTTTTTCCAATCACGGGGAGCTACTCCCTGGGATAAAGATGCATTACATATAGGGCATAGAACTTCTGATAGAATATCTACTAACAAGAACCATACTTTACGTGCATCAAATCATTAGGTGAGCATAATTTAATAAAGCACACTAAAATTCCTTAAATTTACTATCTGAGATCTGGTCAAATTAACCCAGTAGAATTGGCCATCTCAATTTTCACCTTCCTCTGTGATTATGCCCACACCGTCATAGACAATCATAATCTGCTGATCCTTGGTCTGGAGGGAGCTGTTCTCCTACCCTATTCAAACCAATTATGATACCTGATATAATGTTTTCAATTTTATTCTCAAAAACACTGCCAGGTAGTCGCAGAGTTTTTGGGTGTGTATTATTGAGAGGGTGACACTAGGTAGATTTATTAAAGAGAGTTTGATGTCAAAAACGTTTTGGATGTATTAGTAGGTGGGAAAATCTTCTTTGAGAAACAACTGGCATTTGCTACCATAATACGCTTTCAATACTCTCTCTGAACTTTGTTAAGTTCAGACTTGAACAGTCGCGCATAATTAGATATCCAGCATTTCTCTGCTTTCTTACATTCTCTCTTGGCTATTCTTAGCTCTGCATTATACCAAGGTGCGGATGTTCCACCTTATCTATCACTTTGCCTGTCCAACTATTATAAGACTCCACCATCATGTTAACTAATATATCAGTTGTTAGCTGGGGAGACATTTTTTAATTGGCTGCTAGCCTTTATTTCCATCCTTCCCCCGGGGTGCTCAAGGCTGTTCGGTTGTTTCCCTGCACCTTTCTGCCCTTTTTAATAACCCATCCTAATACCAAAACAGATCAGAGAAGATCTTGTCCAAGGTGGGGTGCAATCTCTTCTCTCACAACAAAATCTTCTGAGCCAAAAATCAGATTCAGGGTAAGACCATAAATGTATGTAACATCATTTATGTAATGCGTTACCCCTATTGCATCTAACAAGTTGACAAAGTCCATAGCCTGTATATTTTTAAGTGAGTCTGTTGACAGAATAAAACCATGAAAAAACAGAAGAGTAGCATGAGATTGAAGTGAGTGTGCCAGAAATGCAAGGAATCTTTCTATGATGTGCCCTTGTGACAATGGAGGCCTGTAACAAAGCCACTCTGTCATGGAGGAGGACCCCAAAAATTGTATTAAAAAGCCAAAAATTACTGCTTCAGTGAAGGTCTGTAGATCTATCGTCCTCAAACAAAAACTCTCCCTAAATATAATTGCTAGCCCCTGCTGAAGCAGATGTCTTAATTAAAAATTATTAATGAGTGATTATGGGGGTCATTCTGACCCTGGCGGCCGGTGGCCGCCAGGGCCACCGACCACGGGAGCACCGCCAACAGGCTGGCGGTGCTCCAACGAGCATTCTGACCGCGGCGGTTCAGCCGCGGTCAGAAGCGGAAAGTCAGCGGTCTCCCGCTGACTTTCCGCTGCTCGTTTGAATCCTCCATGGCTGCGGAGCGCGCTCCGCAGCCATGAGGATTCTGACCCCCCCTACCGCCATCCTGTTCATGGCGGGAAAGCCGCCATGAACAGGATGGCGGTAGGGGGGGTCGCGGGGCCCCCGTAAGAGGGCCCCGCAAAGTATTTCAGTGTCTGCCTTGCAGACACTGAAATACGCGACGGGTGCCACTGCACCCGTCGCACCTTCCCACTCCGCCGGCTCGATTACGAGCCGGCATCCTCGTGGGAAGGGAGTTTTTCCCTGGGCTGGCGGGCGGTCTTTTGGAGACCGCCCGCCAGCCCAGGGAAAAACTCATAATACCCTCCGCGGTCTTCTGACCGCGGAGCGGTATAATGGGGGCGGAATTCTGGCGGGCGGCCTCCGCCGCCCGCCAGAATCAGAATCACCCCCTATGTGTTTTGAAGAATGAATTATGTAGAAAATTAATAATGTAGAAAAATAATGCACACGTTTGAAAAAGTGATCTCGGAGAATGGCCACCAATATTCATGAAATGTGCTAATTAATGATTAATACTTAGGAAATATTAAAAATGTATTAGAATAATGTAGTAATATGTCATATTTAAGGTTATGAAGTATTTCTAGCTATTAATTGTAGGCCTTAACTTAGCGGATGTCTTTTCCTAGTTTTGCCAGGCCTCATGGAGAAGCTGTATTTCTTAGCGTTTAATAAAAATGTTGACAGAGTAAACCAACTGTGAAATGTTCATTGTCTTGTTAAAATGTTTAGCAGAAGCTTTCCATGCTAACAGGAGACAGTGTCCTTAAAATTGTAACATGATGTGTGTAATATGTGTGAAAAGTACTTTCTCAGGACACGAACAATGAAGACACTGACTGGGGAGAAATGTGCAACAAATTTGTTACCTGACGAGCCGGATGATGAGGACATCAAAAGCGGACCAATCAACGTTGTGTGAAGAGCATAATATTAGAATTCAAAGATTTTGGATAGAAATATTATTGGGTAGAGTAATAATGTACGATTAATTGACCAACTGGAAATTAGGGGATAGATTAGGTGACTTTGATATAACAACGCGACAGGGGAAAAAGACTTCAGACCTTATTCTGATTTTGTAATGGGAAGAAGAGACTCAAGATTCTGTCATTGGGCTCATAATCTCTGACTGAGAGCCTGATATTTTGCTGATCGATTGATGACCTGAGGATGAAGACTGATTCTGATTGCTGATCCATACCATGGATTGGTAGATATGACAATGCATTGCATTTTTATGATTTTTCTTTCTAGGTACCAACTGTGCTGATTTAATAGTTTTTCATAGGTAGATGTTTTTCCTAAATTTGTGTTCTAAATTGTTTTGCATGAAGCCCCACATGTTAATGCTAATCTGGATTAGTTGAGGCTATTCATATGACGATTGACAAATCCCAGATGCAAATGGTTGACAAACTATTTTGCTGAACTCTATGGATTATGTAGCACTATTGAAGCCGACTTTGCTAATGATTTGCAGTGATGCTTTAGAATGTATTGTGATTTAAGCTTTGATTGGGTTGTGTTTCTTGCGTCTTTTTGGTTAATCAGTATTATTCTTATATGGCGTTTGATTTGATGTTGAGATTAACCTACATGACTTTAGAATTGTTAATATGAGGGAAATAAACTTACTAAACTTTTTTAAAGGAGTGTTTATTTATGGCTGAAAGGTCATGGTGAGTGACAATTACTGCTCTATTGATAATTGAATTGACTAATGATTATTGATTATTGTGTATTGATTACTGTTTCTGTCCTGGAGCTATGGTAAGAACATCTGAAACTAGTCAAAAGGTTCATCGACCTATACGCGTCCCCTTGTAAGTTTACTTATTAAGGACCGACGCGCTAACAGTTATGGTAGCAGGCTGATGGTTGGGTCTCTTTCAGAGCTTGCCATAGGTGTCCAGGACGGAGTGGCAGGTGTTACCAGCTGTGGAAAGAGACTGATGTTTTTAGTTATGGTAATAGTTTTAAGATTGATCTGTTTGAGAATTCACTATTATTGAGATTTGGATTTTGTTTTTCAAAGATGTCATTTTAGAGAAAATAATGTTCCCTAAAGCCCAGAAATGACTTTTCCAGATCCTGGATCCTGTTAGTGGTGTTCGGTATGTTCCTGGTGTTCTAGTGATAGAATGAGTGAGATAGGTTGCACTAGCACAGCGTATGCAAATCAAAGGTGGATTGTGACGTATGGGAGAATTTAGGGAGTTTGCCTACTCCAAATGAAGTTTTAGTAGGAGTGTGCGTACTCCGCAGTATGAGAGTAAGGAAGTTGTTGAACTTCATATGGGTGTGGCGCTTTGTGCAAAAAAATTGTCCACGTGGTTGTTGATATATGGACCCTGCTGGTCTAAGTCTCTGGAGTATATTGAAAAATGTATGAGACACTTGGTTATATGTTGTAATTTGTCTGGTTTAGTAGGTTGATCGGGCGTGGTCAACAAATCAGAGTGTGAGTTAAAGTGGACAAGAGAAAAAACATTTCGACTGAGATTTGGCGAGTCCTATGTCCACCAGGACAGACCCATTGATCAGTTGAGAGTAAAATTTGCAGGTCGAATTTTACTTGCGAAATCTGGTAGACTGAGAAAGAGGGGTAGCTGAATGAGTGAAAGGGCCATCAGTGAAAATCTGTAAGGTTTCTGAAGCGATTGTGCTACCTTCCTGTAGTAAACCAGCAAATTTGTTTTTGGTTTTTGATTAGTGCTCACAATATTTTGCATTAGTTTTGTGAGGATTTGAGTTTTGGAGGACGAGCCGCAAGACTTTGTCAGCCGCAGTACGTGTGAATGTGATGTCATTGGAGCCGCGCTACGATAAGTCGGTTAGTGAGAAGGGTCGCGCACAGATTGTCAGCCGTCCATGAGAGGCAATTGGTTGAGAACGTGGGTGAAAGGAGTCCTGGGAGTAAAAGTAATTTCCTGATTTGATTTTAAATAAACAAAAAGTAGAAAAGATGAAGTTTTTCAAGGCATTGAAGAGTGCTCTAAGAGGAGATACATATGTTAGAGCGAATGTAGGGGAGCCTACAGCGCCGGAGGGTACACCGGCTTACATTGTGATGGAGGGGCGAGGTGTCACACCATGTCTTTGGTTAAAGCAATGTTGCAAGTTGACAGAGAAAAATGGGAGCTTAGCGTTTCCCGAGAATGGGACGTTCAATTTCAGAATTTTGGAGCAATTGCAAATGGCGCTATATGAATCGCAGCCCCTTCCGAGCCCAGCGCAGTTTGAGGCGTTAGCAATTTGGGAGCTGGTAGCCCGACAGCAACAGCAGTTTCAATTCGAGAAACGAATAAGGAGAGTAGAAAAGTCTCTAGCAGAAGCGAGATGGGATTGGGAACAAAACAAATGGAGATCAGTGACTTTGTAGGAAGTTAAATTGTTTCCAGCCATTGCACAGGAGAATGAGCCGGAAGGAAGGAAAGTGACTAGAAAAGTAATAAATATCTGTCCGAGAGTAAGGAAGCTAAAAGGTCTTCCATAGTCGAGGAGGACTCAGAGGTTGAGGATCTTGTTACTCAGAGACTTAAAGACCGACCACCACGTATACAGTGTATGAGAATGGTCCAAGTACTAGTGCTGATCCATCAGACCCGGTACAGGCAATGGGGACAGTGAGTCCGGTACAGGTTAATGATAGCCAGACACAGGGTGTGGTGCAAGGTAGTCCTAATGTGCTGACAACTCCAGTAGTCCGAGCACGGATGCAGCCGGCACTGATACAGAGAATTTATCCTGAGGTGCCTATTCTAGAGACAACTTCGAACTTAGTTGTGCCTACGGAGCAGGTGGTTCCAAGACCAATGTTGGTCCAGACTGAGCCAACTTTTTGTTGCCCCAGGTGCAGCCGCAGGGGATGCCAAGATTTATGCCAATGACAGGGATGCAGTCAGACCTGACTCCAGTTATAAATCAGAGTATGGGAGTTACTCTCCCACAGAGTACAGGTGCCAGAGCAGCCCCAGATGCTATATCACTGCCGATTACTGTTGGTCCAGCAGTACCATTATTTGCACAGAAGAAACCAATCCTGAGTCTAATGAGGAGGGGACCAAATGAGCAAGTTCAGGTAGTTTCATCCGTGGGTTAGACTTTTGATGGATCAAGATCATTGTTAGATCTCAGTCCACTTGTTGCGCTTTCAGATGCTGTGAATGGACCTAGTGCAGGTCAAAGCCTGATGCTATTGACACCACAGACTCTGAGTGCAGTGGTGCAGCAGGTGCCACCGGTACAAGCGAGTAGCATTTTGTTACAGGGATTGACAACAGGGATTGACAACTCAGCAGTTGACTGAATGGTTAGACAAGCTGAATACTCCACACACTGCTTCTAAGAGTGAGGAGCAAATAAATTGTGTCAGATTGAGCCTGGAAGCGGGTGAATTAGTTGAGGGAACAATGGGGGTGAATAGATTAGAGTCATACACAGAAGCAGAGATGAGGTACCTATGCCCAAGAATTACAAGAGAGGTGGGCAAGTTGCACCAGAGATTGGCAGATTTGGCAGAGAAACATGGCATAGAAATTGAGAAAACAAAGCATTTAAAGAGAAGTTACAGATTGGATTTTGAACACATGAGGTCAGCTGGAATGAAGGCGCACCTTAAAGAACTATTGCAGAGCGCCCAGGTGTGGGGAGCTTTAGAAAAGTGGGAAGACAGATGGGTGAAGAAAAGAGATAAGAGGAAAAGAGATTCTCTGGAGGTGACTGAGAGTGTACAACAGGATAAGGATCCGGTGAAGATTTTACCAATGAGAGAAATCCCAGGGGGAAATTTAGTTCACGTTCCATGGAGTAGGATTGATATTCTGTCATTCACAAATGATTACCCTAAATTGAGGGAGAAGCCAGTATCAGCAGACATACAGGTTCCTGAAGCTCGTTTGTGGGAGGGCTTGAACACCTTACTGGAGCTAGTGTTTCCAGCTGACTTGTGGGTTGAGTGTAAGAGAGCTGTAGATTGGCCAACAAGTGAACCGGAGAGAGACAAGAGTTCAGGTGCACCGTCTCCTCAGGTAATGAAATATTACTATAAGGTGATTGAGTTCCTGAAGACAGGGATTTTGCCCAAAAATATTGATTGGCAGAGGATTGATAGGACAGTACAGGAAACAAGGGAGTCGATACATGTGTACTATGAGAGGTTGCTGAAGGCGTTCAAGAAGTACAGTGGCAAAGAAGCAATTGAGCCCAAGGATATGCTGCATTTTGTGTTCAGATTTGTTGAAGGACTGAGACCTGAAATAGGTCAGATGATTAAGAGTCATTTGATTTGTTGGCAAGCAAAGCCGATTGATGCGGTGTTGCCGTATGCGAAATACTGCAGTGATGAGATTGAGTTGAAGCAGAAGAAGTTGAAAGAGAATGTGATGGTGATGCAGATTAAGGCAGCTCAAACAGGAACGCAGGGAAATTTTGTGCAAAAGATGTCGCAGCAGCAGGGAAATGTCATGTTCCAGCCTCAGATGGGAGGTAGAGGTCATGGAGGCAATATGAATCGTGGTCCAGATTTGAATACCGTAGTGGTTCAGGGTGATGTGCAGGGGATGAAGAAGCTATTGGCATGTCACACTTGCGGAGCCATGGGACACTGGAAGCGGGAGTGTCCGATGATGGTGCAGGAGGGTGTTGTTCAGCAAGGTAGCAACATCAATACATTTCAGAATATGAGAGGACCGAGATTGAGGGGCCTTCATCCAAATTTTCAGAATAATAGAAATCAAAGGCAGAATTTCCAGCCCATGCAACAGGTGCAAATGCCCCTTGCACAAGTGTCGCAGTTGCAGCCAATGCAGCAGCAGGTTCCCATGGTACCTAGACAGCAAATGCAGATACCTCAAGCCCCGATGGAGCAGTAACAGATGATGCTTTCTCAACAGGTCACAGGTCAAAGACAAGACAGAAGTAGTAACATAGTGCACCAATTCCCGTTACACAGTGAAAATGAAATAAATGATGAATGGATGGGTGCCAGTTCAGATGAGGAGCCATGTGAACCTGCGACTTCTTTAGAAGTGGGTTAGAGGGGACCATCTGTGAGGGGAAATGTTATGGGTCACAGAGTCTCCTTTTTGGTGGACACAGGAGCTACACGCTCTACCGTGAGAAGTGCAGAGGTTCCGAATTTGCCCCTTTCAGGAAAAACAGTTCAGGTTGTGGGGGTAGCAAATCAGTATTTAACAAACCCCATCACTGACCCAGTGCAAGTTGAGATTGGCAATTTCCAGGGACTGCATAAATTTGTGGTCTGCGATTAGAGTCTAGAATCCTTACTGGAAAGGGACTTGTTGTGTGAGACCAGGTGTCTGATTACTTGTTCAAATGATGGAACTGAGATCTGGACAAATAGTGATGATGAGGAAGACCCAGCTCCAGAAACAGAGGGTGAAGCTAAAAATGAGGAGTACCCTTTGATTGAGTTCTTCCCGATGTTCATAGTGAGAGAGCTTTATTCTGATTTTCAGGGAACAGTGCAGGAGAACGTGTGGGGTCTGACAGTAAAAGAAGTGGGTTTGATTAAAGGAGTAGGGCAAATTAAAGTTACCTTAAAGGCGAATGCAGTTTTTCCCTGACTTCCACAGTACAACATGTCACAAGATGCATTGATGAAAGTGGCTGAGATAATTGCAGATTTTGTGAAGTAGGGAGTTTTAAAGGAGGTGTTGAGCAGCCCATGTAATTCACCAATAATGGGTTTGAAGAAGCCATGTGGAAAGGCCCGGATTGTTCAGGATTTGAGAAAAATGAATGAGATTGTGGTCAAGTGTTGTCCCATAGTGCCCAACCCAGCCGTAATAATGTTCCAGATTCCCTGTGATGCAGAGTGGTTCACAGTTGTTGGTTTGTCACAAGCATTCTTTTCTGTACCCCTTCATGAAGATAGTCAATTTCTCTTTTGTTTCAAATCCCTGGATTGAGCCCACAGCTGGTGTTGACTTCCTCAAGGTTACCTAGAATCACCTTTCTTGTTTAACTAGATCTTGAAAAACAATTTGGAGTCATTTGAATTGCCTTTTCAATCGATTCTAGTGCAGTACATTGATGACTTATTGATTGCATCCAAGAAAAGGGACGAGTGTAAGTATGACTTGATTGCCCTGTTGAACCATTTGGGAAAGTATGGCTATAAAGTGTCACCACTGAAATTGAAATACTGTCAGAAGGTAGTGAAGTAATTGCGTCACCAAACTGAGAAAGGATTGAGGAAATTATCTAGAGAGAGAATCACAATGATACTACAGATAAGTCCCCCGACTTCACAAAGAGATGTCAGGATATTCCTGGGTATGGTGGGCTATTGTCACCAATGGATCCGGAATTTTCAGAGATTTCAAAACCATTGCAGAAGCTAACTCATAAGGATATCACCGATCCCATAGTGTTGGATCAGGATGAAATTAAAGCTTTCACTGAGTTGAGAGAGAGTTTGTGCAGAGCTCCAGCTTTGGGTATGCCTGATTACACAAAGCATTTCACATTGTTTTGTCATGAGCATGATGCATGCTCATTGTCTGTCTTGACTCAGGCCCATGGAGGCACTCATCGCTTAGTATCATGTTTTTCAGCTACCTTGGACCCAGTTGCAGCAGCCTTACCAGGTTGTTTGAGTGCAGTTGCCGCAGTTGGTCAGAGTCTTTCACAGTGTGAAGGAGTAGTGATGGGATATCTCCTGACTCTAATGTCCCCTCACTCGATTGAGATTTTATTGATAAGAACGTAAACCCAATACTTGACTGGCGCTAGGTTGACTAGGTATGAGACATGTATTTTGGGTGCACCAAATGTGACACTGAAAAGATGTACAGTGCTGAACCTGGCAACTTTACTTCCAAGTGATACTACTGAAATTGAAAAAGAGGAAGATGTTGAACATTATTGTCTTGAAGTACCTGAATTGTGCACAAAAACCGAGACCTGACATGAGAGATACTCGAAAATGACCAAATTGTTTTTGTTGATGGTTCTTGCTTGAGAGACAACACAGGGACACTGAGAGCAGGATATGCTGTGTGCACAATTACCGGTACCTTAGAAGCTTCTTGGCTTCGAGGAGTGTATTATGCTCAGGTAGCGGAATTGATCGCTCTTACTAGGGCATGCCATGTTTCTGCTCGATTGAGAGTCACTACCTATACGGATAGTCAATATGGATTTGGAATAGTTCATGATTTTGGTCAATTGTGGTCACAGAGAGGTTTTCTGACCGCTTTTGGGTCACCAGTGAGAAATGGTGAGAGAATAAAGGAGTATGCGATCCAATTGTCTGAAGAAATAGCCACGGTGAAATGCAGTGCACATCTAAAGTCACAGAACTTTGGCCCTCATTATGAACTTGGCGGGATTTTCCACCAAGTTCTGAGCTGGCAGCCTAAACTCAGACCGCCAGCCCGTTGAGGACCCCGCCAGCCCAATAAACAACATTCCGCTGGGCCGGCAGGTGGAAACAGTGTTTACGCCAGCCGGCCCAGTGGTATGCTGGGCCTGGACATTGCCGATTGCTCCACATGGAGCCGTCGTCAATGTAGCAGTGCAGCAGGTGCAGGTGCAGCAGCACCTGTTGCGCATATCACTGCCCATGAATCAGGCAATGACATGCGTGTCGGGGCTGTGCATGGGGTCCCCCGGTCCCTCATTCCGCCAGCCTTTCCCTGGCGGGGGAAACCACCAGGGAAAGGCTGGTGGAACACAGGTTCTTTATCCGGCAGGCAGCGCTGCTTGCAGCGCTGCCCTGTCGGATACGGAACTCTGCCATCATCAGGCTGCCTGCCGTCGGTAGCCTGGCAGTGGCGGAGTTCGGCCTGTGTCAGTCTCCATGAGGCCATTATATGGCGGTAATTACCGTCACTGCCGGCATGGCGGTCCGGACCGCCTATGTTCATAAAGACCGCCTATGTGTCCTTGGGGAATGTATATGCAGATCAAGTCGCAAGGTTTTGCACATTGAACTGTATATCATTCAAAGACAAGTGGGAATTGTTACCTGGAGAAGACACAACATGTATGAGTTTTGCATTAAAAGTGATTGACACTTTGGAAGAGTTAAAAATTTGACGGGGTAATGTCGACAAAGAGGAGAAACGTTCCTGGAGTAAAATTAAATGTGTTCAAAGACAAGATGAATAGTGGGTTTCTGAAGAGGGTCAATTGGTTTTGCCAAATAGCCTGTTGTCCCAGACGGCGAGATACTATCATGGTCAGGCACACATTGGGAGGGATGCCATGGTTTGCCAGTTCAAAATTAATTGGTTCAACCCCAAGTTTAGACAAACAGCTGAAGCAGTTTGCCATTGTTGTGTAATTTGTCAACAATTAAATGCAAAGAAAGGGACAGTGGTAAATTTGAGCCACATTGGAAGAGCAGGAGGTCCATTCAGCAGAATGCAATTGAATTTTATAGAGATGCCTACGTGTGGAGGTTTGAGATATGTGTTGGTGATTGTGTGCGCCTTTAGTCACTGGATTGAAGCGTACCCCACACGGAAAAATGATAGTCCCACTGTAGCGAAACTGCTGCTTAGGGAACTGATACCATGCTTCGGATTTCTGATCTCTTTAGAATCAGATAGGGGAACTCACTTCAATTACGAAGTGATTAAGCGACTGTGTGCAGCATTGAACATTGAGCAGAAGTTGCATTGTAGTTACCGCCCTGAAGCATCAGGACTAGTGGAGCAGATGAATGGTACTCTAAATTCCAGAATTGCCAAAATGTGTGCAGCTACAAATTTGAAATGGCCTGATTCATTGCCTTTGGTGTTAATGTCAATGTGAAACACACCTGACAGGAATACAAGACTGTTACCCCATGAAATCCTTATGGGTAGGGCTATGAGATTACCAGCAGTACCAGCGAACACACTTGTCAACATTACAGATGATATGGTGTTGGATTACTGCAAGGGTCTGGCTGATGTAGTCCTCTCTTTCTCTCGGCAGGTGGAGGCCACCACACTGCCACCAATACACGATCCAGGGCACAACCTAAGACCCGGGGACTGGGTTGTTGTCTAAAAACATGTGCAAAAGACATGTCTGGAGCCTCGTTGGAAGGGACCATTTCAGGTGGTCCTAACAACTACGACAGCTGTGAAGTGTGCTGGGATCCCGAACTCCATTCATGCAAGTCACACGAAAAAAGTGGCATGTCCACTGGATCATGAAGAAGCGTTGTTGAGAGTACCACCAACTGGGAGACAAATTACAGCACCAGAAAAGGAGCAAGGAAGCACTGAAGCTGGAGCTCGTTGAAGACTTTTCCATCACGCCTGTGAGAAACGACAGTGGAGACCTCCAGGAGGGTGCTGAAGAGCCTATCTTGTCCGAAACAGCAGAACTTAATGCAGAGGGAGTTCTCCCAGAAGTAGACGATTCTGAGAGACAAGTAGAGCAATTGCCAGACCAATAAGGAGAAGGAGTTGAGCTGGATCAAAGTCAAGGTGGTCCGACTCATCCTGAACTGGTTGCAGGTCCGTCAAGAGAAAACACCAGAGAGAAAGAGAAGGATTCAAGTTCAATCCTGAAGAGAATATTGAGAAAAGGTCAACTGAAAAGAGATAAGTGGCCGGAATCGCAAGTAGAGAAAAGGAAAGAGGTGATTGTTAATCAAACAATAGAAGAAGAAGTAGACACCATGAGAAAAGAAGAACTAAGTGAAGGAGAGTTGAATGGTGATCGAAAGTTGAAAAGAAAGAGAATAGCAAGTCGAAGATACGCAGGTCCTGAATGGGCGTACACAACTACAAATGAATGGCAGCAAGAGTTTATGGTGGTCATTACAACCCTGGCGGTCGGTGTTAAAGCGGCGGTAAAACCGCCAACAGACCGGCAGAAAGAAAAATGTAATCACGACCATGGCGGAAACCGCCAACAAAGACAGCCACTTTAACACTCCGACCGTCACAGCGGTACAAACAAACACCACAGTGATAACCACCAAAAGACAGGCAGAAGACAATGTACTGCCCACAGTATTACAACAGGCCAATCCGCCACTTTTTCCGGGGCGGTTTCACCGTGAACAAAAACACAGCGGAAACAGGACTTGGAAGGGAAAACGCTCACCTCTGCACACCCCACAAGGAACCAGGACGCCATAGAGCCGCAACTCCATATTCTCCCTGCCTTTGTCATCCTGCTCCTCTACCAGGAGCGTGAATGCCGGCGGCGAAGCCCACGGTGAGTACTGCACCTACGACACAGGGGAAGGGGGAGAGAAAAGAGAGTGACACACACACTCAACACCCCCACCCCCACCCTCACCCTCACCCACTACAACACACACACAAATGCATGTTGATATATTACAGTTACACCCCCAATCCCCCTGTAAGAATGCAAAGGCAAAAGGAAATGATTTGAACAATTGTAATCTATTAAAATCCAGTACTCAAAAATATATACACACTATAAACAAATATATACACCAATAATACAAGTCCCAGTATTGCACCATTAAAGTCCATAGACCACTGGGCCCAAAATGCATGGGCGAGGCCCACACTCAATACCCGATCAAAACAGAGAGCACACTGCTGGGGCATCAGATAGAAATACAACAGGCACCTCAGGGGGAAGGGAAGGGGGGGAAATCAGCCGGATGAGTGCACAACGCCAGATCCACGAGGGGGCTCCATGCCCACTGCTTTATCCTGGGGAGTGCAAAGCCACAGTCTCTCAAGTCTCTCAAGTGGGTGGTTTGCCCACTGCTTTAACCTGGGGAGTGCAAAGCCACAGTCTCTCAAGTCTCTCAACTGGGTGGTTTGCCCACTGCTTTATCCTGGGGAGTGCAAAGCCACAGTCTCTCAAGTCTCTCAAGTGGGTGGTTTGCCCATTGCTTTATCCTGGGGAGTGCAAAGCCACAGTCTCTCGAGTCTCTCAAGTGGGTGGTTTGCCCACTGCTTTATCCTGGGGAGTGCAAAGCCACAGTCTCTCAAGTGGATAACAGTCTCCACTGGTTCTGGAGGGGGCTTTGTGCCCAGACTGCTTCATCCTGCCAAGGACTGAGGTAGGGGATACCTTTCTCGTGCTTTATCCTGCCAAGGACAGAGGTAGTGGATGCCTTTCTCCACTGGTTCTGGAGGGGGCTTGGTGCCCAGAGTGCTTCATCCTGCCTAGGACAGAGGTAGTGGATGCCTTTCTCCACTGGTTCTGGTGGGGGCTTGGTGCCCAGAGTGCTTCATCCTGACAAGGACAGAGGTAGTGGATGCCTTTCTCCACTGGTTCTGGAGGGGGCTTTGTGCCCAGAGTGCTTCATCCTGCCAAGGACTGAGGTAGTGGATGCCTTTCTCCACTGGTTCTGGTGGGGGTTTGGTGCCAAAAGTGCTTCGGAGGGGGCTTGGTGCCCAGAGTGCTTCATCCTGCCAAGGACAGAGGTAGTGGATGACTTTCTCCACTGGTTCTGGAGGGAGCTTTGTGCCCAGCGTGCTTCATCCTGCCAAGGACAGAGGTAGTGGATGCCTTTCTCCACTGGTTCTGGATGGGGCTTTGTGCCCAGAGTGCTTCATCCTGCTCGTGGCGGCCTCAGTAGCGGCAGTGCTTGCGGCACTCATTGGTCTGCGGCGCTGGTGGGTGGCTCAGTGAGCGTTCTGGTGGCATCAGTGTCCTTGGCAGCGGTGCTGGTGGCGGCAGTGTCCTGGGCAGCGGTGCTGGTGGCGGCGGTGTCCTTGGCAGTGGTGCTGGTGGTGGCGGTGTCCTGGGCAGCGGTGCTGGTAGCGGTCTTGTCCGCCGTGCAGGTTGGCGGCGACTTCCCTTTCTTTATGTGCCACTTCCCCACCTTGAATGTTGGCGCAGCTTTCTTCCCACTCCCAACTGTAGTCCCGGGCAGTGGCCAACTTCTTATGATTCTGAGGTGGGGGACTGTCCGTGGTCTGGCTCATTGGCACACTGGCTGCCCTGCTGCTTGGCGCACTCCAGAAGCAGGTTACTGCTGGCACCACTGTTCCCGCTGATGTGGTGGCTGAGGTGCTGGGTTGGGCCCTGGATAGGCGGTCCCTAGGGGACTTAAGGGGTGGGGGAGGTGAGGGGAAGAGGTCAAGGTTGGACAGGAAAAGTTTTTTAGACACACTGGGACGGGTAGATGGAGGGGGGTTGCGAGTGGAGGAAGAGGTAGTGGTTGTAGGAGGTGTACGTTTGCTGACTTTGGGTGAAGGTGCATGGGCTGGAGGCTGTCGTGAGGTGGATGGCTATTGGGTGGGTGTGTTACTGCATTTGTGTACCTTGGGAGGTGGGCTCACAGACACACTGGGAGAGGACACAGGGGATGTGTGAATGGTAGTGGGGGTGGTGACTGCACATGAGCGGTGTGTGGTGATGGGTGTGCTGGTGATGGACGTAGTGGATGAAGATGTAGTGCATGCAGGTGTGAGTGGAGACGTGACATCGAGGGAGGAGGGAAAAGGGGAGGAGGGGGACACAGTGGAGGCAGTGGATGTTGGTATGTCTGCATGGGTATGATGCTTGTGTGAGTGCCTGTGGGATGTGTGGTGCTTATGTTTGCCAGAGCTTCCCTTGTGTGTTGAGGTATGTGCATGCTGGTCTGATGGTGTGCTTGGGATAGGCTGAGGTACAGGGGTTTGGGTCTGGGTGGAGGAAGTTGGAGGGGGGAGGCTAGACACAGGGACAATGGCTGCCATCAGTGCTGAGGCCGGAGTCTGAAAAGCTCGCTGTTGGGCTGCCTGACCAGAATGAATGCCCTCCAGGTATGCATTGGTCTGTTGCAACTGCCTCTCTACCCCCTGGATGGCATTCAGAATGGTAGACTGCCCAACAGTGAGGGATTTGAGGAGGTCAATGGCATCCTCACTGAGGGCAGCAGGGCTGACAGGGGCAGAGGCTGAGGTGCCTGGGGCGAAGGAGATGCCCACCCTCCTGGGTGAGCGCCCACGGGGCACACGCTGAGGGGCTGCTGGGAGGGCGGTGCTGGTAGGAGGGGTGGCGGCTGTACCTGTAGATGCGGGGGCACAGAGGGGCCCGCCCCCGCAAGGGAGCTCCCATCAGAGGAGGAGTCCGTGTCGTTGGTCTCAGCTCCTGTCCCCGCCGTGGAGCTCCCCTCGCCCTCCGTCCCACTGGTGCCTTCAGACTCCGTTGTCTCACCCTCCAGGGCCATGTGGGATGCAGCTCCCTCCTGCTCCGGTGCCACTGCTCCTCCGCCTGATGATGCTATTGCACACAAGAACAGGGAGACCAAAAAAAAGGGGGGGAAAGACAGAAAAAAGACATGTTGAGTGCATACAATACCGCTACCGTTGGCGGACATTACAGACACAGAAGACCTCTGCACTACGCCGTGCACTTAGAGTTCCCTAATTAATCACAGGGACATGGGGTACAAGTCCTATGCCCGATTGATGCACACATGGAAGTCACACGAGCCTGACTAGGTGTAGCTGCCTCTGAACACTGGTGGGGTGGGGTGCCACATGCCCTGCCTTACGAAGGGACCTTGCCAAATAATCTCGCCCTGGCCTAGGGGAACCCCCCTTCCCAGACACCTCGTAATGCGCGCTGAATCAGTAAATGAGAGTGTACTCATCCCCTTGTGGCTGTTGTGATGCTCTCAAGCGCCCATCCAACTCCAGATACGCCACCGTCAGGATCCGGAACATCAGGGGGTTCATGGTGCGACGGGCACCCCTCCCACGTTGGGAGGCCATCCCCAGCTTGGCCTCCGCCTTCTTCTTGCTCCAGCGGCGAATGTCCTCCCATCTTTTCCAGCAGTGGGTGCTCCCTCTGAGGTGGACCCCCCCGGGTCCGGACTCCCTTGGCGATGGCACAATAAATATCCTCCTTCTGGTGGGCGCTGACCTAGAGGAATGGTACGGGGGAAAAGGAGAAGATTCAAGCGTCCGGATCGTCACAGTCATTGGTCCATGTTCCTACCCCTGCCATGACGCACATGCAATCACCGTCGTTTCATCCACGCCTCATTCTCCCCCCCCATCTTCCATCCACACCACTCCACACAGGCATTGCCCATACAGCATGCTCACAGTGTACTTACCTGTTTGTCCGGAGGACCGTAGAGTAGCGTGTACTTGGGGAGGACCCCATCCACTAGTTTCTCCAACTGCTCCGTAGTGAAGGCAGGGGCCCTTTCCCCAGACACATGAGCCATTGTCTCTTCCAGAATGAGGTCACAGCAGCACTTGCAGTGTAGGTCCTCTCCTGTCGAAGATCAGGTATCAAGTGAGTGAACAGATAGAAAATGGCGGTCACGTCTGCAGCAGTGAGTACCGTCACCGCTGGCGTACATTGTCATTGGCTCCTGGGACCAATAGGGTCCAATGTTAACCAATGCAGGATTGCACCACGGTCTTTGACCGCCTACCGCGACGGTGTACAACGCCAGCGCAGTTACCTCATATCCCCTTGTCCCACATTACAGGTCAGGCAGCTGCCATTTCAGGGGGCCACATGGCATTAATTTTAAATGTGTCACACATATCTAGGCCTTGCATACACATTACGACAGTGACATAGCAGATTGAAAAATTTGTGCAATAAGGTAGTGTTTTCGTACCTCAGTGTTGGCTGACCCTCTGATTGCTTTTCTCCTCCATAGAGCATGTCCGCTGGGGCAGGTGAGGAGATGGCGGCCTCCCCCGGTGTACAGACCGCTGGTGGACCTGTCGACAATGGAAGAGTGACATGTAATTTTCACCTACAGACTGGACTGTGCCACAATCCTGGAACTGTTTGCCCAGTTGGAGCCGGACCTGATGTCAGCTATCCGCCATCCCACAGGTATCCCCCCTCTAGTGCAGGTGCTGTCAGTACTCCATTTCCTGGCAAGTGGGTCTTTTCAGACGACAGTGGCCATAGCATCAGGGATGTCCCAGCCTATGTTTTCCAACGTGTTGTCCAGAGTGTTGTCTGCCCTGCTGAAACACATGCACACCTACATCGTTTTCCCTCAGGTGGAGGATTTGCCAACAGTGAAAGGTCACTTCTATGCCCTGGGACATATCCCCAACATCATAGGTGCCATTGATGGGACACATGTAGCATTGGTCCCCCCGTAGGAGTGAACAGGTGTACAGAAACCGGAAGAGTTACCATTCTATGAATGTGCAGATGGTGTGTTTGTCCCACCAGTACATCTCCCATGTGAACGCCAAATTTCCTGGCTCAGTGCATGACGCTTACATTCTGAGGAAAAGCAGCATCCCTTATGTGATGGAGCAACTCCAGAGGCACTGTGTGTGGCTATTAGGTGAGGACATGGACCCTATACAGTGTGACTAGGTGTCTGGGTCTGAGGTTGTCCCTAAGGGTTAGTGTGTGTCTAACAGTTGTCCCTCGACATTTGCAGGTGACTCTGGCTACCCCAACCTGTCATGGCTACTGACCCCTGTGAGAAATTACAGGACAAGGGCAGAAGAACGCTACAATGAGGCCCATGGGGGAACTAGGAGGGTTATGGAGAGGACCTACGGCCTCCTGAAGGCCAGGTTCAGGTGCGTCCATATGACAGGTGGTTCCGTATTCCACTCACCAAAGAAGGTGTGCCAGATCATCGTGGCCTGCTGTATGCTTCACAACTTGGCTTTGCGATGACATGTGCCTTTTCTGCAGGAGGATGGTCCAGATGGAGGTCTTGTGACAGCTGAGGAGCCTGTGGACAGTGAAGACGAGGAAGCAGAAGAAGATGATATCAAAAAACAGAAACACAGTGATTCATCAATACTTCCAGTGAGACACAGGTAAGAATACATCACTGCCTGCTACATCTGATACACTTGTTCTACCTCTCATCTGTCTGTCACTTTCACCCAGTGTATGGAGCCTGAGTTGTCACTTTCCCTTTCGATTTCACAGATGTGGGTCCTACTATGTGACATCTGCTTTGTTTCCTCATGGACTAGAGCTGTGTGACATAGGTATGTTGACAATGCAATGGATATATAATTTTTGCTCAGTTATTGCAAATACACATTTTTGAAAGCACAGACTGACTCCAGATAGTTTTGTGATTTAAGGATGTTTATTTAAGTGCTAAATAGTGGAGGGGGTTGTAAAATGGTCAGGGGTGATGGTGGAGGAATGTCCATGGCAGAGTCCAGTCTATTAGTCTCACAGGTGCATTGTCCAAAGGGGCATAGGAAGTGGAGCTGGGGCAGTTTAAGGATGGACAGGGTGACAAAGTGGGACAAAAGGATGACAATCAGGGTGGTCTCATTTCTTGGCTGGGGTCTTGGCATTGTTCTCTGTCTTTGTCCTGGATCTCAGGGACCGCTTGTGGGGTGGTTCTCCATCTGCAGGGGGTGGGGTGCTGGTGTCGTGGTCCTGTGGTGGTGCCTCCTGTCCACTAGCGCCAGCGGAGGTGGTGGGGAGTTCATCGTCCAGGCTAGTGTCAGGTGCCCCTTGTTGTGCCACAGTGTCCCTCCTGGTGTTGACGAGTTCCTTCAGCACCCCTACAATGGTGCCCAGGGTGGAATTGATGGCTTTGAGTTCCTCCCTGAACCCCAAATACTGTTCCTCCTGCAGCCGCTGGGTCTCCTGAAACTTGGCCAGTACCGTTGCCATTGTCTCCTGGGAATGGTGGTAGGCTCCTATGATGTTGGAGAGGGCCTCGTGGAGAGTGGGTTCCCTGGGCCTGTCCTCCCCCTGTCGCACAGCAGCCCTCCCAGTTCCCCTGTATTCTTGGGCCTCTGTCCCCTGAACCGTATGCCCACTGCCACTGCCCCCAGGACCCTGCTGTTGTTGGGTTAGCCTGGGTTCCCTGTAGTGGTGGACACACTGCTGCTTGACGAGTCCTGGGGAAAGATGTATGGGCCCGCTGGGTGGGTGCTGTGCTGGTGTTTCCAGAGGGGGGAGGCTCTGTTGTGGCTTGTGCCAGTGTGAGGGGAACCGACTGTCCCGATGTCCCAGATGGGCCGGGCTGGTCATCTAGATCCAGTTGGACAGAGCTGCTGTCATCACTGTGGGCCTCTTCTGTGGGTGGAGTGGACATGTCTGGACCCTCCTGTCCGGTGACGTTGGATAGGGGTCCTGCAGGGGTATAAAGGCATGATTATTGCATCTGTGTGTGCCATGGTGTGCAATGGGTGGGTGACCCCGTACCCCAGTGCTTGCATTCTTGTGTGAGACCTTGTGTGATAATTGTTTAGGGGTCTGTGTGGGTATGTGTGGTGGACATGCATTGGAGATGGGTGTCCATGCTTTGTTGTTGCATGCAGGGCTTGGTGTTGGGATGGGTGGGTTGTGATAGAGAGACATATGTGAGGAGTTGGAGTGATGGGGGTGAGAGTGAGGGTGGGGATATGTGATAGCATGCAGGTAGGGTGGGGGATGAAGTAGTGAAAGATTTGACTTACCAGAGTCCATTCCTCCAGCTACTCCTGCGAGGCCCTCAGGATGCAGTATAGCCAAGACCTGTTCCTCCCATGTTGTTAGTTCTGGGGGAGGAGGTGGGGGTCCGCCGCCAATCCTCTGAACCGCTATGTGGTGTCTTGAGACCACGGAACACACCTTCCCCCGTAGGTCGTTCCACCTCTTCCTGATGTCATCCCGTGTTCTTGGGTGCTGTCCCACTGTGTTGACCCTGTCCACGATTCTGCGCCAGAGCTCCATCTTCCTAGCTATGGTGGTGTGCTGCACCCGGATGATTTCCTCCACGATGACCCTGAGCTCCTCCTGGGGTGTCTTTACGGTGCCATGGGGTGGTGTGGGTGATCTGTGAGGAGGTGTGTGTTGTGATGTGTGGGGCGATGTTTAGGGGTGTGTGGTGTTTTGTGCGTGGATGTGGGTGTCTGGTGGTGTTGTGTGCCTCTGTATGGCGGGGTTGTCTTTGCTGTGCTGTCTCTCTGGCCTTCGTCTAAATGTCTGGTTGTAAGGGTTTGTGGGTGATGTGGGTGTGTGTTTTATAGTGGTGTGAGTGTGTGGGAGTGGTGTGTGTATGTGTAGCAGGTGTGTGCATTTGGAATTGTCCAATGTGGTAGTGTTTTGTGAATGTGTGTGTATTTTGAGCGCAGCAGTGTGTACTGCCAATGGAATACCGCGGTTGAAAGACGGCAGCGTGGATTCGTGGGTCGTGATAGTGTGGGCGTATTCCTGTTGGCGTGACGGTAGAGGGTTTGTTATCACCAGTTTATCACTGATCTTTGGTGTGGCGGACTTGTGTGGGTGTCTGGATTTTGGCGGATTCCGATCTGTGGGTCGTAATAGCTGTGGCGGAATTCCGCCGCCCCGGCGGTGTGTTGGCGGTCTTCTGCAAGGCAGTAAGCGGGATTTACCGCCAATGTTTTAATGACCCCCATGTCTTTTTGTTTTGATAGGGAAGTTCTGAGTCAATATTTTGAAGAGATGTGAAGAAATACATGAACTGAACTGTTGAAACAATTTGAGAAAATATTTTTGCGAAAGAGACTGTTGAAAGTAACCGAAAAATACATTGATAACCTGATTTGACTTTTGAAACATGATTTTGACAAGCTGCTAACCAATTTTCGACAAGAAAAGGGTTCCTGGAAGAGAAACTGAACTGCTGAAAGAAGAACGATTTATTTTTTACTTTTGCTGCAAGTTTTTTGGAAGTTATTTCTGCTTTCTGATTCTTTACAGATCATGGCTGATTTTGATAAATAGGTTAGGGATGCTAGGCGCTGTAAATATATGAGCATTGGTTTGGCAATTATGTGTGGGATTTTGTTTATAGTATTGATTGTGGGAATGTCTGTTTTTGATGCAGAGGAGCCAACCATACTTCTGATTTTAGGACAACTACTGTACTAACAGCTTTAGAGAGGTTTAAGTTAGATGAGAAATATTTGCATGATTATACTAATGCGCAGGGAGAACTTTCTTCTAATGTTTTCTATCGCTTGTTGAGTGAGTTTGTTGAGACAAAGAATGCAAGGGATTGTCTTGTGTGTACGCAGATTCCTTCATAAGTCAAGGAAGGAGTCACCTATCATAGTCTTCCACTAACTTACGGGATAAGCTGTAGTCTGTAACTAACAAGGTTTTATAACCAGGAGTATATTCAGTATTTCTACTCCAATCACGATGTTGTGTTTTCGTTCGTCCTATTATTAGGTATTTGAGTAAGATAGCTAAGGATAATGACATAGTATTAGTCAGGGGGTTCTTTGAGCCCACATTAAAGTTTGGTATAGCTTTTGCTCACAATAATAACCTGACATGCTTGCTTACACCTTTAGAGAAGAGCTTCTTAGATCATACTGACGACAGGAGAAAGGCGCTGAAGGAGAAATTAGAAAAGGGTTTAGAGAAAAGGTCTTACAAGAATGATTATGCTTATAGTGCATTTAAAACACAAGGGAAATTAGCTCTAGATGCATTACACGTAGGGAAGCTTTGTATATATAGGCCAAAGTCGCGCACTGACACTTTATTTGTGGGTTCGAGTGAATGTAGGCATGTGTTTCTGTTTCAAAGTAAATGGACATTTATGTTGAATGAACAGGACCCTGCGATTCCGGGAATATATTATATCTGTGGACTTAATGCTTATTATCGTCTTCCAAGAGGATGGTATGGGACATGTTATTTGGGAATAGTTTTCCCAAAGATTTATCAGATGGAGGATTTGAAAAAGTATCCGAAATTGACAGAATTACATCATAAGAGACAGAGGAGGGAGTCCACTTCTGCGATAGTGGGAGATATATTTGGTGCAGTGATTCCTTCAGTGGGAGTCATCGTGAATTCTATCAAGATTCGAAAGTTGTCTACTATTGTGGATAACATGTTGACAAATTTTTCAGGGGCTTTACTCCTGATAGATACTGAATTGGCTGGGGATAGAGCTATGACTCTTCCAAATCGTCTTGCTTTAGACATTCTTTTAGTGAAGGATGGCAGAGTCAGTAAAATGATTAACTCTAGGCATTGTTGCTCTTACATTCCTAACAATAGTAAAGGGATAAGGGACTTACTTACTAATCTGACTAATGCAAATAGTGATTTAAAGGAATTAAAAGAACCAGGTGTTTGAGAAAAGGTTGGCAATGGGTTTGCTTCAGTGGAAAATTGGCTTAGTAGTTATTGGAATGGGGTACTATTGAAAATTGTACAGGGAATATTAATTGTTGTGGTTTGTCTATTAGGAATATGGGGATTATGCAAAATGATAAAATTGATTTGGTCTAAAAAGAATCAGAGGAGGAAAGAAAACAAAAGGGAAAGAGTTTACAGGGAAAATTCAGGGGGGAGACAACACTTTGAAGAAATAGAGTTATAAAATTGTGGGTGGTAATTAGTGTGATGACACATTTAGTCACAGAGGAGGGATTGTTGAAGCAGATGTCTTAATTAGAAATTATTAATCAGTGTTTCTGTGTTTTGAAGAATGAATTATGTAGAAAATGAATAACGTAGAAAAATAATGCACACGTTTGAAAAGTGACCTCGGAGAATGGCCACCAATGTTCACAAAATGAATACTCATTAATACTTATGAAATATTGAAAATGTATTACAATTATGTAGTAATATGTCATATTTAGGGTTATGAAGTATTTCTAGATATTAATTGTAGGCCTTAACTTAGCGAATGTCTTGGCCTAGTTTTGCCTCATGCAGAAGCTGTATTTCTTAGCGTTTAATAAAAAATGCTGATAGAGTAAACTAACTGTGAAATGTTCATTGTCTTGTTAGCGGAAGCTTTCTATGAGAACCAACTAACAGGAGACAGTGTCCTTAAAATTGTAACATGATGTGTATAATATGTGTGAAAAGTACTTTCCCAGGACACGAACAATGAAGATATTGGGGAGAAATGTGCAACAAATTTGTTACCTGACGAGCCAGATGATGAGGACATCGAAAGCGGACCAATCAACGTTGTGTGAAGAGTGTAATATTAGAATTCATAGATTTGGGATAGAAATATTATTGGGTAGACTAATAACGTATGATTAATTGACCAATTGGAAATTAGGGGATAGTTTAGGTGACTTTGATATAACAACGCGACGGGGGAAAAAGACTTCAGACCTTATTCTGATTTTGTGATGGGAAGAAGAGACTCGAGATTCTGTTACTGTGCTCATCCTCTCTGACTGAGAGCCTGATGTTTTGCTGATCGATTGATGACCTGAGAACGAAGACTGATTCTGATTGCTGACCCATACCATGGATAGGTAGCTATGACAATGTGACTGAATTGCATTTTTATGCTTTTTCTTTCTAGGTACCAACCTCGCTGTCTTAATAGTTTTTCTTAGGTAGATGTTTTTCCTAAATTTGTGTTCTAAATTGTTTTGCATGAAGCCCCACATGTTGATGCTAATCTGGATTAGTTGAGGCTATTCATATGACGATTGACAAATTCCAGAGACAAATGGTTGGCGAACTATTTTGCTGAACTCTTTGGATTATGTAGCACTATTGAAGCTGACTTTGCTAATGATTTGCACCAATGCTTTAGAATGTATTGTGATTCAAGCTTTGATTAGGTTGTGTTTCTTGCGTCTTTTTGGTTAATCAGTATTATTCTTACATGCATTTGATTTGATGTTGAGATTAACCTACATAACTTTAGAATTGTTAATATTAGGAAATAAACTCACTAAACTTTATTAAAGGTGTGATTATTCATGGCTGAAAGGTCATGGTGCGTGAGAATTACTGACTCTATTGATTATTGATTTGACTAATGATTATTGATTATTGTGTATTGATTATTGTTTCTGTCCTGGAGCTATTGTAAGAACATCTGAAATGAGTCAAAAGGTTCATCGACCTATACGAGTTCCCTTGTAAGTTTACTTATTAAGGACCGATGCACTAATACCCCCATCCATGGCCAACATCCCATTGGACATGCCAGCCCAAGTTCAAAGTTAGAGTCCTGCATAGACCAGGATTCTTTTATGGAAAACAGTCCCTCAAAACTTCATAGATTTTAGCTGCATGCTTGGGTAATGAATATGTATTCATCAAAGCCCATTGTAGTTCACCTTGTGCACCCCATATATGATAAAATATACGCTAATCGCCATGCTACTTCACCTATTCCCCCCTTCAGTTCTTCAGGCATGTGGCTACACCCGATGTCCTTCATAGTGAGCAGAATCTCCCTGGAATGCTTGCATTTTGGCTTGTCAAATGCATTATTTTCATCCTGGCTTGGCTCCTAAAACCAACAGCATGGCTGGCGCTCAGCACGGTTGGTGCACGGACAGGTGCAGACGGGCTTGCCTATGGCAAGCTTTCAGTGTGCTGTCAGCCTGGCAGCACAGCAATGTCCCTTAAGTAGGCGGGGACTTGCCTATACATTGGTGCTTGCAAGCAAGTGAAAATGGTGGTTAATTTTAGAGCCACTTCGGAGGAGTAAAAATGGCAACTCCAAAACTCTCAGGTTCTAGGAACCCTTTCTCAGAGAATCGATCACTTTAATTATTGCCCTTTAGTTATTGCACTTCAGCTCAATTCTGATTGTGACTGTCTTCTCAAGACTCAGCCTGTACTTGATTGTTTAGTTAATTGTTTCTCAGAAATCTATGTTCCAGGTCAAGATATACCTCTGGACAAGTCTCTGGTCCTGTTCAAGAGGCGTTTCAGACATTGCTTTTCAGACAATGCATACCAGCAAGAGAACATATTATGGTATTAATCTGTATATTTGATGTGAAAGTGCAACAGCATATGTGTGTAATTTCATGGTGGATACAGGTAGGGATTCTTCCATTGATACCCCCCACCTCCATGGGTGCCCTTCCACTTTTGGAGTTAGTGAAAAAGTTGTGTGGGAAGTTGTCAGGGCGCTTTTTCACAAAGCACAATTTTTGCAAAGGTGTGCATTTATTTATGAAATTGTTCAAAGTGGGCACTCTGGCACGTGGCACAATCTGGTTACACATAAAAGTTACACTAAAGAGATTGTATGTAAGAAGCTTGAAAGGGAGCAGAGCAATGCACAGCATAGCAATTATCTACTTGCTTTGACATTTTCAGACAGAAGAGATGTCCACTTGGTCACAACTATTCAGGATGTAAGCACTTCACCCTCAGCTGTTTGGGGTCAGGTAGCAGAAGCCTGCAAACCAGTGTGCATTCTAGAATACAAAAGGCACATGGGAGGTGTATATAGAGTTGATCAAAGGTTGGAACCTCACAGTACTTCTTGAAAGTCATCCATCTAATAAAAAGAAGTTGGTTGTCTATTTGTTTCATTTGGCATCCTTCAATATTTACATTGATTTCAAAGATCATTGTCCAGATTCCAAGATGTTCCTAGAATCAGAGTTATGTACTGTTTTATCAGGTGGCCAGGGGGAACGCTGGGTGATAGGAAATGTGTGGCTTCCCATAGATTCCTGAAGATTTCCTTACAGAAAACTTAGGAAAATGTGTGTTTTTAACCAAAGTTTGAGTTTTGGAAGGGCTCTAGGTATGAAAACCTAGTGTAAGTCATGCAAGACACTCCACCCTGGACTCCCTTGGGTGTCTTCTTTTAAAAATGTGGAGGTTTAATAGGTTTCCTAGGTGCTGGCTGAGCTATGGCCCAAAATACATACCTACCCACAATGTAAAAGGTCAGTTTTCAGTGGAAAGTGTGATATGTCCATGTTGTGTTTTGGGTCCTTTCCTGTGGTTGTAGCCAAAGTCTGATTTGCAAAAGCTTCTGTGTGAGAATACCTGGTGACAGCCATTCAAATCACCCCACCCTGGACTCCCCCAGGTGTCTGTTTTTCAAAAATGAGCAGGTTCATCTTGTTTCCCTAGGTTCTGGCTGAGCTACGGCCCAAAATCCACAGTTACCCACACTGCAAAAAACGTCCGTTTTCAGCAGAAAAAGCTAGTGTATCTATTTTGCGTCTTGGGCCCTTTTTTTATTGTGGCCACTAATCCTACCCTCACAAATGAGATATCATTATTATTGGGAGACGTGGGAAGACACAATAGTATAACATTTGTTATTACCATTGGATTTCTCTGCATTTGTGCCTTCCAAACTTAAGCCAGTGTGTAAGAAAAAATATATTTTGAAAATGTCATCTCCATCACATGCTAGAACGGGTACCACTAATTCACAGATTTAGAAATACCTATTGCTTGTAAACTCATTATTTTGTGTACATTTAAGCAATATATAGGTTTCCTTCCTAGTCATTTTTCCCTCTTTATGTTTTACCATATGAATTTATTTATAATTGGTAAACAACGAAAAACCATTTTATGGTGCAGCTTGGTTGTTGGCTCTGGGTATCACTCGTTCTTGAAGAACCTACAAACCCTATATATTGCCACTACCAAAAGGTTCTAGTGAATGTAAATGTTTTGCAAATATGGCATTGTGACATTAACTTACAGATGAAAACATTGTCACAAATGGCTGTTTTTTTCCTACTCAAATTCAATTTTTTCTCAACAGTTAGGCACCAATTCGTGGTTTGCGATTCAAGTCCTGTGAGCTTATTAGGACGTGACCTGTTTTGTAAGCTAAATTGTTCTATTAGCTGCACTCATGAGGGAATAGTAATTCAGACAAATAGTGATGATGAAATGCCCAGTAAAATTGAAGAAATGTGCCATCTCATTTCATTTTTCCCAATGATGACAGTTAAGGATTTACCCGAGGACTTGCAAGAGACAGTTATGGTTAGAGTTTGGGATTTTTTAGGAAAAGATATTGGACTTATAAGAGGATTTGAGCCAGTTAAAAGCACAGTGAAGCCAATTGCAGTATATCCAAGGATTCCTCCTTATAACATGACTCCAGAAGTAATTGCTGGAATAACTCACGTAATTGAAGATTTCATTGAGTAAGGGGTTCTGGAAGAGATCCTGGGAAGTCCAAGCAAAACGCATATTTTAGGACTGAGGAATCCCAATGGAAAATACCACATAGTTCAGGATTTGAGAAAAGTTAACAAGATTGGCGCTCCATGTTGTCCTGTGGTGCCAAATTCTGCAGTGATTTTGTTCCAGATTCCTTGTGAAGCGGAGTGGTTTTCTTTCATTGACATGTGTCAGGCATTTTTCTCCATTCCACTCAATGAAGATAGCCAATTCCTATTTGTGTTTAAATTTAGAAGCCGTGTTTTTTCATGGTGTCGTAGGCATCAAGGGTATATGGAGTCACCATCCACTTTTAATCCGATTTTCAAAAAGAATTTGGAGTCCCTTAAAATGCTTTCTCACTTAGTGTTGGTGCAGTACATCAATGATTTGATGGTTGTGACAAACACTTGAGAAGCCTGTAGAAGACATACAATTGCCCTGTTAAACCACGCAGGTGAAAACTGTCATGAAGTTTCCCCCCACAAAATTGCACCCACCAGTGACACTAATAGATGTCAGAATGTTTCTGGGAATGGGAATGGTCAGTAACTGCCACCAGTGGATTCCGAATTTTTCACTTTTGTCCAAGCCATTATTAAAGTTGCCACACAAGGAAGTGTCTGATCCAGTATCAATTGATGAGACATGCATGAAGCCCTTCTTCAAGCTGAAAGGAAGCCTATGCCGAGCTACAGCTCTAAGAATGCTGAGGTACTCAGAACAGATAATCTCCATGGCCAGTAAACGCATAACATTCAAACAACACAGTACAGTACGTTGATAATTCTTACAAAGACTAAGAACACTAAAAGAAAATAATTTTTTTTCGTGATTACTAGATACAGTCAAGCACGCACAGCAGTATATCGAATATGGAAGAGACATTGGCACCTGTTACTCTTAGATACTAGTCTTGGCAAAACGTTAGGTAAAACACCCTCTATTACGCATTGTAGAGGACTGACTTTGAGGAACTTGCTCTGTCCTAGTTATGTTGCACCTTTGACACAGGAAAGTACTAAGACGTGGCTGCCTACTAGACCCAAAGGTTTTTACAAGTGTGGGGACTGTATTACCTGTCAGTTTGCACTTAACAAAAATTTGACATTTTCATACAACACACAGGAAGCCCACCATGGTAAACAATTTATTAATTGTAATACCAAAAATACGGTGTACTGCATAGTGTGTGTCTGTTGACTCATATATGTGGGCAGCACCATCCTTCCACTTAAAGAATGGATTCTGGAACACATAAGATCAATCAGAAACTTTAACACCAATTATCCACTAGCAGTACACTACAATTCGAGTCATGAAGAATTAGAGATTTCAAACACCAGATTCCATGGTATTACTCAGGTCACAGCCACTCCAGACTAGGTCACAGAAATAAGGAATTAAGAAAATGTGAACCTAGATGGATTATAAAATTGCGGGCTGTTGAAAATTGTTTAAATATGGATAGGGAACTACATGTGTTCTTGGAATAAAATCGTCCCCTATTTGACACATAGGCCCTCATTTTGACATAGGCGGTAAAATACTGTCGCCGTGGCTACCTACTGTGCACCATATTATGACCGTAGCCGTAATTCCGCCAGAAGGCTGGTGGAATTCCGGCTATGGTCATGGCTGGGAACGGCGGTAAGGTGACGCTGCAGCCAGCAGCACCGCCACGCCAGTAGACCGCCGCCGACTGCATCATGACAAATGATACGGCCTGGTGGTGTTCCGCTGGAGGACATTGTCCCGTCTACTGCTGGAGGACCCCCTGCAAGCAGGTAAATCGGGTGCTCCGACAGGGGAGGGCGGTGTTGTGTGTGTGTGTGTGTGTGTGCATGTTTTTGTGTGCGTGCATGCGTGTGTGGGGTGCTTGGAATGCGTGTGTGTATGAATGGGTGTGAGTGTGCATGTATGTTGTGTGGTGTGAATGTGTGTGTGCTAGGATGTATGTCAGTGTGTGTTGATGTGTGTGTGAATGAATGTATGTATGCATGGATGAATGTGTGTATGGGTGTACAGTATGTATGCATGTGCATGTCTGTGCATGTAGGTGTGTGTATGTTGGGGGCCAGGGAAGGAATTCCCTGGCACTGATGGTGCCTACCGCCATGGTTTTCGTGGCAGTAGGATTGCCACGAAAACCATGGTGGTAGGCGGGGTCATAGTCCCGAGGTTGGGACTGTGACGATCACCTGGCTGGAGACCAAAATCTCCAGCCTGGCGGCTGTTATCACCCTGGTGGATGGAGTGGTACATTGGCGTTTTGGCCTCAGCCAAACCGCCAACATCATATTTTGGGGAAAGGTACCGCCAGCCTGTTGGCAGTACCTTTCTCCAAAATACCGCTGTCATCTAGGGACGTAATGAGGGCCATAATTTTAACATCAAAACTGTTTGGTTAAAATCTGCCATGGTAAATGCAATGTGTTGTTTCAATGTTTTTTCTGTGACCAATAATCCATTGATATAGCATGTAACCTTACCATTTTCTGTTATGGGACACTTGATTCTTGTACTTTTGAATTTTAATGCTTACAGTATACAATACTTGGTATTTCCATTCCAGTACTGCCCCTAATTATTATCTATTGCCTCATGGTGGTGTGTTCTATCCCGCTTCCCTTTCTGGTTTAGTGATTACATTCCTGTGCTCCTTTTTGACTCTTCACCCCTTCTCTCACATACCCTTCAGACATTTGGATTTCTTTACCGATGGAGTGACATATATGAGTCTATGGGTTTATCATCTGTAGAGACTTCTTCCTATTCCGGTATACCGCTGCGAATGATCAATATATTGGGATTACGCTCCCAGTAGTTCCAAATCCTAATATGGCTGTTAACACTTGGAAAGGAATTAGACTCGTTCAGAGGGAGATATTTTTCCACTTCCTTTTCAGGCACACAACTTTCATCTCTTGAATTACTTTTTTCATCACGCTTTTCATGAAAGTTGTCGGATGAACGGACCACAGGCTCTTGGAAGACAATGACCGTGTCAAAGAGTCATTTGTCATTGAAACATGACAACGTTTGTTGGGATTATTTAAGAACAATAGCTCTTACGTGGGGATTTCCTTTATCTAGCATGACTGCCACAATCACGTACGATAGGAGGGTCTCTCCCATCATTAGTCCTCTCTCTATTTTCAGTACCGGTTTCTCTAACAAGTCACGCCCACCACGTCTCTTTTACACTCTGCATGATACGAGTACCTCTTACGTAACTAGTCCTCTTTCTGTTTTCAATACAGATGTTCTTAACGTACCACGCTCACTACATTTCTTCAACATTATGTCACTCCTAATCTCAAGGTATTTACCCTCACTGCTTATGCCTGCTCATTACATTTTGGTTACATCTGGACCTTAGTTTTTACTACACTACTGACCTTTGGTTGTTTCAATATAGTTTGTAAACATGATGGGCATAACATCCAGCTTTATATATATCTCAGCTGGTTGTTTAATATTTACATGGACTCAAAGTTCTTTTAGGCTTTCTCAATACTTATGGACTGCAACTCTTTTATACTTCTTGGGAGTCCCTCTCCAATATGATGTTACGGTCATAGATTTACTAGCATTTCGTACAGCTCTGTACTTTTCCTTGGCTGGACTACATTAATGGACTCAAGCTGTTTTGTGTGTTTTATTAGTTACATAAAATAATTTTAGCTATTCAAGCTCCCTTTTACGTGTCCTACCTCACATAGAGTACTTCATGCTATTTTTTGGTACTTTTCTTAGGTCCTTTTCCATAGGGTGGTTCATATATGATAACATGGTCATATATGCAATCAATATACCTAATTTACTTTTCATCAACACAGTAACACTGAGTGATTAGGGTCCATGTGCTTTACATTTTGTATGTGGTCACGTTTTATTTTATTTTACTACTTAGTTCTCTATTCATGTTCCCTTCTCCTACGTCTCTTTTTTTCCTTGTCTGGACACTGGATGTATCATGGTCCAGCAACTCTCCATTCCTGCTGTACATCTTGTTACAAACCTTTGATGTCTCACTTTCTCTGGAGATTTGCTAGAGGAGACAAACTTTTGGAGTAATTGCATCATTTAATCTGTTCCAGATACTAGACACAGGTACCTATCCTAGAATCCCTTTGCTCTTCAGTCTTAAGTTCCATGTGAAAAGGACCTAAGAGAAGTACCAAAAAATACCATAAAGTCAATGCGATGTAGGGCACATAAAAGGGAGCTTGAATAGCTAAAATGATTTTATGTAACTAATAAAACACACAAAACAGCTTGAGTCCATTAATAAAGTCCAGCCAAGGAAAAGAATAGAGCTGTACGAAATGTTGGTAAATCTATGACCGTAACATCATATTGGAGAGGGACTCCCAAGTAGTATAAAAGAGTTGCAGTCCATAAATATTGAGAAAGCCTAAAAGAACTTTGAGTCCATGTTCATATTAAACAACCAGCCAAGATATATATAGAGCTGGATGCTATGCCCGTCATGTTTACAAACTATACTGAAACACCCAAAGGTATGTAGGGTAGTAAAAACTAAGGTCGAAATTTAATGAGCAGGCATGAGCAGTAATATTAAATACCTTGAGATTAGGAGTGATCGTCCGTACGCGGTATCTTCGTTTCAAATGTCGAAGAAATGTAGTGGGCATGGTACATTAAGAATATCTGTATTGGAAACAGAAAGAGGACTAGTTACCTAAGAGGTACTCGTATCATGCAGAGTGTAAAAGAGACATGGTGGGCGTAAATAATCCCAACAAAAATTGTCATGTTTCAATGACAAACGAATCTTAGACAGGGTCAATGTCTTCTAAGAGCATATGGTCCATCCATCCGACAACGTTCATGAAAAGCGTGTTAAAAAAAGTAATTCAAGAGATGAAAGTTGTGAGCCTGAAAAGGAAGTGGAAAAATATCTCCCTCTGAACGAGTCTAATACCTTCCCAAGTGTTAACAGCCTTATTAGGACATGGAACTACTGGGAGCGTAATCCCAATATATTGATCATTTGAGGCCGTATGCCGTAATAGAAAAAAGTCTCTACAGATGATACACCTATAGACTCATATACGTCACTCCATCATTAAAGAAATCCAAATGTCCGCAAGGTATTTGAGAGAAGGGATGAAGAGTCAAAAAGGATCCCAGGAAAGTAATCACTAAACCAGAAAGGAAAGCGGGATAGAACACACCACCATGAGGCAATACATAGGCCCTCATTACAACCCTGGCGGTCAGTGATAAAGTGGCTTTAATGCTGCCAACAGGCCGGCGGTAATACATAGGGGATTATGACCACGCAGGAAACAGCTCAGACAGACAGCCACTTTAACACACCGACTGCCAGGACAGAATCAACAAGCACCACAGTGGTAACCGCCAACAGCCAGGCGGGAGACAATGTTCTGCCCACAGTAATATGACACACCTATCCGCCACCTTTTCTTGGGTGGTACCAATGACATTAAAAGCCTGGCAGAAACACTGCACAGAAGGGAAACCACTCACCTCTGGAGACCCAGGGAACAACCACACCGCCATGGAGCCCGAGTTGCATGTCTTTCCAATGTTGTTTTACGTCCTGCTCCACTATGAACACCAAAATCGGCGAAGACGGCCACGGTGAGTACAGCTGCCTAGCACACAGGGGAAGGGGGGGAAAGAGAGTGACACACACACGCAACACACAACACCCCCAACACCACACACACAACCAGATGTAGTAACATAACATACCCACCCCGTACCCCTCAGGAATAATGCAAGTACAACTGCTATAGTGTAAAAAGGTTGCAATAAGATAAATATTGTTGAAATCCGTGCATCCAAATCAAAAAGTATATAAATATTTACAATGCAAGGGACACTGCCCAGTCCTCAATGTTCGTGGGCCACAGGGCCCCACCTCACTCCTGCAGCAACACAGAGAGAACACTGCAGGGGCATCAGGTCGAAAATAGCCAGGCTCCTCAGCGGGACAGGGAACGGGGGGCACCTCAGACGGAAGATGGTCCTGGAGGGGGCAACATGCCCATTACTCTGTCCTGGGGAGTGCAAGGCCACAGTCTCTCAAGTGGGTGACTTGCCCACTGGCTCTGGAGGGGGCAACATGCCCTGTGCTCTGTCCTGGGGAGTGCAAGGCCACAGTCTTTCAAGTGCTTGGCTTCTCCACTGGTTCTGGAGGGGGCATTGTGCCCTGTGAGCTTCATCCTGGAGAGGATGGGCTGAGTGGACGGCTTTTGGTGGGGGTATCGTGCCCTGTGAGCTTCATCCTGGGGAGGATGGGGTGAGTGGATGGCATCTTCAGTGGTTCTGGAAGGGGCATCATGCCCAGTGAGCTTCATCCTGGGGAGGATGGGGTGAGTTGATGGCTTCTCCACTGGTTCTGGAGGGGGCATCGTGCCCAGTGAGCTTCATCCTGGGGAGGATGGGGTTAGTGGATTACATCTCCACTGGTTCTGGAGGGGGCATTGTGCCCTGTGATGCAGATCTTGAGGAGTGCAAGGTCACAGTCCTTCAGCTGGGTGTCATACCCACAGGATTTGCAGGGGCCAGGCCGCTCAATAGCCCATGGACGCAGGACTACACACTGTCCGCCGGCGGTGACGGCTGTTCATTGGTGGCAGTGGTGCTGCTGGTGGAGCACAGCACGGACGGCTGCACCACCATGGTTGGTGGTGGGGGTCACCAAATGAGTCCCAGCACCAGGCCCCTTGTCCTCACTGCCTGCTGGTGCAGGCCCCTTGCCCTTACTGCAAGCAGCTGGGGATGGCTCCTTGCCCTTCTTTCCTGCAGCACTTGGGGATGACTCCTTGTCCTTCTTTCCAGCAACACTTGGGGCTGCCTACTTGCCCTTCCTACCTGCAGCAATTGGGCCAGGCACCCTTTCCAGCTGGCTGCCTGGTGTCCGGGATCCTTTCCCAACACGAGTGGGTGTGGAGACTACTGTGCCCGTGGACTGGGTGGCTGAGATGCTTGCCTGGATTTTGACCACACTAGCCCGACGTGAAGGGCGGGTGTGGGAGGGGTAGGGAAGATGTCAATGGTGGAGAGGACAAGCTTCTTAGGGACATTGGGGTGGGAAGAGGGAGATGGTTTGGGAGTGGAGGAATAGGGAGTGGTTGTAGGAGGAGTCAGTCTGCTGCGTTTGGGTCCAGGTGCATGGGCTGGATGCTGTTGTGCGGTGGATGGCTGTTGGGTGTCTGAGTGCTTGCGTTTCTCCTGTTGAAGGTCAGGTAGCAAGTGAGTGAACAGATAGAAAATGGCAGTCACGTCCATGGCGGTGCGTACCGTCACTGCCGGCGTGCATCACCATTGGCCTCTGTACCCCATAGGGCCCAAAAAAAAACAATGAGGAGTTGCACAGCGGTTCTCACCCGCCTCCCGCAACGGCGCACAATGTCAGTGGAATTACCTCATTTCCACCTGTCCCTCGATACAGGATAGGCGGACGCCATTTCAGGGGGGGGCAGGCCATGGATCCTAACTGCATCACAGTACACGAATACACATTATGGACATATCCCACCTCATTATTGTAACAATTACAAAATGCATTGCTCTGTAGTGGTTAGAATGTACAGATAATGACAAACTTCTCACTCCTTTGCCCCATAGATTGCAACCACTGCAGCCGAATAGGAGATGGAGACATCCCACGTGTACAGACCTACGGTGGACTTGGCAAAAATGGTGGACAGGCACATCATCCTCACCTATAAACCTGACAGGGCCACAATCACAAAGCTGTGTGCCCAATTGGAGCCTGACCTGATATCTGCTATCCGTCACCCCACTAAGATCCCCCCTCTTGTGCAAGTGCTATCTGTGCTCCATTTTCTAGCAGCTGGTTCTTTCCAAGTGACGGTGGGCTTGGCAGCAGGAATGTCACAGTCAATGTTCTCAATAGTGCTGACCAGAGTGTAGGGTGCCCCGATTAAACACATGTGCAGCTACATTGTTTTCCCCAAAGTGGAGGATTTGGCCACAGTGAAGGCTGACTTCTATGCAATGGCGCATATCCCCAACATCATTAGGGCAATAGATGGGACACATATTATATTTGCCCCCTCCCCCGGCGAAATGAACAAGTGTTCAGAAATCAAAAGACTTTTAACTCCATGAATGTCCAGATGGTGTGCCTGGCCGACCAGTACACCTCCTGTGTCAATGCTAAATATCCTGGATCTGTGCATGATGCCTTGATCCTGTGGAATAGTAGAATCCCAAATGTGATGGCCCAACTCCAGAGGCATCGAGTGTGGCTAATAGGTGAGTCCTGGTTCCCACCCAGTGGATGTTGGTGTATGGGTATGGTGTGGGCCCTAATGGTGAGTGTGTGGCTAACGGTTGCCCCTCAATACTTGCAGGTGACTCTGGTTACCCCAACCTCTCATGGCTACTGACCCCTGTGAGGAATCCCAGGACAAGGGCAGAAGAACGTTACAATGAGGCATATGGGTGAACAAGACGGATTATAGAACGGACCTTCGGCCTCCTGAAGGCCAGGTTTCGGTGCCTCCATCTAACAGGTGGATCCCTGTGCTACTCACCAAAGAAGGTCTGCCAGATCATCGTGGCATGCTGTATGTTGCACAATCTTGCCTTGCGCTGCCAGGTGCCTTTTCTGCAGGAGGAGGAGGCTGGAGATGGCCGTGTGGCAGCAGTGGAACCTGTGGACAGTGAAGATGAGGAGGCAGAGGATAAGAACAACAGAAGTGCAGTCATAAGTGGGATTTATCGCCAATGTCATAATGAGGGCCATAATAATTAATGGCAGTACTGGAATGGAAATACCAAGTATTGTATACTGTGAGCATTAAAATTCAAAAGTACGAGAATCAAGTGTCACATAACAGAAAATGGTGAGGTCACATGCTATATCAATGGATTCTTGGTCACAGAAAAAACATTGAAACAACACATTGCATTGACCATGGCAGATTTTAACCAAACAGTTTTGATGTTAAAATTATGTGTCAAATAGGGGACGATTTTATTCCGAGAACACATGTAGTTCCCTATCCGTTTTTAAACCATTTTCAACAGCCCACAATTTTGTAATCTATTTAGCTTCACATTTCCTTAATTCCTTATTTCTGTGACCTAGTCTGGGGTGGCTAGTGCCCTGAGTAATACCATGGAATCTGGTGTTTGAAATCTCTAATTCTTCATGACTCGAATTGTAGTGTACTGCTAGTGGATAATTGGTGTTAAAGTTTCTGATTGATCTGATGTGCTCCTGAATCTGTTCTTTAAGTGGACAGATGATGCTGCCCACATATATTAGTCCACAGACACACACTATGCGGTACACCATATATTTGGTAAGACAATTAATAAATTGTTTAACATGGTGGGTTTCCCGTGTGTTATATGAAAATGTCAAAGTTTTGTTAAGCGCAAACTGACAGGTAATACAGCCCCCACACTTTTAAAAAACGTTGGGTGTAGTAGGCAGCCACGTCTTAGTACTTTCCTGTGTCAAAGGTGCAACTTAACTGGGACAGAGTAAGTTCCTCAAAGTCAGTCCTCTACTATGCGTAATAGAGGGTGTTTTACCTAAAGTTTTGCCAAGACCAGTATCAAAGAGTAACATGTGCCAATGGGCCTGATTCTAACTTTGGAGGACGGTGTTAAACCGTCCCAAAAGTGGCGGATATACCACCTACCGTATTACGAGTTCCATAGGATATAATGGACTCGTAATACGGTAGGTGGTATATCCGCCACTTTTGGGACGGTTTAACACCGTCCTCCAAAGTTAGAATCAGGCCCAATGTCTCTTAAATATTCGATATACTGCTGTGAGTGCTGGAATGTATCTAGTAATCATGGAAAAAAGTTATTTTCTTTTAGTGTTCTTAGTCTTTGTAAGAATTATCAACGTACTGCATTGTTTGGATGTTATGCGTTTCCTGGCCATGAAGATTATCTGATCTGAGTAGCCTTTATTGCAGAAACTATGTACCAGTAAGTCAATTTCTTCTAAAAATACCTCATTCTCACTGCAATTACATCTAGTTCCTATCATTTCCCCATACGGGATTGCATTAATCTGGGCACGTACTATGTGCATGTAAAATGGAATTGCACACACTTCGTTTCCTGTACATTCTAGAGAGTATCTTTTTATTTCCTGTATATAGCTTGAAGTCCAAAAATTCAATTCGGTCTGTACCCACATGGTGTGTAAAGACCACATTATAGTTGTTTGCATTCAAATGGTCAATAAAGACAACTAAATCCTGACTTGTACCAGTCCAGATAATCAGTATATCGTCTATGTATCTTCCCCAGTACAAGATATGTTGTGAGATATTTGGAGGACAATCTGTCCAAAGGTGGTGTTTTTCAAAATGTCCCATGTAGAGATTTGCATATGACAGCAAAACTTTCGCCCCCATTGCAACTCCCTGAGCTTGTCTGCACCAGTTACCATCATGCATAAACACATTTCTTTCTAAAATAGGTCTATCAACATTATTGGTATGTTCGTATAGTGTTGCATCCCTATGAGAAAGTCTAGTAGACAATGGGGGTCATTCTGACTCCCGCCGGGTGCGGTCACCGCGCGCCCGGCGGGAGGCGCCAAAATACCGTACCGCGGTCGGAAGACCGCGGCGGGTATTTTGAGTTTTCCCCTGGGCTGGCGGGCGGCCTCCAAAAGGCCGCCCGCCAGCCCAGGGGAAAACGACCTTCCCACCATGAAGCCGGCTCGTAATCGAGCCGGCGGAGTGGGAAGGTGCGACGGGTGCTACTGCACCCGTCGCGTGTTTCACTGTCTGCTATGCAGACAGTGAAATACAAGCGTGGGCCCTCTTACGGGGGCCCCTGCAGTGCCCATGCCATTGGCATGGGCACTGCAGGGGCCCACAGGGGCCCCGCGACACCCCCTACCGCCATCCTGTTCCTGGCGGGCGAACCGCCAGGAACAGGATGGCGGTAGGGGGGTGTCGGAATCCCCAAGGCGGCGCAGCATGCTGCGCCGCCTTGGAGGATTCTGACGGGCAGCGGAAAACTGGCGGGAGACCGCCGGTTTTCCTGCACTGACCGCGGCCAAAGCGCCGCGGTCAGAATGCCCTGCGGGGCACCGCCGGTCTGTCGGCGGTGCTCCCGCCGACCCTGGCCCCGGCGGTCTGAGACTGCCGGGGTCAGAATGACCCCCAATGTCTCCAATCCCCTTTCTAGAGGAATAGACATATAGAGTGAGTTCACATCCAAACTAACAAACTTGCTGTATTCTGTCTAATCTACATCCTCTAATTGGCATAATAAATCCCTTGTGTCCTAGATATAAGATGGTAAGTTACCTACCAAGGGTTGTAAAAAAGAGTCAATGTATTCTGAAATATGTTCCGTGGGTGACCAGATTCCATATATGATGGGTCTACCTGGAGGAAAAGTACCCGATTTATGAACTTTGGGGAGTATGTAAATACACGGTGCTCGTGGTGCAGAAATGTACATATATTTAAATTCAGTCTGAAATGAGACATAGATTCCTCCAGTAGAAGAGTCTGTTCTCTATCAAGCGTGTGACCTCCAGCAATGGGTTGCCAGTAAGACATAAATATGCATTTGTGTCCCCTAGTTGTCTGCTGATTTCAGACATTGGAGTCCTCTCTGTTCATCACTACCAGGTTACCACCTTTGTCTGCTTCCCTGATTATGATGTCCTTGTTAGTGGATAGTCTGTTTAGAGCTCATAGTTCCAGTGGTTGGAGATTATTCCTATGACCAAATCCAGCTGTTCTATGCTTGTCCTTCAAGCGATATAGATCTGCACTAACTGCTTTATAGAAAATATCAATATGGTTGTCCCAGGGTAAGGTAGGGATAAAGGAAGATAAACAGTATAGCTAGCAGTTTGCTAGTATCTGCTGCAGATGGTGCAGGTTTACACATGCATGGACCAGATATGAGCCTGCACACTGGTGTATCTTGAGTCCTATGACCACCAAGTTCATCTTTCTTCTGCCTCCCTGTTAAAAAGAAGCTTGGAAATTATGGTGCAGAAACAAAGCTTCACACTTGGCAGCATCACCTGTACTAAACACTGTGATCACATTAAAAGGAAACATTCTGAGCTGCCCAACTTCTTTAGCTCAAGATGGAAAATACATCATAACAGTGCATACTGCACAGAATGCAAAGATAAAGGCCCTCATCCTGACCTTGGCGGGCGGCGGAGGCCGCCAGCCAAAGTCCCGCCGTCAGGTTACCGTTCCGCGGTCGAAAGACCGCGGCGGTAATTCTGACATTCCCGCTGGGCTGGCGGGCGGCCGCCTTCAGGCCGCCCGCCAGCCCAGCGGGAAAGAGGCTTCCACGATGAAGCCGGCTCGGAATCGAGCCGGCGGAGTGGAAGCTGTGCGACGGGTGCAGTTGCACCCGTCGAGTATTTGACTGTCTGCGCAGCAGACAGTGAAATACATTTAGGGGCCCTCTTACGGGGGCCCCTGCAGTGCCCATGCCAGTGGCATGGGCACTGCAGGGGCCCCCAGGGGCCCCGCGACCCCCCCCTACCGCCATCCGGTTCCCGGCGGGCGGACCGCCGGGAACTGGATGGCGGTAGGGGGGGTCGGAATCCCCTCGGCGGCGCAGCAAGCTGCGCCGCCTTGGAGGATTCCAAGGGGCAGCGGAAAACCGGCGGGAGACCGCCGGTTTTCCTGCACTGACCGCGGCCAAAGCGCCGCGGTCAGAATGCCCTGCGGGGCACCGCCGGTCTGTCGGCGGTGCTCCCGCCGACCCTGGCCCCGGCGGTCTAAGACCGCCGGGGTTAGAATCACCCCCAAAGTGCCTTATGCAGCTGTCACAAGTGCCATGTGGAAACAATGTTCCCATGCTGCTTTTGAAAAACAAAGACCTGTCCAAATGCTTGGTGCGAGATTGAAGTAGGAAAGGCAGAGAATCCACAGTTGACTGCCAGATCCATGATCAGGCCACTTGGTGAGAAGATGTTTTTATTAATGTGGATAACCTCCTTGCTTGGGTTGGCTTGACTGCTGGTGCATGTGGTGCATGTACAGGAGATGGTGGATGGGCAGGAGGAGAGCAGCTGAGAAGTAAGGGGGTATTCCATAGAGTACATCATTGCACAATGAGTGATCTGTCAAACTCTGAGCCTATGCAAGTTGGTAGACTGTAGTTTCGGAAAAAAAGATCTAAAATTAGAGGTTGGAAGACCAAAAGTGTTTGGTTAAGTACCTGGGGAGGGACTGGATTGAAGTGGGGATAATGGAAAAGGACTTACATTCTATTATCTCTTTAACCAAGATCCCATGGATTTACCTGGCGGAAGGCACAATTTTGTTATTACTTCTTAGGTAAATATGAGTCGAGTGGCATTGTTCTGTCCCGTTGGATCTGGCAAGTGTCTTCTCAGATAATAAGAACAGTTTTGGAAAGACCTAGGCCTAGCTTTTTCAGTCAGTTTGAATAATGCTATGTATTTCCACTTGAGAAAGCTTTAAAAATATATACATTTTTTTATTATGATTATTATTTATATTTTTAGCCAATTTAGTGATATCCACACTGTTAGACTTGGCATCCTTGGGGTGGTCTCCCCTACCTTTTTGCCTCTGTTTCCCAGGTTGTTGATGTGTGCTCCACTAGAGGTGCCCAGGGCCTGTAGATCAAATGCTACTATTGGGCCTGCAGCACTGGTTGTGCCACTCACACGAGTAGCCCTGTAACCATGCCTCAGACCTGCCACTGCAGTGCCTGTCTGTGCAGTTTTTAACTGCCAATTCGAAGCGTATCCACTTGCCAGACCTAACCCTTCCCTTTTCTTACATGTAATACACCCCTAAGGTAGGCCCTAGGTAGCCCCATGGGCAGGGTGCTGTGTATATTTAAGTTAGGACATATACTAATGTGTTTTATATGTCCTAACAGTGAAATACTGCCAAATTTGTTTTTCACTGTTGCAAAGCCTATCCCTCTCATAGGTTAACATGGGGGCTGCCTTTAGATATGATTAAAGCGTAGATTCCCTTTGAGAGCAGATAAACATGTGGAGTCTGGGGTCTCTGAGCTCACAATTTAAAAATACATCTTTTAGTAAAGTTGATTTGTGTGTTTGAAAATGCCACTTTTAGAAAGTGAGCATTTTCTTGCTTAAACCATTCTGTGACTCTGCCTGTTTGTGGATTCCCTGTCTGGGTCAGTTTGATAGTTGGGCTGTTTGCACTTCTCTCTAGACAGTGACACAAAGGGAGCTGGGGTGTAGCCTGCATATTCCGATGAGCCACCTGTGCTAGGAGGGAGGGGAGAAGTGGTCACTCACACCTGAAAGGGCTGTGCCTGCCCTCACACAATGCAGTCTCCAACCGCCTGGTGTGTGTCTGGGGCCTGGCCTGAGCAGTTCGGGATTTCACAAACAAGAGAGACTTCCCTTTAAAGTAAGGCTACTTGAAAGGCCAAAATGGGTATAACCACGGCACTCAAAACCACAAACTTTTAGATCACTTCTGGAAATCAAGAGGAACCTCTGCCTGGAGAAGAGCTGAAGAGCTGAGGAGAAGTGCTGCCCTGCCTGTGACTGTGCTTTGTGAAGCTATCCTGCAGTTTCTGCTTCTGCCTGGAAAAAGGGGACAAAGACTGGACTTTGTTGTGCATTCCTGCTTGTGAAGAAATATCCAAGGGCTTGTCCTGAGCTTGCCTCCTGCTGTTGAAATCTCAGAGCCATCAAATACTTCCCCTGCCAGCACCTGGACTCTCTGCTGACACTCCTACCAAGGGATGCCCTATCCATTTCCTGGGGCCTTGATAGGTGAAGCTGGCAGACCAAGATTGAAAATCCACGCACAGACCGCTGTGCGGGTAAATTTCCGACACAACCTCCGAGACGCGGCTGAAGAAACGATGCGCCACCGGCTTCACAACTGACATCGACACTCTGCCTGCAAGGTGGATGGAAGATCGATGCACGCGGCTAGGAAAACGACACGCCACATCGCTAACGGAGGCTGGTAACATCGCAACCCACACAGCGCGGTTTTTCTGATACCGCGTGACAGGATTTTTTATGCAAACCTTGCTGGGCACGGAAAAATGATGCAACGCCTGCCCGGACCCGAGTGCTTGCCCAGATCGATGCATTGCTCTGCCACGGAGATTAAAAAAGACACACACCGACCCGACCGCAGAAGGAGAAATGACACACGATCTCACTTGCAGGTGAGAAATCGACGCATCGCCAACCTTTTTCGATGCGTGTTATTTTGATGCTACCCAGGTACTTTTCAACGCTAACAGTGTTTTTTTCTGTTTACAAAAGGATTTAAGACTCTTTTGCTTTTAAAATTAATAACTTGACTTGTATATGTTTGATTTTTGTTGTTTTGGTCTTGTTTTGTTTAGATAAATATTTCCTATTGTTCTAAACCTGTGTTGTGTCATTTTGTTGTGTTTTCACTAAGTTACTCTGTGTGTTGGTATAAATACCTTACACCTAGACTCTGAAGTTAAGCCTGCCTGCTCGGGCCAAGCTACCAAGGGGGTAAGCGGGGTTTAGATGAGAGTGATTCTCCTTTACCCTGACCAGAGTGAGGGTCCTTGCTTGGACAGGGGGAGCCTGACTGCCAATCAAAGACCCCCTTTCCAACACACACTAGGTAGATGGTTTCTTGCAAAGCTGCTCCAACAATTCAAGAACACTGATGTCCCTTCCTATGAGGTCACTTCATGTGATGTCACATCATTCAGGGGCCTCGCATGTTCCTTTTCTGCCCACGGCCCCATAAGCCCCAGTTGAGAGAGACTGGAGTGATAGAAAAAGGGATTTGAGTACTGGAAAATCAGACAGGCAAGCAGTTGAGAGAAGTAATGCATTATTACTTCTAAGCTCAAATTCATTGAAAGGGAACAAATAAAGGAGCTAGGAGTCGGAACGAACATATGAATATTTAGGAATAGTTGACAACAGGAATAAATAAGGGAAGGAAAGAAATAAAAGCAAATTTCTTTATAAGTACTAGAAAACACCATCACTGTGACAATATATTGAGCAAAAAAGAATAAGCACTGACAAACACTTCTTTTAATACGTTTTTAATACATTGGGAAACACTGAAAAAAACAGGATTACAACAAATAGAAAGTGAAAACAGGGCAGCATGTGCATGTATTAATGTCAGTTATTGTCTAATTACAAACTCACGTGCAGGTAAAGGTGGCTGACCACCCGCCAATAAACAGCCCACTTAGGGTGACACACTAAAGTATACACAACTGATCCAATTGGAGCAGGGTCAAGACTGACTTGCATATGGCTGGGTCCATCCTGAGGTTGCATGGTGTGCGGAATAGCAATGGATTGGAATGTGGCCCCAAGTAATTAGCAGTGGCTTAGATTAATTCAAGCAATCCTTCCATCAATTTTTTGTATACTTTAGTGTGTCACCCTCAGTGGGATAGGTTTGACCAGGTGTAGGTCATGTGCACACTGTGTCACTGGAACCAAGCTATACCTGACTAATGAGCCCTAACCAGAGCAAAGCTGGTCCTAGGCTGCTGGTGTTCTGGTTCAGCGATGACCTGGCCTTGAAGTTCAGGCAGGACTGTTCCCATTGGAGAAGGGTCAAGACTGATTTATATATGGCTGAGTCCAAACTGAGGTGCAAAATAATGATGGACTAAGAAATGCCTGAGCAACTACACCCATCACTGTTTTGTAAACTTGAGTGTGTCTCCATAAGTGGGATGGGTATGCCCAGACATGGGTTCAGTGTACATTGTGTCACTGGAACCAAGCAATACCTGGTTGATAAGCCCTAAGTTGGGAGAAACTGGTCCTAGGTTGCTTGTGTTCTGGTTCAGGGTGGACCTGGTCTGATACTTCAGGCTGGACTTTTCCCATTGGAGCAGGATCATGACTGAGTCGCATATGGCTTGGTCCAAGCTGAGGTATCATGGTGTGCAAAATAATTATAGACTAGGATGCAGACTCGAGTAATTATCAGTGGCTGAGAATAATTCAAGAAATGCTGATGCATACTTTAGGGTTTCACAAAAACTAGGCCCAGCTACTTATTCTTGGAGTGATGGTTTTCTAGGGGAGAAAGTACCATCAAAATACAGACACTGACTGACTCACGATGCAGGAAAGGCTGGGCAGTGGAGAGTGGGCTTGTAGGAGGCTGGCCTGGTTTGTAGTGGGTACTGTGGGTACTTACACCTTATACCAGGTCCAGTTATCCCTTATTAGTGAAGTAGTAGTGTTCTAGCAGCTTAGGCTGATAGAGGTAAATATAGCAGAGCAGCTTAGGCTGAACTAGGAGACATGCAAAGCTCATGCAATACCACTTACAGTAACTCAGTGCTTATACACAAGTAAAGACAATACTCAGTGTTACCAAAAATAAAGGTATTTATTTGGGTGACACAGTACAAAAAATATCTTAGAGACAATACTCCTTCTGGAGGTAAGTACTATACACAATATATACAATATATACACTAGACACCAAAATTAGAAAAGTAAATAGTCATAGAACAATGCAAGCAATAGGAAATGCTGTAGATTGCAATGGGAGAAAATAGGTCTGGGGCAACACAAACCATATACTAAGAAAGTGGAATGTGAATCACATATTCCCCACTAGACAAGTGTAGTGTGTGCAGAATCGCTGGGAGAATACAGTAAAGGTAAGTACATTACCCCACCCCAGAGGCCAGAAAAGCAGGAGTAAAGTACTGGAAGTTTCCTTAGGACACACTACACCTCGTGATTGGGATTTTGCAGCAGCCAACCAGGTCTGCAAATAACAACTGCTGGATTCCTGGACCTGAAGACCTGCAAAGGAAGGGGACCAAGTCCAGAAGTCAAAAGAAGTTCCAGGAATGACAGGAGCCCCTGCCAACCCAGAAGAGGGTGCAAAAGAAGAGTCCCCAGTTAGACGAAGACTGCAGGAAGGCACCCTAGGAAGATGCCAGCGGGTTCTTGCATGATACAAAATATGTCCCTCAGTGTGAAGATTGTTGTAGATGTGATTTTGTGTTGGAAGTCACCAACAAGCTTTGGCTACGACAAAAGAGTGTTTCGCATCAAAATGGCACTGGATGGACCCGGGAGGGACCTGGGGGCCTCAACTCTGTGTGAGGAGGAGGGGGCTCTCAGCACTTTAGAGAGCCCTCAGGGTGTCAGCCAGCACCCCCAGGAGCCACAGGAGAACAAAAGAAGGTCCCACGCCACCGGAGAACAACTCAGCGAGTTGAGCAGTGCAGGATGGAGTGCTTGGGACCTTGGCCAGGCTGTGCATGAAGGAATTGTGCACAGGGGCCTCAGGAGGTGAAGAAGATGCAGTACACAGGGGTACCATCACTCTCAGGGAAGGCAAGGTTTTACCTCCTCCAAATTGCGTCAACAGGACCTCAGGACACCATTGCACGCGTGCACTACATATAGGTCAATACGTATATGTAGCTTCACAATGGTAAACCCAAAAATGGCCATGTAACATGTCTAAGATTATGCAATTGTCCCCACATTCCAAATCTGGTATTGGGGAGCCAATTCCATGTATCCTTGGGGCACCACTATGGGTCCCCAGTACTGCCAAACCAGCTCTCTGGGGTTTTCTCTGCAGCTACAGTTGCTGCCACCCCACAGACAGGGTTCTGCCCTCCTGAGGTCTGGGCAGCCCAGTCCCAGAAAGGCAGAACAAAGCATTTCCTCTGAGAGCAGGGTGTTACACCCTTTCTCTTTGGAAATACGTGTTAAAGGCTGGGGAGGCTGGGTAGCCTCTCCCAGCCTCTGAAATGCTTTGAAGGGCACAGATGGTGCCCTCCTTGCATAAGCCAACCTACAGTGGTTTAGGGAACCCCCAGTACCTGCTCTGGCGCGAAACTGGACAAAGGAAAGGGGAGTGACCACTCCCCTGTCCATCACCACCCCAGGGGTGGTGCCCAGAGCTCCTCCAGTGTGTCTCAGACCTCTGCCATATTGTATTCAGAGCTGTGGGGGCACTCTGGAGGCCTCTGAGTGGCCAGTGCCAGCCGGTGACGTCAGAGACCCCTCCTGATATGTGCATACCTGACTAGGAGGCCAAACCTCCTCTGAGGGCTAGTTAGGGTATCTCCAGTGGGCTTTTGTTCAGATTACGACTTGCAAGAACTCGTCAGGATTCCTCTGCATTTCTCTCTTCGACTTCTGCCAAGGATCGACCGCTGACTACTCCAGGACGCCTGCAAAACTGCAACAAAGTAGCCAGAAGACTACCAGCGACATTGTAGCACCTAATCCTGCCAGCTTTCTCAACTGTTTCCTGGTGGTGAATGCTCTGGGGGCTGCCTGCCTTCACCCTGCACTGGAAGCCACAAAGAAATCTCCTGTGGGTCGACGGAATCTTCCCCCTGCTCCAGGAGACACCAAACTTCAGCTTCATTGGTACTCTGGGTCCCCTCTCATCCTGTCGAGCGTGGCCCCTGGAACACAGGTGGTAGACCCAAGTGACCAAGACTGTCCAGAGGTCCAACTGTCCGAATTTGGAGGAGGTAAGTCCTTGCCTCCCCTCCCCAGACAGTAATCCTGTGCACCGTGTGATCTGCAGCTACAAGGGCATTTTTAGAGTGAAAGTAAGACTGTTAAGTTTACTTGTGTATATTTCTAAGTATTAGGAATATGATTTTCTTATGAAAAGCACCAATGACAAAGTGGTAAAGCAGTTACAAGTACTTATCCCACTGCTGTACCACGAATGTAGGAGGCTGGCATGGCTTGTAGTGGGTACCACTGGTACTTACACCATATGTCAGGTCCAGTTATTCCTTATCAGTAGAGTGTAGTAGTGTTCTGGCAGCTTAGGCTGATAGAGGTGGCTATAGCAGAGCAGCCAAGGCTGAACTGGAAGACAAGCAAAGCTCATGCAATACCACTTATATCATATAGGTACTATATCATAAGAAAGACAATACTCATAGGGGGTGATTCTGACCTCGGCGGTAAAATGCCCTTACCGCCGGTCAGAAGACCGCCATAACACCGCCGCGGCCGCGGTCAACCGCCACGGTCATTCTGACCCACAACGGCCAAACCTCCAAAAATCCGTCCTCCACTGCAGCCCGCCACATCGGCGGGCAGCGATAAACTGGAGATGACCAAACCTCCACCGTCACGCCAACAGAAATACGCCCATGCCATTACGACCCACGAATCCACACGGCGGTCATTCAAACGCGGTATTCCATTGGCGCTACACACCGCCGCGGTCAGAATACACACACAGCACCAAAACACAGCCACATTGGACAATTTGAAAAACACACACCTGATACACATACACACACCACTCCCACACAATCAACCAACTATAAAACACACACCCACATCACCCACAAACCCCTGCGACTCCAATTAATGAGAGAAGGAGAGAGAGACACAGCAGACAATCCAAAGCAAGACACACTGAGGCACACTACACCATCACACACACCACATAGTAGCACAAAGCACCACTCACCAACACACTCCTCATCACATACACCACCCCACACCTCACCCACACCACCCCATGGCACCCCAAAGGCATCCACGATTTTCGGACCAAGAACTCCGGGTCATGGTGGAGGAAATCCTAAGAGTGGAACCCCAGCTCTTCGGCTCGCAGGTGCAGCACACCAGTATAGCCAGGAAAGCGGAGCTATGGCAGCGGATCGTGGACAGGGTCAACGCGGTGGGACAGCATCCCAGGAATAGGGAGGACATACGTAAAAGATGGAACGACCTACGGGGGAAGGTCCGATCGATGGTCTCCAGACACAACATCGCGGTCCAGAAGACTGGCGGCAGACCCCCACCCACCCCTCCCGAATTTACATCGTGGGAGCAAGAGGTCTTGACCATCCTGCATCCTCAGGGCCTCGCAGGAGTAGCCGGAGGAATGGACTCTGGTAAGTCCCATCTCAACTACTATATCCCCCACACCCCACCAGCATGCCAACCCACACCCCCACCCTCACCCCCAACCCCCCAGCACACATCCTTCCTGACAATGTCTCACCAGCACAACCCACCCATCCCAACACCAACTCCTGCATGCCAACACAAACCATGGGCACCCATCACCTAAGCATGACCACTGCACTAACCCCTCCCCCCCACTAAATACCCTCACAACACCTCCCTCCAGGGAATGCCTGCACTGGGGGACAAGGGCACCCACAACACGCATGCTATTGCACACACAGAAACAATAACCAAACTCTCTTACCCCATGCAGGACCCGAACGACAACACACCAGCCAGGAGGGTCCAGAAGTGTCCATCCCACCACCGGAACAGGCCCACACTGAGGATAGCAGCTCTGTCGACAGTGAACCTGATGACCAGCCCGGACCATCGGGGACCTCTGGGCAGTCGGTTCCCCTCACCCAGACACAGGCCACACCAGACCCGACCCCCTCTGCCGACACCAGCACAGCTCCCACCCAGCGGGCCCATGCCTCTGTCTCTAGGACAGCTCAATCAGCGGTGTGTCTGCCACTACAGGGCACCCAGGCTAACCCGACACCCCAACAACAACAGGGACCTGGGGGCAGTGGGAGCGGGCACACCGGCCAGGGGACAGAGGCCGGGGGAAACCGGGCAGCTCGGAGGGCTGCTGTGCGACAGGGGGGGGAGGAGAGGCCCAGGGAACCCACTCTCCTAGAGGCCCTCACCACCATCATGGGGGCATACCACCACTCCCAAGAAACGATGGCGACGGTACTGGCCAGGTTCACTGAGATCCAGGCACAGCAGGAAGAACGCTACATGGGGTTCAGGGAGGAGCTGAGAATCATCGGGACCGCAATGGGGACCATCGTCCTGGCCCTCCACAGGATAGAGGACGCGTTGCGGGACCATGGTGCACCACACAGGGCCCCTGTCACTAGGCCGGACCAGGAACAGCCTACCACCTCCGCCGGCGCTAGTGGACAGGAGGTCCCAACACCTCGACAGCCCCCCAGAACCCCACCTCCTGCTGAAGAACAACCACCCCGTAAGAGGAGCCTGAGACCAAAGAAAAAGACAGAGTAGGATGTCAAGACCCCCGCCAGCAGGACATACCCCCTCAAGTCTTCCCACTGTCCCACATTGCCACCCTGTCTAACCATGAACTGCCTATGCTCCATCCTTCCACAGGCAAAAGAACAATGCACCTGTGAGACTGAGAACTGGACTCTGCCATGGATATTCCTCCACCCCCACCCATCACCCTTAGAATCACATGTACCGGTATCTAGCACTGTAAATAAATCACATTTTGCACACAAACCTGTTTTGAGTCATGCTGTATTATTAACAAAGGGATAACATATTACTGTTCAATTTCTGTCCTGTCAATTAGTCATGACAACATACCAATGTCAATACGCTGTATTTCATGGGCGAACCAAGCAGAAGTCAGGTACTGAGTCAGACAGCACTGAGAAGGGAAGGGAAAGGCATAAATTAATAAAAAACATCTGTGGGGAACTACAGAAAGTATAGATGCAGGAGGCTAGAAGCAATTGTGAAATGGCGTGGGTGATTCTTACCTGGGTGTTACTGGAAATACTGTTGTATCACTCTGTCCCTATTGTCTGTGTCGTCCTCAGAGTCTTCCTCCTCTTCACTCTCCACAGGCTCCACGGCTTCTACAACACCACCATCTGGACCATCCTCCTGCAGGAAAGGCACCTGGCGTCGCAAAGCCAGGTTGTGAAGCATACAGCACGCCACGATGATATGGCACACCTTCTTTGGTGAGTACATTAGGGATCCACCAGTCATATGCAGGCACCTAAACCTGGCCTTCAGGAGGCCAAAGGTTCGCTCAATCACCCTCCTTGTACGCCCATGGGCCTCATTGTAGCGTTCCTCTGCCCTTGTCCGGGGATTCCTTACTGGGGTCAGTAGCCATGGCAGGTTGGGGTAACCAGAGTCACCTATTAGCCACACACGTTGTCTCTGTAGCTGCTCCATCACATAGGGGATGCTGCTATTTCGCATCACATACACGTCATGCACTGACCCTGGGAACTTGGCATTTACATGGGAGATGTACTGGTCAGCCAAACAGACCACCTGGACATTCATCGAATGATAATTCTTTCTGTTTCGGTACACCTGCTCATCGTCTTTTGGGGGTACCAAAGCCACATGGGTCCCATCAATGGCACCAATGATGTTGGGGATATGTCCAAGGGCATAGAAATCACCCTTCACTGTGGGCAAGTCACCCTCCTCGGGGAAAATGATGTAGCTCCGCATGAGTTTCATCAGGGCAGACAACACTCTGCTCAAAATCTTAGAAAACATAGGCTGAGACATTCCAGATGACATGGCCACTGTGGTCTGGAATGACCCACTGGCCAAAAAATGGAGGACTGACAAAACCTGCACCAGAGGGGGAATCCCTGTGGGTTGGCGGATGGGGGACATCAGGGCTGGCTCCAGCTGGGCACACAGTTCATGGATAGTGGCACGGTCAAGTCGGTATCGAAGGATTATATGGCGTTCTTCCATTGTCGACAGGTCCACCAGCGGTCGGTACACGCGAGGATTCCTCCTTCTCATCCCAAGTCCCAGCGGACGGTGCCTAGGAAGGACAACATGGAGCACAGAGTCAGCCAAACCACAGGTACGTACAGACAGCTTGCACAGTTAAAGAATGGCAATGGGTTGAAAGGCGTGTATGTGTGGCAATGCAAGGCCTAGGCCTGTGTGTCGCAGTCAAAATTAAGCCATGTGGGCCCTTGAAATGGCGGCTGCCTGACCTGTGAAGTGGGACAATGGGATGTGAGGTCACTGCGCTGGCGGGGCACACCGTGGCGGTAGGCGGTCGAAGACCGCGGCGCAAAGCCGCATTGGTTAACATTGAAGCCTATGGGTTTCAGGAGCCAATAACGAAGTGCGCCGGCGGTCGCGGTACGCGCCGCCGCGGTACGCACCGCCGCGGACGTGACCGCCATTTTCTATCTGCTTAATCACTCGAGACCTGATCATCCACAGGAGAGGACCTATACTGCAAGTGCTGCTGTGACCTCGGTCTGGAAGATACAATGGCTGCTACGACTGGGGAAAGGGCCCCTGCCTTCACGTCTGAAGAATTGGACAAGCTCGTGGATGGGGTCCTCCCCCAGTATGCGCTACTCTACGGTCCTCCAGACCAACAAGTGAGTACCCCGGGTGCTAATGGAATGGGCTATGCCTGTGTGGATTGGGGTGGATGTAAGTTGGTGGGGTGGGGGGCGAATGAGGAGTGCAACGCCCGACAGATGAGAGCATGTGCCATATGGCAAAGTGGGTGGGGGGGGGCCAATTACATCTAACATGCAGGCCATTGATGATTTCCTCCTTTCCACCCTGTACATGTCTAATAGGTCAGCGCCCATCAGAAGATCGATATTTGGCGTGCCATCGCCAAGGAAGTCCGGACCTTGGGGGTCCACAACAGACGGGGCACCCACTGCCGCAAGAGGTGGGAGGACATCCGCCGCGGAACAAGGAAGACCGCAGAAACACTGCTGGGGATGGCCTCCCAACCTAGGAGGGGTGCCAGTCGCACCATGACCCCCCTGATGTCCCGGATCCTGGCGGTGGCCTACCCTGATTTGGATGGGCGCTTTAAGACATCACAGCAGACACAAGGGGGTGAGTATCAGCACATTCTCCTATCTTTCTGCGCAGTGGAGGCGTCTGGGTGGGGGAGGAGGGCTGTGGGTGACATTAGGCCAGGGCGCTTTCTGTAGTGTAGTCCTCTCCCTTAGGCATGGCCCTGTGCCCCCGGCCCCCACCTCTGTAGGGTGACAAGTACAGCCATTGAAGGTCCAGCATCTCCCATGTGCGCGTTTGACGTCTCTTGGCCTGTTGTCTTAGTCAGTAGTACTGAGTAGTGTACCCCGAATGTGCGGCTTAGTGCATTAGGCACCTGTGTCTGTCCTCTCCGCCAACGGTGTTGACATTGCATGCACTCAACCTGGTCTTCTTTTTTCTCCCCCCACCCTTTCTCTTCATCTTCTTGTGCATGTGTGCATTAGCATCATCAGGCGGAGGAGATATGGCATCGGAGCACGAGGGAGCTGCAGGACACAAGGCCCCAGTGGGCCCAGGAACAGACACCGAGGGCACCAGTGATCCGGAGGGCGAGGGGAGCACCACGACGGGGACCGCTGGTGAGAGCAGCGAAAGCGACACGTCCTCGGATGGGAGCTCCCTAGGGGTGGCGGCAACATCCGTGCCCCCCGCCTCTACAGGTACAGCCGCCACCCAGCGCACCAGCCCCGCCCTCCCAGCAGCCCCTCAGTCTTCGCTCCGTGCCGCTTCGCCCAGGAAGGCGCGCGTCTCCTTCGCCCCAGGCACCTCAGCCCCTGCCCCTGTTGCCCCTGCTGCCCTCAGTGCGGAGCTCATTGACCTGGTAAGGACGCTCATTGTTGGGCAGACGACCCTTCTGAATGCCATCAAGGGTGTGCAAAGGGAGGTGCAACAGAGCAATGCGTACCTGGAGGGCATTCATTCGGGTCAGGCTGCCCATCAACGAGCGTTCACTGCTCTGGCCTCAGCACTGACGGCAGCCATTGTCCCTGTTTCCAGCCTCCCTCTTCTGACTGCCTCCAGCCTGTCTTTGTCTCCTGTTCCTCAGCCTATCCCATCCACACCATCAGACCAGCCTGCACACACCTCAACACCCAAGAGCAGCTCATCCAAACACAAGCACCACAGATCCCGCAAACACTCACCCGAGCAACACCCAGATGCAGACATGCCAACAGCCACTGCCACCCCTGTGTCCCCCTCCTCCTCGTCTCCCTCCTCCCTCCCTGTGACGTCTACACTCACACCTGCATGCACCCCAACATCAGCCAGTGCTTCCATCACCACCTCACCCTCCAGTACAGTCCACACTCGTGCAGTCACCACCCCCACTGCCATGTACACGTCCCCTGTGTCCTCTCCCACTGTGTCTGTCACCCCCTCTTCCAAGACACACAAACGCAGGCAGCCACCCACCCAACAGCCATCCACCTCACGACAGCCTACAGCACCAGCACCTTCACCCAATGACAGCACACCTGACTCTCCTACAACCACCTCCTCTACCTCCACTTCCATCTCCACTTCTCCTACCCTTTACCTTGGCCCTAAAAAACTTTTCCTGGCTAACCTTAACCTCTTTCCCCCCGATGACCTCCCCCATCCATCTTCAAAGAGTCCCAAGAGCACCGCAGCCACCACCAGCCCAGCTTCGGGTGTCACTGTTGTGCCTGGGTTCTGGAGCCCACCCTTTGCCAGCAGTGACACATCGATCAGCAGCAAGGACACGTCCAGCCCCCCCCCCGGCAAGAGGACCCGCAAAACCAAGGACCGCCGTGCGAGGACCGACAGGGCTGCCCCCAAGGAGCAATGTGCGGCCACTTCACCACCCACACCATCTGGGGGAGGCAAGGGCCCGAGAGCCCCATCAAAGGAGCGGAAGGGCAGCAGGAGCGCGGAGAAGGTGGACCCCACATAAAACATCCCAGCTGGGAAGGAGGACACTAAGGAGGCCAGGAGTCCGTCCCCGAAGAGTCCAGAAACGTCACGGTCCGAGGGCGACTGAACAGGGAGTCCAGGCCAGGTCTGGCTCCCTTGACCTGCTGGATGAGCACCGCTGAACAGGGCCCCGCCGTGGCGGTGCAGAAGAGCACCGCTGAACAGGGCCCCGCAGTGGAGATAGGCACCGCTGAACAGGGCCCGCGGTGCAGAAGAGCACCGCTGAACAGGGCCCCGCCGTGGAGATAGGCACCGCTGAACAGGGCCCGCGGTGCAGAAGAGCACCGCTGAACAGGGCCCCGCCGTGGAGATAGGCACCGCTGAACAGGGCCCGCGGTGCAGAAGAGCACCGCTGAACAGGGCCCCGCCGTGGAGATAGGCACCGCTGAACAGGGCCCGCGGTGCAGAAGAGCACCGCTGAACAGGGCCCCACCGTCTCAAGCACCGCTCTGCTGGGCCCCGCCGTCTCAAGCACCGCTCCGCTGGGCCCTTCCTCTCAAGCACCGCTCCGCTGGGCCCCGCCGTCTCAAGCACCGCTCCGCTGGGCCCTTCTTCTCAAGCACCGCTCCGCTGGGCCCTTCCTCTCAAGCACCGCTCCGCTGGGCCCTTCCTCTCAAGCACCGCTCCGCTGGGCCCTTCCTGTCAAGCACCGCTCCGCTGGGCCCCGCCGTCTCAAGCACCGCTCCGCTGGGCCCTTCCTGTCAAGCACCGCTCCGCTGGGCCCTTCCTCTCAAGCACCGCTCCGCTGGGCCCCGCCGTCTCAAGCACCGCTCCGCTGGGCCCTTCCTGTCAAGCACCGCTCCGCTGGGCCCTTCTTCTCAAGCACCGCTCCGCTGGGCCCTTCCTCTCAAGCACCGCTCCGCTGGGCCCCGCCGTCTCAAGCACCGCTCCGCTGGGCCCTTCCTCTCAAGCACCGCTCCGCTGGGCCCCGCCGTCTCAAGCACCGCTCCGCTGGGCCCTTCCTCTCAAGCACCGCTCCGCTGGGCCCCGCCGTCTCAAGCACCGCTCCGCTGGGCCCTTCCTGTCAAGCACCGCTCCGCTGGGCCCCGCCGTCTCAAGCACCGCTCCGCTGGGCCCTTCCTGTCAAGCACCGCTCCGCTGGGCCCTTCTTCTCAAGCACCGCTCCGCTGGGCCCTTCCTCTCAAGCACCGCTCCGCTGGGCCCCGCCGTCTCAAGCACCGCTCCGCTGGGCCCTTCCTCTCAAGCACCGCTCCGCTGGGCCCCGCCGTCTCAAGCACCGCTCCGCTGGGCCCTTCCTCTCAAGCACCGCTCCGCTGGGCCCCGCCGTCTCAAGCACCGCTCCGCTGGGCCCTTCCTGTCAAGCACCGCTCCGCTGGGCCCCGCCGTCTCAAGCACCGCTCCGCTGGGCCCTTCCTGTCAAGCACCGCTCCGCTGGGCCCTTCCTCTCAAGCACCGCTCCGCTGGGCCCCGCCGTCTCAAGCACCGCTCCGCTGGGCCCTTCCTGTCAAGCACCGCTCCGCTGGGCCCTTCTTCTCAAGCACCGCTCCGCTGGGCCCTTCTTCTCAAGCACCGCTCCGCTGGGCCCTTCCTCTCAAGCACCGCTCCGCTGGGCCCCGCCGTCTCAAGCACCGCTGAACAGGGCACCGCCGTCTCAAGCACCGTTGATGGTTCACTGTGCCCACCATGCCTCCTCCTTGACCAGTGGAGACTGTCATCCACCTGATGGACTGTGGCTTTGCACTCCCCAGGATGGTCCAGTGGGCAGCCCACCCACTGTAGAGACATTGAGAGACTGTGGCTTTGCACTCCCCAGGATGGTCCAGTGGGCAATCCACCCACTGCAGAGACTTGAGAGACTGTGGCTTTGCACTCCCCAGGATGGCCCAGTGGGCAGCCCACCCACTGTAGAGACATTGAGAGACTGTGGCTTTGCACTCCCCAGGATGGTCCAGTGGGCAATCCACCCACTGCAGAGACTTGAGAGACTGTGGCTTTGCACTCCCCAGGATGGTCCAGTGGGCAATCCACCCACTGCAGAGACTTGAGAGACTGTGGCTTTGCACTCCCCAGGATGGTCCAGTGGGCAATCCACCCACTGCAGAGACTTGAGAGACTGTGGCTTTGCACTCCCCAGGATGGTCCAGTGGGCAATCCACCCACTGCAGAGACTTGAGAGACTGTGGCTTTGCACTCCCCAGGATGGTCCAGTGGGCAGCCCACCCACTGTAGAGACATTGAGAGACTGTGGCTTTGCACTCCCCAGGATGGTCCAGTGGGCAGCCCACCCACTGTAGGGACATTGAGAGACTGTGGCTTTGCACTCCCCAGGATGGTCCCGTGGGCACGGTGGCTCCTCGTGGATCTGTCGTCGTGGACTCATGTGGCTGTGGTGCCCCCCCCTTCCCTTCCCCCTGAGGTGCCTGTAGTTTTTACATCTGATGCCCCTGCAGTGTTCTCTCCAAAGGACTCAGGTCTCCTGTGTGGGCTTTGCCCTTGTTTCTCAAGACTTTGGCCCACGGACATGCTGAATTGGTAGGATGTGCAGGACTTGGTACTTCAGTTATACACTGATGTGTATGTCATTTGTTTTGTTGTGGATATCTTTCATGGTTGTACGCTAATTTTCTGGAGCTTTTTGGTACATAAATATTTATTCCAAATATGATTATGTCCTAGCATTTTTCAGGGGTGTTTGGGTGGTGTCACTGTGACTTGGTGCTCTGCATTGGTGAGTACATGATTGGGGGGGGGGGGGTCGCATATGTGTGTGCCCGTAACCTTTCGTCCTCCCCCTCCCGTGTGTCGTAGGTGCAGTACTCACCGTTGTCGTCTGCGCCGGACTTCGTACTCGTGGTAGATGAGAAGGTAGACGAGAGCAGGTAGGATGTTTAATTCGGGTTCCATGCTGTCCTCCGTACTCGTGGAGTGTGTTTTGGTGAGCGTTTTCCCGTTCGTAGTCTGTTTCCGCCGTGTTTTTATCGGCGGTGCTCCCGCCCCGGAAAAGGTGGCGGATTGGTGAGTTATGATAGTGTGGGCGGTACATTGTCTGCCGCCTGCCTGTTGGCGGTGACCGCCGCGCTGTTTGTCTGTACCGCCGCGGCGGTCGGAGTGTTAAGTTGGCGGGCTGTGTTGGCGGTTCCCGCCAGGGTCAGAATTCCATTTTTTGGACCGCCAGCCTGTTGGCGGGTTGGCTGCCGCTTTAACACCGACCGCCAGGGTTAGAATCACCCCCATAGTTACTAAAAATAAAGGTACTTTATTTTAGTTGCAATGTGCCAAATATATCTCAGGGGATATACTCCCTTAGGAGGTAAGTAACATACACAAAATATACACAACTAACCAAATCAGGTAAGTAAAACAGTCAGAAAGTAGTGCAAACACTGTAAAACACAATAGGATGCAACAGACCTAGGGGCAACACAAACCATATACTAAGAAAGTGGAATGCAAACCACAAAGGCACCCCTAGGCAAGTGTAGTGTGTAGAGGGTAGCTAAGAGTGAGAAAACACTAAGGGTGTAAGGGAGACCCCACCCCAAGACCCTGGAAAGTAGGAGTAAAGTACTACCATTTCCCCCAAAACACACTAAAGTCGTGATGAAGGATTTTGCAAGGACCACAACAGACTGCAAAGTACTGAAGATGGATTCCTGAACCTCAAGACCTGCAAAGGAAGGGGACCAAGTCCAAGAGTCGCTAAAGTGTCCAGGGGGGCAGGAGCCCACTAAACCCCGGATGAAGGTGCAAAATGGCTGCCTCTGGTTGGAAGAAGCTGCAGTGTTTGCAACAACGAAAGGAAGTAGGAAGTTCTTCTTCATGCAGAAGATGTCCCACGGTGTGCTGGAGGATGCAGAGTTGTTTCCTTGGCAAAATACTGCAAACAAGCCTTGCTACCTGCAAGAGTGGTGGTTGGAGAAAAAGGGTGCTGCCTGGGCCCAGGAAGAACCAGGATGTCGCCACTTGGGAGAGGAGACAGAGGGGGCCCTCAGCAATGTAGAAAGCCCACAGACAGGAAGGAAGCACCCGCAGAAGTCCTTGAACACGGGTACAGTTAAGATAAGTAAATTACCCCACCCCAGAGCCCAGAAAAGCAGGAGTAAAATACTGCAAGTTTCCTTAGGACACACTATACCTTGTGATTGGGATTTTGCAGCAGCCAACCAGGTCTGCAAAGAACAACTGCTGGATTCCTGGACCTGAAGACCTGAAAAGGAAGGGGACCAAGTCCAGAAGTCGAAAGAAGTTCTCGGAAGGACAGGAGCCCCTGCCAACCCAGAAGAGGGTGCAAAAAAAGAGTCCCCAGTTAGTTGAAGACTGCAGGAATGCACCATACGAAGATGCCAGCGGATTCCTGTGTGATGCAAAAGATGTCCCATGGCATGAAGATCGTTGCAGATGTGATTTCGTGCCGTAAGTCACCAACAAGCCATGGCTATGACAAAAGTACGTTTTGCATCAAAATGGCACTGGATGGATCCAGGAGGGACCTGGGGGCCTCAACTCTATGTGAGGAGGAAGAAGGGGCTCTCAGCACTTTAGAGAGCCCTCAGGATGCCAGCCAGCACCCCCAGGAGCTGCAGGATATGGGTACAAAGGAGGTGCAGCACAACAAAAGAAAGTCCCACACCGCCGGAGAACAACTCAGCGAGTTGAGCGTCGCAGGATGGAGTGCTGGGGACCTGGGCCAGGCTGTGCATGAGGGAATTTTGCAAAGAGTGCACAGAAACCTCAGGAGGTGAAGAAGACACAGTACAAAGGGGTACAGTCGCTCTCGGGGAAGGCAGGGTCTTACCTCCTCCACATTGCATCAGCAGGACCTCAGGGCAGCCTATGCCGATGATGTCCACCCTCCGTGTCCTTAGGAGCACGCTCGTCACTGTGAGAGGAGTCCAAGGGTACCGGTCGTCATTTTGGAAGGTGCCTGCTTGGAGCAGGGGAGTGACTCCGTCACTTCACAGGACATTTCTTTGGCCCTTCTGGTGCAGGATGAAGGCAGGGACTCCCCAGAGCATGCACACCGTGGAACCTGTTGCAGTTGCTGACTTGGAGCTGAGGTTGCTGAAGAAAAGTGTCTCTTGTAGACACTTTGTTGCAGTTACAGTGTTTCTTGGAGCAGGCTGCGGTTGATCCGAGGTCAGAGGAGTCTGCAGTTGTTGCAGAGGATTCCTGAAAGAAACTTGCAAGCAGAATCTGAAGGGAACCCACAGGAGAGACCCTAAATAGCCCTGAGAGGGGGATTGGCTACCTTATCATGTATGGACCTATCAGGAGGGGTCTCTGACGTCACCTGCTGGCACTGGCCACTCAGAGCCCTCCAGAGTGCCCCCACACCTTGCAAAGCAAGACGGCTGAAGTCTGGGACACACTGGTGGAGCTCTGGGCACCACCCCGGGGTAGGGATGGACAGGGGAGTGGTCACTCCCCTTTCCTTTTTCCAGTTTCATGGCAGAGCATGGGAGAAGGGGTCCTTGAACTGGTGTAGACTGGTTTATGCAAGGAGGGCACCATCTGTGCCCTTCAAAGCCTTTCCAGAGGCTGGGGGAGGCTACCCCTCCCCAGCCTGTAACACCTATTTCCAAAGGGAGAGGGTATAACACCCTGCTCTCAGGTGAAATGCTTTGTTCTGCCTTCCTGGGACTGGGCTGCCCAGACTCCAGGAGGGCAGAACCCAGTCTGTGAGGTGGCAGCAGCTGTAGCTGCAGTGCAAGCCTCAGAGAGCTGGTTTGGCAGTACTGGGGTCCATAGTGGAGCCCCCAGGATGCATGGAATTGGCTCCCCAATACCACATTTGGAATGGGGGGGACAATTCCATGATTTTAGACATGTTACATGGCCATATTCGGAGTTACCTTGGTGAAGCTACATATAAGTATTGACCTATATGTAGTGCACACGTGTAATAGCGTCCCTGCACTCACAAAGTCCGGGGAAATGGCCCTCACACATAGTAACTTTGCAGCAAACCTTCAGCAAGTGAAGGTTAGACATATAGGTGACTTATAAGTTACTTAAGTGCAGTGAAAAATGGCTGTGAAATAGTGTGTGCACTATTTCACGCAGGCTACAATGGCAGTCCTGTGTAAGGGTTTGTCTGAGCTCCTTTTGGGAGGCAAAAGAAATGCTGCAGCCCATATGGATCTCATGGAAACCCAATGTCCGGGGTACCTAGGTACCATCTACTAGGGACTTATAAGGGGGGTCCAGTGTGGCAATTGAATTTGGTAACTGAAGTCACTGGCCTACAGTAACAAATTTAAAAGCAGAGAGAGCATGAGCCCTGAGGTTCTGATTAGCAGAGCCTCAGTGACACAGTTAGGCACTACAAGAGAATACACATTAGGCCATAAATTATGAGCACTGGGGTCCTGAAAACAGCAGGGTCCCAGTGAGACAGGCAGAAACATACTGAAATACAGGTAAAATTGGGGGTAACATGCCAAGGAAGATGGTACTTTCCTACACGGCTCATGAAAACAACAAACAGTACAACATAGCCTCAATAGACATGTTCACTTCTGGCTTGTGAGCACTTCTTTAGTAGATGTAAGAGAGTCAGTACATGAAGCTGTTTCAAACATGAAGTGGATGCTTGGAAACATACTGGGCCCGATTTACAAGCCCTAGCGCCACCTTGCCCCACGTTAGCGTCATATTATTTGATGCTAAGGTGGCTTAATGAGGCAAAAATCGCGGTGTCATATTTACAAAGTGGCACAATGCATGCATTGTGCCACTTTACAACCCCTTGGGCCACATTATGCCTGCGCCAGGCATAATGCATGGAAGGGGGCATTTCGGTATTAGGAGACCCACAAAAATGGCGCAATGAAATCTACAAGATTTCATCGCGCCATTTCTGGTGGAATTTTTAATGCCTACTCAAAGCAGACATTAAGAGGATGCACCCATTGAAGTCATTGTGGCTCTTTGCACCTTGCTGCACTAGAATCAACATTTTTTTACACTAGTGCAGCAAAGCACCACAATAGCGTCATAAATGTTGACACTATTGGCCTAACAGGCGCCATGGTGTGTTGTATTGTAAATACGGCGCACCCATGGTGTCGTTAGGTGGCGATGGGGGGTGCAAGAAATCTGGCACATCAGTACTGATGAGCCAGATTCATGTAAATCTGGGCCATTGTGTTTTTACTGTGGTTTTCTCTGCTTTTCTTGCTTCGCACCACTACTTCCATCCCTTCATCCTTATTGTTTTCACACTTTCAGACCCCTCACCGTTAGGGTTCTCAGCAGGTGTCACTGGCAGTCCTAGTGTCTCCAAAAATAAGTCCTTGGAAGCGTCCACTTAATGAGACAAATCCATTCTGAGAGAGAATCTAGTTCAAGATCTCTCTTTACACTTGTCCCTGTTCACCCTCTGGTCCCTCTGTCATTTCTGGGATACCTCTGCACAGTATTTAGGGACAGCAGGGTTCCCAACAGAGCGCGAAGGCAGAAACTGAGGCCCTCATTCTGACCTTGGCGGGCGGCGGAGGCCGACCGCCAAAGTCCCGCCGTCAGGTTACCGTTCCGCGGTCGAAAGACCGCGGCGGTAATTCTGACTTTCCCGCTGGGCTGGCGGGCGGTCGCCTTCAGACCGCCAGCCAGCCCAGCGGGAAAGAGGCTTCCACGATGAAGCCGGCTCGGAATCGAGCCGGCGGAGTGGAAGCTGTGCGACGGGTGCAGTTGCACCCGTCGCGTATTTCACTGTCTGCGCAGCAGACAGTGAAATACATTTAGGGGCCCTCTTACGGGGGCCCCTGCAGTGCCCATGCCAGTGGCATGGGCACTGCAGGGGCCCCCAGGGGCCCCGCGACCCCCCCTACCGCCATCCGGATCTCGGCGGTCCGACCGCCGGGATCTGGATGGCGGTAGGGGGGGTCGGAATCCCCGCGGCGGTGCAGCAAGCTGCGCCGCCGCGGAGGATTCAATGGGGCCGCGGTACACTGGCGGGACCCCGCCAGTGGTGCCGGTCCGACCGCGGCTTTACCGCCGCGGTCGGAATCCCCATTGGAGCACCGCCGGCCTGTCGGCGGTGCTCCCGCGGTCCTCCGCCCTGGCGGTCAAAGACCGCCAGGGTCAGAATGAGGGCCTGAGTGTGCCTATCTGTATGCTCGGATTATGCCTGTGAGCTTCCAGTATCAGTGCTGGCTGTGTCTTGCATTTGTTCCTATATGAATGTGGATGTCTTTGCACTATGGAACAACCCGACCTCTTGACTGTTACATTTCTTTTATAAAGTAGTTACATTTTATTAAATGGTAACAGTATGCATATATACATAATTTAAATGTAATCAAAATCATCTAAAGCTTCGAATCACTATTAGGCTCTTCGGGAATCTGAAGCATGTTTCTAGTTCTCGCATACATGCAATGCTTGGTTTGTAAAAACGAATTGAGTGCATGAGCTCAGGGTTTTACTTAGTTGCCTGCCACTGGGGATATTGAGCGGCAACTTGCCAAATAGAAAGGATGGCTACTCTTCATCCCACCTCATGCCTCGTTCTTCCACCACCTACACGTCTCGCAGATTCTATCGCCTACAGTTGTAGTCGTCTTAATTTTCTGTTTCCTCCTTCCCTTTCCCATTTGCAGCCTTTCATTGGTCCTGGGGCAAGGTCTGATAAAGAATCATTAAATGCTAGTCACTAAAGATGAGGGCCGTTGACCAACACCTAGAACCACACCCTAAGCAAGTCTTATGATGTAACAGCATTCTCTGGATAATGTTATTGCTCCTAGAGTTTTCGCTTTTCTACCAATGCTTACTAAAACTTTGAATTTCTACTAATTTTCCTGATTAGCTGTGCTACAAATTCTCAAGTGTGATATTACTTTATCCAAAAGCATAAAAATAACCCAGTACTTTGTAAAGCCGTTCTACCTGTGCAATGGTAGTCGTGGTACCAACTTTGGAAAGATGATGGTCGTAGTAGGTCTGACATATATCAAGCCTTTGGAGAGCACGTTTGTGCATAGTTCTCAAACCGAGCACTTAGGCACATATTTATACTCGGTTTGTGCTGAATTAGCATCATTTTTTTAACGCTAATTCAGCGCAATCCTACCTTGCTTCAATGAGATGCAAGGTAGGCGTTACTGTCTAGAAAATGACAATATGGCCTTAGCGCCATATTTATCCCTGTGCTAAAATCTAGCACGGGGGCCTTAAATAATGGCCCTAAGCTTGCTTAGGGCCATTATTTAACACCTGGGTCAGGGCAGGCATTAGGGTACCTGTGGGCTTTTTCCATGGTCAGAGACCATGGAAAAAGCCCACAGGTGTCTTTCCCTGCCCTCAGGGACACCCTCACCCACCCCCACCTACTCCGAGAAGACAACTAAGGATGGGGGGACCCATCCCAGGTAAGTCCCGGTAAGTATGGATTTCTTTTTTTGGCACCTGACTTGGATCCTCTGCATGGCCATTGGGGTGGTGGGCATTGCTCTTGTCTTTACTAAAACAGGAACCATGTCCATGGGGTTTGTGCACCAGGAAATGGCGTTACACTGCTAAGAGGCATTTTTTGCCTCTAAACAGTGTAGCACCATTATTCAGTGCACAAGCTCTGGTTTCCTCTATGCCTCCCCCACCCGGTGAGCGTCCTTTACAAGGACGCTAACAGGGGATTAGCGCCATTCCATAAATATTGCGCCAGTCCGGGACCCTGGAATGGCGCTACCCAGCGCTATACTTTTACACGCAAAACTGCGCTAACGTAGTTTTGCGTGTAAAAGTATAAATATAGGCCTTTTTCCTCCTTACCAACATGAAGATTAGACATATTTATAAGGGAAATAAAAGAATAGGTGGACGTGAAAACAAGTGTTAAAATACTCTTTGTTCATTTCCATAAGATTTCTAAAAATAAAGCAGCGTGCGAGACATTTTTCAGTGAGCACTGGAGCAAGTTGAGGAATATATATATGAAAGGCATTGAAAATACTTATGAAAAAGATTAGGAGCTGAGAGCAGACCACGAACGCTGTAAATAAAACCGAACCAAAAGAACTGTAGCAATCTGGGGTGGAGACATTAATATTGGATTATATATACAACTGTTGAGTTTTCTTAAAGTTGTCATACATAAGGAGGCTCTGAGCAGCCTGCGAGATGCGAATTCAGGAGTCCTCTATGATTAAACAGGTTGTAGAGAACTTGGAAATAGGTTGCACGATTTGTTCTCTCTCTTGAATTTAACGAATGGAGCGTCATTGTGCAACTTCAATATATTATGTCACGTTCCTCTTTGTAACCAGGTGACAACGGTACCGTTTCAAACATTCCATGGTGGCAAAGACGATGACAATGGATGTTGTTTTATTGTGCATTGTGTGCGTGCGGGGCATAAAAGGCTATACTCGCAAATGCCACTGTAGTAATCTAATACTACGAAACATTTATGCAAAGCCCTGTTTTGTCTGAGTTAACAACGTGCTTTGTTCCTAGGATGGACACCTCAAGGAAGTACCCTTGAAAAACTCCCTTGACGTTGCATGTCTGCAGCAGGATGCTGGTCAGTGTTTGCTTGCTGTTCTCCAAACTTTCTTCTCCATCGCAACCGTGGGGAAGTTGATTGACGTCCATTGTTCAAACATGATGCCTTAATGTGCAGCTGAATATCACTAGCATACTACTGTGCAGATACGTTAACAACTTTCAGTATATCTGACAGGGGCTCACGGTTGAGAGTTATTGTGGTGGAGATAGGATAGAGTCCCAGGATACACTGCAATACACACTGAAGTATGAGGAGCAGTTGTTACCTATTTTAACCAGGTATCTACGATTAAGAAGATGGGGTGAGAACGAAATTTGGACGCAAATGCCCATTTTGTATTCAGGCAAGTTTAGCTATCCGGCATGATCGGCAGTGTTGAACGCTGGCTGACTGGTCCAGTAAAACCAGGAGGAAAGGATCAACCTTGTCAATAATATTATAGATGCCATCAAACAATGTCAAGGTCACTGTCATCCTGGTGAAGGCAGATCTGAAGCCAGGTTAGTGTATAATGAGGAGATTGTTATCATTGACATACTTGGTCAACAGTTGGAGGCACAATCTTCAATGGCTTTGCCAAGCCACGGTGATCTGTGATTGACCTGTAATTGTAAGGATGCCCCTTATTCAGTTTAGGGTTTTTAGGACGGTAGTGGTTTGGTTATTTGTGAGACAATTGTGGAAGAGACCTTGCAAAAGGGAAGAATTAATAATGATAGGCGATTCTATTTTAGAGGTGGAAGCTGTGTTTGATGATTCAGACAAGGATGATTTTCATATGAAAGTAGTGTGTGTAGGCTTCAGAGATTCAATATAGCGATCAACTGAGGATAGGAGGGAGAAGGAAGCCCATATAGTAGCACATTTGGGAGGTGGATTGAATGTATGTTCAGAGATCATTCGAATTGTGTCAAGCATACCATACCTGTGAAAAAAGGATTTGTTACCAGTCCAGTAAACTGGATGGCTGCAGATGCTCAGGCCCACATTCTGTCATCTCATTTCATGAACAATATAAACAGGACCTAACTCTAAGCAGCATACAGCATTAAGAAAGTAATTTTTAGGTTTGGGTACAGGCAGTTTACATCGGTCTCACAGACAAATATACAGAGAGGACTATGGTTTAACCCCCTTAAGCCATTATATATTGTTCAGGCCCCTTGAGCAATTGCTTGTTTAAAGTGTATTTCATATTCTGTATTTGCCCACAGGGGTACTGCCCATTTACACATTTTGCAATAGTGACAGGAAAAGATGTCCATCTCCACCATCATATACAGGATGCAAAGTGAAACTAGATTGCAGTTGAGCATTTTCATATTTAAAACGTTGTTTCAAAATGTTTAAATTAAAGATTGCAATATTTATTTGTTTCCCTGTCTACTCACGTAGATTCCCTGTCTGTATGTTTCCCTGTCTACGCACCTCTTTGAAATAGTCCGTTTCAGGGACTAGATGATAAAAGTGGAAAAAAATAGCAGCACTGTAGCATCTCTGCCAAGTAATCATGGCTATGCTAATGAATCCTGGAATGGCTGATTACATAAAGTGTGAATTGAGAGATACAAGATACACAGCAATATAATATGAAGATCTGTGTTCTTATGCCAGTGGAATATTCAACACATGGAAAAGCAGCAAAAGGACTCACAAGTGATTGTTTGCAGCTTGAAAACAGCCCTACCGAAGTCACTTTTGAAAGACAAAAATGTATTAGTGACATTTTTCATGAGTTGATTAAGTACATATTGCTTCAGATTTGTTACAACGAGCAGTCCTTTCAGGTTGCAGATATAGCAGCACCATGCGCACCTTACAGTTGTTGTTTTCAATACACAGTTAGCGCAAAGCACCAGTGAATCAAAATACACCCAGATCTATAAACACCATTTAGTGAAACATTAAGCCTTTCTTAGTGCAAAGATTGTGGGTATTTCTATGTCAAAAATAATTTCAATAATTAATAACCTTAAGTTTAAGCTTTCACTGCCGCACAAAGTGCAATGGGATCAAGGAAAACACAGTATGAAACTTTTTCTTCCTAATAACAGATGGCGCATAAAAACTGCCATCCTAATAGTAGGATCCCTGCAACGATAGTGTGAGTTGATCTCATAAAGTTCAACCACACTTGGGAAAGCAAATAGCACTTCACACAAACTATCAAGCGCAACATACATTAAAGAGTATTTTTTCTACCGTAAAAAAACGACTGGAAGAATTTATGATTGTGCAATCGGTTGTGGGTATGTTATTTAATAAAAGGATTGTAGGCGGTATGTGGAGATCTGGTCCTTTTCAAGTAGCTGGCCTGCTGGGCGGGGAGGCCTACGGGTCAATTATATAAATGACAGGGAAACGAGATTATTATAAAGCTGGAACGAGACTACCGTCTGCCCCACCCCTGTGCTCATTTATTGGAAACATCAGTGTAATGCTGGGTTATACCAAAACCCACATGCACTCGGGTGAATTAACTAACTTACACCACTCCATATGCGGTGAGGTGGTACAGTACTGTTAGACTTTTGAGTTTATGCAGGGTCATCCCCAATCTTTTTACCTCCTGCTTCTTATTTTTCTGACCTGTTGCTATTGGCTTTTGAACTCTGAGCACTTTACCACTGCTAACCAGTGCTAAAGTGCATATGCTCTCTGTGTAAATTGTATTGTTGATTGGTTTATCCATGATTGGCATATTTGGTTTACTAGTAGGTCCCTAGTTATGTGCACTAGAGACACCAGGGCCTGTAAACCAAATGCTACTAGTCGGCCTGCAGCACTGGTTGTTCCACCCACATAAGTAGCTCTGTAATCATGTCTCAGACCTGCCACTGCAGTGTCTGTGTGTGCAGTTTTAACTGTAAATTCGACTTGGCAAGTGTACCCACTTGCCAGGCCTAAACCTTCCCTTTTCTTACATGTCGGACACCCCTAAGGTAGGCCCTAGGTAGCCCCAAGGGCAGGGTGCAGTGTATGGTTAAGGTAGGACATATAGTAATGTGTTTTATATGTCCTAGCAGTGAAATATGCCTAAATTCGTTTATCACTGTTACAAGGCCTATCTCTCTCATAGGTTAACATGGGGGCGACCTTTAAATATGATTAAAGTGTAGATTCTTTTTGGGAGCGGATAGACATGTGGAGTTTGGGGTTTCTGAGCTCACAATTTAAAAATACATCTTTTAGTAAAGTTGATTTTGAGATTGTGTGTTTGAAAATGCCACTTTTAGAAAGTGGGCATTTTCTTGCTTATACCATTTCGGTGACTCTGCCTGTTTGTGGATTCCCTGTCTGAGTCAGTTTGACAGTTGGGCTGGTTGCACCTCACCATAGACAGTGACACAAAGGGAGCTGGAGTGAAGTCTGCACTTTGCATTGCCTTCCTTCTTGTGAAGAACTCTCCAAGGGCTTGATTTAGAGCTTGCCTCCTGTTGTTTGAAGTCTCAGGGACAGCAAAGACTTCTTTCTGCCAGCACATGGAGTCCATGGAGAGACTCCTACTCTGCCAAATGGTGCCCATCCAGTTCCTGGGACCCTGAAAGGAGAAGCTGGCAGCCTAAGAGTAAGAAATCCACGCACCGACCGCTGTGCGGGGAAAACATCGAGGTGACTCCGTTCTGCGGCTGAAAAATCGATGCGCCACCAGCTTCGTGGCTGAAAATCGACGCTCACCTGCAATGCAACCTGAAGATCGACGCCTGGGGCTGGAGAAACGACGCATAGCATCGCTGACGGAGGCTGGTGAGATCGCAACCCACGCTGTGTGGTTTTCGGATCATCATACGGCTGGATTTCTGACGCAAGCCCCTTTGGACGTGTAAAACAATGCAAGGCCCACCCGGACCCGAGAGTGCTGGCCGGATCAACGCATCGCTCTACTGTGGAGAGAAGGAATGACACACCCCGACCAGACGAAAGGAGAAACAACACAAGGTCTCGTGAGTGAGTGAAATCGATGCATCGCAACCCCTTTTTGATGCACACCCGCCCAAGGAGGGGTATTTATGATGTACCTAAGATACAATTTCAGGCTAACAGCGTTCGTGTGTGTTTAAAACTACATGAAGACTCTTTTTGCTTTTTAATTGATAACTTGACTTCTGTATTGTGGATTTTTGTAGTTTTGGTCTTGTTTTGTTTAGATAAATATTCTCTATTTTTCTAAACCTGTGTTGTGTCATTTTGTAGTGTTTTCATTAAGTTACTGTGTGTGTTGGTAAAAATACTTTACATCTAGCACTCTGAAGTTAAGCCTGCTGCTCGTGCCAAGCTACCAAGGAGGTAAGCAGGGGTTAGCTGAGAGTGATTCTCTTTTACCCTGACTAGAGTGAGGGTCCTTGCTTGGACAGGGGGTAACCTGACTGCCAACCAAAGACCCCATTTCTAACAAGTACATTTCTCCCCAAACTTTTAACAATTGTGACAACAAACAGTCAAACATAACAGATTACTCAGACAAGTAATGTAGTTACCATGGTGCTGATTTCGACCAGTGCAGGCAACCTCTTCACACTAGAAAGTCTGTCAGTCAGAAGGAGGGCACTAGATTGGATGCCTTGAACAGTCGTTGTGACCTGAGAGGCTCCAGGCACTGACCTCCTAGGGTGATTTGGTGGAGACCCATTGGCTGGACTAGAGTTTTTCTGTTTCTCATCAGGATCTGGGAGCTTTCAGTGAGTGCCTTGGGATGAGGTGAAGATGGTGCATGCTCAGCACTGTCATTTGGTAAGTCATAGTCAGTGAGGGGGTTCAAAGTCTCTCCGATGGTTCCTCTGACTTTCTTGAAGCACACATTTCGAGTAATTCATTGTCACCTTGATGTGCCATGATCATTATGGGGGTCATTACAACATTGGCGGTAAAAGCCGCTTACCGCCGTGCAAAATACCGCCAACACACCGCCACGGCCGCGGAAAACCGCCACAGCTATTATGATCCACATCCCGAAATCTGACAAAATTCAGACACCCACACAAGTCCGCCACACCAAAGGTCAGTGATAAACTGGTGAAAACAAAACCTCCACCGTCACGCCAACAGAAATAAGCCCATGCTATCACGACCCACGAATCCACGCGGCGGTCTTTCAACCGCGGTATTCCATTGGCGGTACACACCGCCGCCCTCAAAATACACCCACATTTACAAAACACCACCACATTGGACAATTCGAAAGACACACACCTGATACACATACACACACCACTCCCACACACACAATACAATATAAAACACACACCCACATCACCCACAAACCCCTACAACAAAAAAGAAATCTGAAAGAAGGCCAGAGAGAGACACCACCATCCACAAACTAGCAGCTACAGGCACTCAACTCCATCACCCACACTACTTCCACGCACAAAACACCACACACCACTACATATCACCACAACTATCACCACATACACCACCCCACACATCACCTACACCACCCCATGGCACGGCAAAGACACCCCAGGTTCTCTGAGGAGGAGCTCAGGGTCATGGTGGAGGAAATCGTACGGGTAGAGTCACAGCTATTTGGATCACAGGTGCAGCACACTTCCATAGCTAGGAAGATGGAGCTATGGCGAAGAATAGTCGACAGGGTCAACGCAGTGGGACAACACCCAAGAAATAGGGACGACATCAGGAAGAGGTGGAACGACCTACGGGGGAAGGTGCGTTCCGTGGTCTCCAGACACAACATCGCGGTACAGCGGACTGGCGGCGGACCCCACCTCCTCCCCCACAACTAACAATATGGGAGGAGCAGGTCTTGACTATTCTGCATCCTGAGGGCCTCGCAGGAGTCGGTAGAGGAAGGGACTCTGGTAAGTCAAATCTTAACTATCATATCCCCCACCCTACCTGCATGCTATCACAGACCCCCACCCTCGCCCCCTCCCCTATCACTCCAACTCCTCACTAATGTACTAATAACACAAACCACACATCCCAACACCAAGCCCTGCATGACACAACAAAGCATGGACACCCATCACTAAAGCATGCCCACTGCACATACCCATAACACCCCCCTCAACCATCATCACACAAGCCCACACACAGGAATGCTAGCACTGGGGTACACGCTCACCCACCCATTGCACACCATGACACACAAAGATGCAATAATCATGCCTTTACACCCCTGCAGGACCACTACCCAACATCACCAGACAGGAGGGTCCAGACATCTCCACCCCACCCACAGAAGAGACCCACAGTGATGACAGCAGCTCTGTCCAACTGGATTCAGATGACCAGCCCGGACCATCGTGGGCCTCGGGACAGTTGGTTCCCCACACCCAGTCACAGGCCACCACAGACCTTCCACCCTCTGGTAACACCAGCACAGCACCCACCCAGCGGGCCCATACCTCCGTCCCCAGGAAACGTCAATCAGCTGTGTGTCCACCACTACAGGGAACCCAGGATAACCCACCAGCCCAACAACAACAGGGACCTGGGGGCAGTGGTAGTGGGCACAATGTCCAGGCGACGGAGGCCCAGGAACACAGGGGAACTGGGAGGGCTGCTGTGCGACAGGAGGCGGACAGGCCTAGGAAAACCCACTCTCCACGAGGCCCTCTCCCCCATCATGGGAGCATACCACCACTCCCGGAGACGATGGCAACGGTACTGGCCAAGTTTCAGGAGACCCAGCACCTGCAGGAGGAACAGTATTTGGGCTTCAGGGAGGAACTCAGAACCATCAGCACCGCCCTGGGCATCATCGTAGGGGTGCTGAAGGAGATACTTAACACCAGGAGGGACACTGTGGCACTCCAAGGGGCCCCTGACACTAGCATGGACGATGAACTGCCCACCACCTCCGCCGGCGCTAGTGGACAGGAGGCACCACCACAGGACCACCACACCAGCACCTCATCCCCTGCAGAGGGAGAACCACCCCGCAAACGGTCCCTGAGATCCAGGAACAAGAAAGAGCACGATGCCAAGACCCCCGCCAAGAAATGAGACCACCCTGATTGTCATCCCACTGTCCCACTTTGTAACCCTGTCCAACCTTAAGCTGCCCCAGCTCCACTTCCTATGCCCATATGGGCAATGCACCTGTGAGACTAATAGACTGGATTCTGCCATGGGCATTGCTCCACCATCACCCCTCACCATTTTACAACCCCCTCCAATATTTAGCACTGCAATAAACACCCTTGAAGCACAAAACAATCTGGAGTCAGTCTGTGATTTTGAAAATGTGTATTAGCAATGACAGTGACAAAATGCGTTCTCAAATGTAATGTCAACATACCTATGTCACACATCTCAAGGCCATGAGGAATCTAAGCAGATAACACACGTTGGAAACCACACCTGTGAAATCGTAATGGAAATGTACAACTCAGTTACCATAAACTGGTTGAAATCGACAGACAGGATAGAGGTAGAAATGTGATAGTACTTGTAGTAGGCAGGAATGTATTCTCACCTGTGTGTCACTGGAAATATTGCTGGATAACTGAGTCAATGTCTTCTTCCTCTGCTTCCTCCTCATCACTGTCCACAGGCTCCACAGCTGCCACAACACCGTCATCTGGACCATCCTCCTGCAGAAAAGGCACCTGTTGTCGCAAAGCCAAATTGTGAAGCATACAGCAGGCCACAATGATCTGGCACACCTTCTTTGGTGAGTAGAATAGGGAACCACCTGTCATATGGAGGCACCTGAACCTGGCCGTCAGGAGGCCGAATGTGCGTTCGATCACCCTCCTAGTGCGCCCATGAGCCTCATTGTAGCATTCCTCTGCCCTGGTCCTGGGATTCCTCACTGGGGTCAGTAGCCGTGACAGGTTGGGGTAACCAGAGTCCCCTAATAGCCACACCCGGTGCCTCTGGAGTTGACCTATCACATAAGGGATGCTGCTATTCCGCAGGATGTAGGCGTCATGCACTGAGCCAGGGAACATAGCATTTACCTAGGAGATGTACTAGTCTGCCAAACATACCATCTGTACATTCATCAAATGATAACTCTTCCGGTTCCTGTACACCTGTTCACTCCTGTGGGGGGGGGAACCAGAGCTACATGGGTCCCATCAATGGCACCTATGATGTTGGGGATATGTCCGAGGGCATAGAAGTCCCCTTTCACTGTAGGCAAATCCTCCCCCTGAGGGAAAACAATGTAGCTCTGCATGTGTTTCAGCAGGGCAGACAACACTCTGGACAATACGTTGGAAAACATAGGCTGGGACATCCCTGATGCCATGGCCACTGTTGTTTGAAATGACCCACTTGCAAGGAAATGGAGCACTGATAGCACCTGCACTTGAGGGGGTATCCCTGTGGGATGGCGGATAGCTGACATCAGGTCTGGCTCCAACTGGGTACACAGTTCCTGGATTGTGGCACGGTCAAACCTGTAGGTGATGATCAAATGTCGCTCCTCCAGGTCCACCAGCGGTCGGTACACCGGAGGATTCCGCCATCTCCTCACATGTCCCAGCGGACGGTGCCTAGGAAGGACAACAGCGACCACAGAGTCAAACAACTCAGAGGTATGTACCCACAGTCTACACAGAACACCATTCATACACTGAATCTGGCCTGTATTTGTGTTGTGCGACAAGGCCTAGGTCTGTGTGACGCAGTTGGTAATTAGGCCATGTGGGCCCCTGAAATGGCGGCTGCCTGACCTCTAAACTGGGACAATGGGATGTGAGGCAACTGCGCTGGCGTTGTATACCGTCGCGGTAGGCGGTCGAAGACCGCGCCGCAATGCTGCATTGGTTAACATTGGACCCTATGGGTCCCAGGAGCCAATGACGATGTACGCCGGCGGTGATGCTACGCACCGCCGTGGACGTGACCGCCATTTTCTATCTGTTCAATCACTCGATACCTGATTTTCAACAGGAAAGGACCTACACTGCAAGTGCTGCTGTGACCTCGGTCTGGAACAGACAATGGCTCGTGCGTCTGGGGAAAGGGCCCCTGCCTTCACTGCAGAGGAGTTGGAGAAGCTCGTGGACGGGGTCCTCCCCCAGTACACGCTACTCTACGGTCCTCCAGACCAACAGCACGTTGTATGGGCTATGCCTGTGTGGAGAGGGCTGGATGTAAGAAGGAAGGGGGCACAGTTCTGCGTGCATGAAGGACTGTGAATGCATGTGCCACATGGCAAGGCTAGGGATGTGGGCCACTCACTTCGACGGTGCAGTTGCTAATGACTTCTCTTCTTCCCCTGTACATTTCATGTAGGTCAGTGCCCACCAGAAGAAGGATATTTGGCGTGCCATCGCCAAGGACGTCTGGACCCTGGGGGTCCACCACAGACGGAGCACCCACTGCCGGAAAAGATGGGAGGACATTCGCCACTGGAGCAAGAAGACGGCGGAGGCTCAGCTGGGGATGACCTCCCAATGTGGGAGGGGTGCCCGTCGAACCATGACCCCCTGATGTTCTGGATCCTGGCAGTGGCCTACGCGTAGTTGGATGGGCGCTTGAGGGCATCACAGCAGACACAAGGGGGTGAGTACAACATAATTCAGCGGACTTTGCGCGCAGTGAAGGTGTCTGGGTGGGGGAGGAGGGTTGTGGGTTTTCCTAGGCCAGGGCGAGTTACGTAGGCTAGGCCCCTCCGTAATGCAGGCCATGTGGCACCCCACCCCACCTCTGTAGAGTGTCAAGTACAGGTATACATGCCCCTGTGTCATCTATGTGTGCAGATGTCCACCATAGCCATGTAGGCCATATCCCAGGAATTGCATCTGTAGAGCCCAACAGCGCGGCGTAGTGCAGGGGGCTGCTGTGTCTGTATTGTCCGCCAACGCTAGCGGTAAGCCATGCACTCAACCTGTCTTTCTGCTGTCCCCCCCCCCCCTTTTTGTGGTCTCCCTGTTCTTGTGTGAATCAGCATCATCAGGCGGAGGTACAGTGGCACCGGAGCACGAGGAAGCTGCATCACACATGGCCATGGAGTGCCACACCACGGACTCGGAATACACCAGTGGGACGGAGGGCGAGGGGAGCTTCACGGCGGTCACAGGATCTGCAACCAGCGACACGGACTCGTCCTCCGATGGGAGCTCCCTTGTGGTGGCGGCAAAATCTGTGCCCCCCACTTCTACAGGTACAGTCGCCACCCCCCCTACAAGCACTGCCCTCCCAGCAGCCCCTCAGCCTTCGCCCCGTGCCCGCTCATCCAGGAGGGTGAGCATCACCTTCGCCCCAGGCACCTCAGCCCCTGCCCCTGTCACCTCTGCTGCCCTCAGTGAGGAGGCCATTGACCTCCTCAGGTCACTCACTGTTGGGCAGTCTACCATTTTGAATGCCATCCAGGGTGTAGAAAGGGAATTGCAAGACACAAATGCATTCCTGGAGGGCATTCATTCTGGTCAGGCTGCCCTTCATCGAATCCTGCAAACTCTGGCCTCAGCACTGATGGCAGCCTTTGTCCCTGTGTCTAGCCTCACCCCTCCAACTTCCTCCACCCAGACCCAATCCACTGTACCCCAGCCTATCCCAAGCACCCCATCAGACCAGCATGCACACACCTCACCACACAAGGGAAGCTCAGGCAAACATAAGCACAACACATCCTACAGGCACTCACGCAAGCATCACACACATACAGACACAGCAACATCCACTGCCTCCACTGTGTCGCCCTCCTCGTCGTCTCCCTCCTCCCTCCCAGTCTCGTCTACACTCTTACCTGCATGCACTACCGCTACAGCCACTACGTCCCGCACCAGCACACCCACCACCACACCACGCTCACGTGCACTCACCACCCCCACTACCATTTACACGTCGCCTGTGTCCTCTCCAAGTGTGTCTGTGACGCCCCCTCCCAAAGTACACAAACGCAGGCACACACCCACCCAACAGCCATACACCTCACGACAGCCTCCAGCGCATGCACCTTCACCCAAAGTCACCAAACGTACACCTCCTACAACCACTACCTCTTCCTCCACTCCCAAACCCCCTCCAGCTACCCGTCCCAGTGTTCCTAAGAAACTTTTCCTGACCAAGCTTGACCTCTTTCCCACCCCCCCCTCCAATTCATAGGTCCCGTACTAGCACCTCAGCCAAAAAATCTCCGGGACCAGTGGTGCCTGTTGTTACAGGTATGTGGAGTGCACCGGGCACCAGGGCAGCCAGTGTGACACGCAGCCACAGCACAGCCAGTCCCCCCCCTGTAAAGCACCAGAAGTTGGACAGTGCCCGGCGGGAGAGGGTGAAGACTCTAGCCAGTAACGCCGCTCACAAGGGTCCCGGGGGGAGTGTCGACTCAGCTGTGACTCCTCCCAAGGTGGGGAAGGGGCAGAAGAAATCACCAAAGTCTGGGAGGAGCAGCACGGCGGAGAAGACCGCCATCATCCCCGCTGCCCAGGAGGCCATCGCCAGCCCAATCGTCAGTGGCCAGGAGGCCACCGCCAGAGTCAGTGACCAGGAGGGCAGCCCGATCGTCAGTGGCCAGGAGGCCACCGCCAGTGTCAGTGCCCAGGAGGCCACCGGCAGCCACAGCCCAGCTGGGCAATGAAGGACTGACAGCCCAGCTGCGCAATGAAGGACCGCCATGGCAAGCACATCTGAACGGGGCAAGCACCGCTGAACAGGTCAGAAACTGCAAACTCAAGCACCGCTGAACAGGGCAAAGACCGCCATGGCAAGCACCGCTGAACAGGGCAAACACTGCTGAACAGGTCAGAAACTGCAAACTCAAGCACCGCTGAACAGGGCACAGACCGCCATGGCAAGCACCGCTGAACAGGGCAAAGACCGCCAACTCAAGCCCCGCTAGCGCATGGACGGCAGGGGCAGTGAAGCAACTGGGACCGTCACGGGGTGAGGGATGCACTCTGGGCACCAGTCCCCCTCCAGAACCAGTTGAGACATGCATCCACTCCGTCTGTCCTTCACAGGATGAAGCACTCTAGGCACCAGTCCCCCTCCATCCACTCAGTATGTCCTTCACAGAATGAAGCACTCTGGGCACCAGCCTACCTCCAGAACCAGTGGAGACATGCATCCACTCCGTCGGTCCTTCACAGGATGAAGCACTCTGGGCACCAGTCCCCCTCCAGAACAAGTGGAGACATGCATCCACTCCGTCTGTCCTTCACAGGATGAAGCACTCTGGGCACCAGACCCCCTCCGGAACCAGTGGAGCCTGTTATCCACTTGAGAGACTGTGGCTTTGCACTCCCCAGGATGGTAAAGTGGGCAAACCACCCACTGTAGGGACTTGAGAGACTGTGGCTTTGCACTCCCCAGGATGGTACAGTGGCAAACCACCCACTGTAGAGACTTGAGAGACTGTGGCTTTGCACTCCCCAGGATGGTACAGTGGGCAAACCACCCACTGTAGGGACTTGAGAGACTGTGGCTTTGCACTCCCCAGGATGGTACAGTGGGCATCCCACTCACTGCAGAGACTTGAGAGACTGCGGCTTTGCACTCCCCAGGATGGTACAGTGGGCAAACCACACACTGTAGGGTCTTGAGAGACTGTGGCTTTGCACTCCCCAGGATACATCAATGGGCATTGAGCCCCCTCGTGGATCTGGCATCGTGCACTCATCCGGCTGAGGTGCCCCCCCTTCCCTTCCCCCTGAGGTGCCTGTTGTATTTCTATCTGATACCCCAGCAGTGTTCTCTCTGTTTTGATCAGGTATCTAGTGTGGGCCTTGCCCATGCATTTTGGGCCCAGTGGTCCACGGACAATGAATGGTGCATTACCTGCACTACTAATTGTGGTGTATATTTTGTTTAATGTGTATATATATATATATATATATATATATATATATATATATATATATATATATATATATATATATATATATATATATATATATATGTATATATTTGGTTACTGTATTTTGATATATTACAATGGTTCCACTCATTTCCTTTTGTCTGCATTTTTCCGGGGGGGTTGGGGGTTGTTACTGTAATGTTTGGATATGCATTGGTGTGTGTGTTGTAGTGGGTGAGGGTCGGGTGGGGGTGGGGGTGTTGCGTGTGTGTGTCCCTGTCTTTTGCCTCCCCCTCCCCTATGTCGTAGGTGCAGTACTCACCGTTGTCTTCGCCGCTGGCATTGATGATCGTCGTATAGGAGCAGGAAGACTAGTGCAGGAAGAATATGGAGTTCCTGCTCCATGGTGTCCTCGTTCCTCGTGGAGTGTGTAGAGGTGAGCGTTTTCCCTTTGAAATTCCTGTTTCCGCCGTGTTTTTATCTGCGGTGAATCCACCCCGGAAAAGTGGCGGATTGGTAGGTTGTGATACTGTGGGCGGTACTTTGTCTCCCGCCTGTCTGTTGGCGGTGACCGCCGCGCTGTTTGTCTGTACCGCCGTGGTGGTCGGAGTGTTAAAGTGGCTGTCTTTGTTGGCGGTTTCCGCCATGGTCATAATTCCAAAAATTTTACCGCCGGCCTGTTGGCAGTCTTTCTGCCGCTTTAACACCGTCCGCCAGGGTTGTAATGACCACCTATGTCTTGGAACCTCACCACTACCCAAGGATGTTCTTCGAAGGGTGGGCAAAATGTGCTGCCAGGGTACCTGGCTTCGATGATCACCAAGTCTACTGGCCTGATCTCGGTGGGCTTGGCTCTTCATCGATCACCGTCTCTCAGGTCAGTAGCTCTTTTTTTTGCTGAGAACTTCATAGTCTTTTAAGGCATGTGGAGTCCACCTCAGGTGGGGAGGAATTGTGTCAGTGATTATCCATCCCAAGCTAGCATGCCTCGGAGCTTCGCCGGTGGTTGAATGAGACTGGAGAACTTTAATTATGTCATGGGTGCCGACTATCTTCTCCATCTTTGCTATAACCACCGGGGTTAGACTGCAGATGCTCATCTTCTTTAGTGGTGCAGTGAAGCATTTCTAAGGATAGCAGGAGTGGACAAGATCTTTCTGCAACATACCGTACATATGCTTCAGTCACTTCAGCTTCCTCCACTTCTTTGAAGGCCACTGCCCTGAGATGACAGGAGAGACAGTCTGCCAGACTGGTGGAGCCAGGCTGAAAGCCAACACTGTAGGCATATTTTTGTAGTTGTAGCACCCGCTTCTTGATGCAGGGAGGAGGTGCCGACCCTTAGAAGAATGGTACGAGTGGTTTGTGGTCGGTGGGGACAACAAAGGGAAGAGAAGGACATACACATATAAATGGAAGTGTCTGCAAGCCCAGTGAATAGGAATAGCCTTGCACTCGATTTGTGACTATCACTGTTTGGTTTTGCTAAGCAATCTGCTTGCATAGTGACCAGGGTCTATCCTCCGTGTTTCAGGCTAGTGCTCATTGCAATGTTTGTCCATTTTGTGGGATCAGAGTAGGATTGGGTAGTGTCTGCTGGAAGTGCCTCTTTGGTCTTCTGAAAGGCTGCCTTTTGTTCGGCACCCCAGACCTAGGGGGCGCTTGCTTTGGTGAGTTCTGAGGGGTTGCATGAGGCCAGTTAGGTCAGGGATAAATTGCCCACAGAAGTTGACCATGCCCTGGAAAATCCTTACTTCTGAAATGTTGGTGAGTGCCAGGGCATCTTAGACATCTCACACCGTTTTCGGGTGTGGTGCTATTCCTTCTGCTGAGAATGTGTACTCAAAGAAACTAATTTTCTGTTTGAGGTACTCACATTTTTCTTTGTGCAGGGTTAGTCCGCAGTCTTTGATTCTCTGAAGAACTCTGCGGAGAGGTTCATGGTATTCTTTCAAGGACTTGGCATAGATGAGTGTCATCACTAATGTTGATGACTCCTGGAAGGTCATTGAGCATCTCCCAAATGGCATTTTTGAAGGCTACAGCAGTGCTAGATATGCTGAAGTTGCGGTGGTATCTTCACAGTCCTACGTGTGTTGAGAAGATGGTTATGTATTGCGACTCAGGATGCAGTGGCATCTGATTGTATCCTGAGCGGAGGTCTACTTTAGAAAATGACTGGGCACCACTGTTCTGTCCTAGGATCTCATCCACCACACAAGTCAGGTGCCACACTCTTTTGATGGCAACATTGGGGAGTCTCACGTCCACACAGATGTGGATTTCCCAGGTGTTAGAAATGGGGTCTGTAGTTGGCAGAGGTATACACCCTTGTCCAAGTAGGGACCACAATCCTAGTCAGGGTAAGTAACACACAATCCAAATTATCCTGTGCCCACCCTCTAGTAGCCTGGCACTGAGCAGTCAGGCTTAGCTTAGAAGGCAATGTTTAAAGTGTGTGTGCAATAAATCATACAGTAACACAGTGAAAACACCACAGAAATACACCACACATGTTTAGAGAAATAGATAATATTTATCTTAATAAAATAAGGTTAAAACGGCAAAGATCCAATAAGCACAAGTTGAAATATCACTTTTAAAGGGCTTAAAAGAGTTTCAATCCTTGGAAATAAACAGTTGTCTCTGTTACACACAGTAACAACGCGCGGGAACCGCAGAAGAGGAGAAGTATAAAAAAAATAGGGTATTACGTAAAATTTTCCAGTGCAACACAGATGATGCTTTGTTTATTTCCACGCTGCAAGGGATTTGTGTCATTTTTTGGCGCGCAGTCTTGGTTCCTCACTGCAGTGCGGGGATATTTTGAAACTCAGGGACAATGCAGCGAAAATACTTGACATTCTGGAAGAAAGCATGGGTGCTGCATCGATCCGGTAGGCGATGAGTCAAATTTTTCATTGTGAGGCAGGCACTGCATCAAATTTCCAGTTGGGGCTGCGTCGTTCCTGTCGGCTGTGCAGTGATTTCTCTATCCCAATGCTGGCCTCATGTCGATTTAGGCAGACGGTGCATCTATTTTCAACACACCAGGAGTTTCCAGAAGAGATTAAGGGGGTCATTCTGACCCTGGCGGCCGGTGACCGCCAGGGTCACCGACCACGGGAGCACCGCCAACAGGCTGGCGGGGCTCCCGAGGGCATTCTGACCGCGGCGGTTCAGCCGCGGCCAGAAAGGGTAAACCGGCGGTCTCCCGCCGGTTTACCACTGCCCTTGTGAATCCTCCATGGCTGCGGAGCGCGCTCCGCAGCCATGGGGATTCTGACACCCCCTACCGCCATCCTGTTCCTGGCGGGTCTCCCGCCAGGAACAGGATGGCGGTAGGGGGTGCCGCGGGGCCCCTGGGGGCCCCTGCAGTGCCCATGCCCATGGCATGGGCACTGCAGGGGCCCCCGTAAGAGGGCCCCGCAAAGTATTTCAGTGTCTGCTAAGCAGACACTGAAATACGCGACGGGTGCAACTGCACCCGTCGCACCCCTGCAACTACATCGGCTCAATTCTGAGCCGGCGTCCTCATTGCAGGGGCATTTCCTCTGGGCCGGCGGGCGTTCTTTTGGAGAGCGCCCGCCGGCCCAGAGGAAATGTCTGAATGGCCGCTGCGGTCTTTTGACCGCGGTGCGGTCATTCAGCGGCGGTACCTTGGCGGACGGCCTCCGCCGTCCGCCGTCCGCCAAGGTCAAAATGACCCCCTAAGTCTTTTTGGCCCTGAGACTTCAGAAAACAGGAGGCAAGCTCAATCCAAGCCCTTGGAGAGCACTTTTGGGGAAGGCAGAGTCCTTCTCAGAAAAGGCATAGGCCAGCAGGGCATCAGAGCAGCAGCAGGGCAGCAGTCCTTCTCAGCAAAGCAGTCCAGATGAGTCCATTGGGCAACCAGGCAGTTCCTCTTGACAGAGTGCAGGTGTAGTTCCAGAAGTGTCTGAGTTGGTGGGATCAGAGACCCAGTTTATATACCCAAAATGCCTTTGAAGTGGGGGAGACTTCAAAGAGTGGTTTTGAAGTGCACAAGTTCCCCTTTTACTCCAGTCCTGTCTGCCAGGGTACTAGTGGGGAGTTGATCAGTCTATTGTGTGAGGGCAGGCCACTGGCCCTTGAAATGTAAGTGTCAGGCCTTCCACCCTTCCAGCCCAGGAAGACCCATTCAGTATGTAGATAAATGCAGATGTGACTGAGTGTCCTGCATTTGTTGTTGTCTGGGTGAAATGCACAAGGGAGCTGTCAACCAGCACAGACCAAACATTGATTGGAGACAGGCTATAAGGCACAGATAGTTTCAAGAGCAGAGAAATGTGCTCTTTCTGAAAGTGTTATTTCTAAAATAGTAATATAAAATCCAACCTCACCAGTAAGCAGGATTTTCCATTACCATTCTGGCCATCCTAAATATAATGTGGTTACCACTTTCAGATCAGAATCTACCACTCAAAACGTTTATGAGGGCAGACCTAATGCTTGACTATGAAAGGAGCAGGCCACACAGTAGAGGAAAATTAATTTAGGAGTTTTCCACTACCAGGACATTTAAAACACTTATGTAAATGTCCTGCCTCTTACCTACATATCACCCTGCCCTATTGGTTACCTAGGGCCTAACTTAGGGGTGATTGATATGTAGAAAAAGGGGAGTTTAGGGCTTGGCAAGTACTTTTAAATGCCAAGTCGAAGTGGCAGCGAAACTGCACACACAGGCCTTGCAATGGCAGGCCTGAGACATGGTCAAGGGGCTACTTATGTGGGTGGCACAATCAGTGCTGCAGGCCCACTAGTAGCATTTATTTTACAGGCCCTAGGGCACATGTTGTGCACTTTACTAGGGACTTATAAGTAATCAAATATGACAATTGGGAATGAACCAATGTTACCTTGTTTAAGGAGGGGGCATATGCACTTTATCACTGGTTAGCAGTGGTAAAGTGTGCAGAGTCCTAAAACCAGCAAAAACAGTGTCAGAAAAGTGGAGGCAAAAAGTTGGGGGATGACCACCCTAAAGCTGTCAGGTCTATCACCTGGGTTGTTTGTGTTTTTTTCATCACTACAATCAGAGAAATCCCTGCGGTGAGTCCTGTCACCTTCTCAATGATGCCGGCACATTCTAGTTTCTCTGGCACTTCCTCAACTTTTGCCCAGAGATAAAAGGCTATGCGCCAGTGTGATGTGAAGTTTGACCTCTTTGCCTCATAGACAGCCAATGCCTTTGAAGATGTCAGCAAATTCTTCTAGCATAGCGCATTTTTCTCTTTCTTTTACTACAAGGGCAAAAGATATTAACTCTGGGGCTTCTGCAGTTTGTCCACTTACCAGCATGCTGTGTCCTTCCTATGCTCCATAGGCAGTTGAGTCGACGCTGACTCCTCTGTGGGACAATAGGGATTTGAAACACCCTAGTTGTATGTAGTTCATCTGGGTGCATGCATATGCTCTTTCATGCACATGCGTATATTGTAAAGTATGCAAGAGTACGCATGTAAATGACTTGAAACATAAGCTGAGGCCCTGAACACTGCATTTGTCTGACCATGGAACCCAACTTCCTTAGGTAGGACATTTATGGCGCTCTTCGTACTTTTCTTGCTTTCCTTACACAAATGACTTCTTGGGCAGGGATTTTGCTAAAACTTTACACGATGAAGGACAAAAAGTGGAAAAAAAAACAAATAAAAATAAAGTGCATTGTTATTTCCCGGAGAAGAGGAGGCTTCTGATCACACTTGGCAAGTTGTCATCTGGTAATTGGTTATGGGACTACACCCTTCTGAGGACTTTGAAGGGGCGTCTATTAATTACTTAATTTCTGCAGTCTGCAGAGGGACATGGATTAATGGCCTGCAGCTTTTCACCTTTTGTGATCGCTTTAGAGCAGAGGCCTTCAAACTGGGTCCACCCCCCAGGGGCCCGTGTATGTGTTTCCAGGGGAGCGCAAATGGCTTTTCAATTACACAGAAATGAAGAATGCCTGGAAGAGGGAGGGGCGCATTTCTAGGCTCTGTAAATTTACACGCAGCAGTTAAAGTACATAAAAAAAGTCGGGGGACTGTACTACTGAGTGGATTGTGGCAGGATCAGTTAGTGTGAAGACGGTGTCAAAGACATAGCTAACAATATAAAGAAGAAGAAAATCAGCATTTTACCGTTATTATTCATCTTTGGGTAACTGCATATAAAAAGCACACACACACCTCAAATGAAAAATAAATGCAAGTTAAACTATTCAAAGGGACTCTTTTACCTTATGCTACCACAGTTAGCTAATGTGATCACTCCAGATGCCTTTGTGTGTGACCAGAGAGTCATAGAATGAAATCCTGATTGGTTCAGTGAGGAATAGTGACTTGTATATAGGGCTACGAGGCCCAAGTCTGTCACAGAATGTACTGTGAATTTCATTACTTTAAAATTGTAGCACACTATATAAAGCAGGCTGCTGCAAAATACTGTTTTAATGGGCACATATATTACCTCTCAAAAAGAATGAATATTTGTGACCATGAAGCTGAGTGACTCCATTAATTAAAACCTACATTGACCCCAAAGCAGCCTTTATATTTGGTGATTAACCATTGCACATATTTACATTTCTTCCAGGTAGTGAGCATCTTGGTTGGAAGGGATGTTTTTTCTCAAGTTCTCTACTATCTGCTTCGCACCACAGGAGCCCCACACACCCTCGGTGAGTGGGAACTGGACCCTAGTTATGTCAGTCTTACTATGAAAAAAAAATGGGTGCATTTTCCTTGGTAGCAATAGGCCCCATTTTACCATTGTTGCGCATGGAACAGGGCCCAAGCAACAGAGTGCAGGGCTAAAGGTGCTTTTTGTTACTAGGCGTAGAAGTAATGGTCCTGTTGAGTGGGTACAGTAGACAACTTGCTTCGCAGACATACATACCGAAAGACATTACAATTATGATCTGCATGTTACACTTTACAGCAGGCACATTAGCCATCTGTGCTACTTAATGAGGAGCCAAAACTATAGACAAAACACAGAACGGTACGTTAACCAGCAATGTTATCTTGCCATTATTACCTTCAAAAATTGCATGTCACATAAAGGTCTCAGCAGGCTGTTATTAACTCATCAGTCACACTTGATCTGTCTCGACTCACCCCCCTCCTATTATAGTGTAAATGGCCCCATCGTCACCCCCACCCCAGAGCTGAGGCTTTTTTCTCCCCAGTGCTGAGTCATTTTTTGGCTATTTGGGGTACTCTGCTCTTAGACTTCCATAACTTTTTTCCACATAAGGTACCCATGCTAAATGTGTGCCCATTTTTCCCAACAACATGGGAATTCTACAGGTACCCGGGGTTTGTGGAGTCCCATGGAGGGGGCAGAGGAAATCGGCAAAATATAGCTACATTTTGAAAAATAGAAACAAATGCTCCGCATTAAAAAGATTTTATGTACTACAAGTCCCATCTTCCCAGCTTTCAGGAACACGCAGAGCTGAATAAAGAAAAAAAAGAATTTTTACAATGGTTTTGATATTTTTCAAAGAGATAGCCCTTTTTTCCTATGTTTTGTGCTTTCAATCTACTTACAGTTTGTGGGAGAAAACAGTAGTGTCCCAGAAAAGCTATACATTTATGAAAAGTAGACAAAATTCTGAGTTCTACAAGCGATTATATCTGTACATCCTTCAAGGTTTTCTGAAGAAAGTAACTAGAAATATAAAAAAAAATCTTGAAAATTAGTAGGGAAAAAAGCTAATTGTGACAAGGTTTCCATCTATAACTACTTGTCACAATGGCTGATTTACAAAAGCACTATATTATTATGTCAGCTAGACTGTGAATTGTCCAAGAATGGAATCAACCCAGAGCTAACAATTGAGCTACACCATGGTTTATTGTGTATTGAGTATGCCGCAATTCATGTGGTAAAATTTAAATATTGAAAAATGGGTATGAAGGAAATCACTGTATTTCTGAAATGTACAACATATGGTGATTTTGTGGGTACCCATTCTAGCATGTGATTCCAAGGGAATTTTTCAAAATGTCTCCTTTCTTACACACTGGTGTACACTTAAAAGCACAAATGCAGAGAAATCCGTTTGGTAACAACAAACGTTCTACCACTCTGGGTTCCCACAGGTCTCCCAATAAAAATGGCACCTCATGGACATATTTCATTTTCCCACTGAACAATTACTGTTTTTTGCAATGTGAGTAGCTGTGGATTTTGGGCTCTAGCTCATCTGGCACCTAGGGAAGCCCACCAAATTTGTAAATTTTTGAAAGCTAGACACTTAGGGAAATCCAGGGTGGGGTGACGTGCTGTCTCCCACTAGATTTTCTTACCCAGAAGCCTTTGCAAACCTCAAATATTGACTAAAAATACATATTTTCCACACATTTTTGTGAGGAAAACTACTGGAATTTTTGGGGAGCCACAAATGACCTTCCACCCAGCAATTCACCAAGTCTCCTGGTAAAAACAGTACTTCATTTGTGTGGGTAGGCCTAGCACCCATGACAGGAATGTGCCCAAAACGTGAAATAGATACATCATATTTTTCCATTGAAAACTGATCCCTTTGTTGCTATATGGGTAGCTGTCAATTTTGGGCCATAGCTCATCTAGCACCTAGAGAAACCTGAACCTTTTTGAAAACTACACAACTGGGAGAAACAGGGGTGGGGTTACTAGCATGGCTCTCATAAGGTTTTCCTACCCAGAAGCCCTTGCAAACATCAAACTTTGACTAAACACACATTTTACTCACATACCTGAGTTTGAAAGTTCCAGGATCTCAGAGGAATCCAAAATTTGACATGCCACTCAGAGATCCTGTGTGTCTCCTAATAATACAGGTTTCCCCAATTGTGTGGGTGAACCAAGCAATTGTGACATTAAAGTGCTACATAGAGAGATCAGAGCTAGAGATCAGAAATAGGGGAATCTGCTTGTATTTGGGACCTTGCTCATCTGCCACCCATGAAAACCCACCAACTACAGACATTTTTCAAAACTAGAACCCAGGGGATTCCAGTCCCTCAATCAATACATTTGTATGTCACAGTTAATCACCTGTGAGGGTATCCATGTGCTTTCAGGGTCTGAGGGACTCAGTTGGATAGCCAGGTCTTGAGCGCTTTTCTGAATTCCAGTAGAGAAGTGGAGGTCCGGAGCTGCAGGGGAGACCAGTCCATGTCTTTGCTGTGAGATAGGAGAAGGAGTGCCCTCTGCTTGTGCTTCTCTTGATGCAGGGAGTGCGAGCAAGAGAGAGGGAGGCAGAGCATAGTTGGCTGAATGGTTGGTGGAAGTTCAGGCAGTGGTTGATGTAGGTCAGTCCTATGTTGTGTATGGCCTTGTATGCTTAGGTCAACAGCTTGATCTGACATCTCTTCTGTACTGGGAGTCAGTGGAGCTCCTTGAGGTGATCGGTGATGTGGGACCATCATAGAAGATCAAGGACGAGTCTGGCTGAAAGGTTTCTGACTTGTCTGTAATTTCTGGAGGTGGTGTGCAGTGATCCCTCAGTAGAGGGCGTTGCCGTAGTCCAGTCTGCTGGTGATGAGGGCTTGTGTGACAGTGCATCTATTGTTCAGGAGAGGCCACCTGAAGATCTTTTGTGGCATACGGAGAGAGAAGAAGCAGGTAAAGGAGACTGTGTTGATCTTGACTTCGATGAGTCCAGAATGAGACAGCCAGGCCTGTGGTGAACGTCTCCTGAAGGGAATCAATTCAGAATGGCTCAAAAAGTCTTCACTGGCTCCCTGTCAAGCAAATAACAAAATTCAAAGCCTTGACACTAACATTGTGAGCCACTCAAAGGAAAGGCCCTGTGAATCTGCAATAAAATCAAAATATATCTTCCTCACAGAGCCCTATGCACAGCTGCTCATAACCTATTATGCATAATCAAAACTAAAAAGGCCAGAGCTCTTTTCTGGCCCTGAAACCCTGGAACCTCTACCCAGAATATATTAGAGGTGCCACTTCAGTGAACTTATTCAAAAATCTCCTTAAGACCCACCTCTTTAGTGAGATCTTTTGCTGATTAAGCCCTGTAGTGCTTTCCACCTGTGTCTTGCTTTCTCACCTAGCGCACAGTTTCTCCCCTTTTGAGTAGTTGTTTTGCACTTTATAAATCTGTTTTATTCATTCATTCATGATATGATGTTGAGTCCATAGGATCTGACGATGTTAGACAGGGCTGTCATGTAGGTGCTGAAGAGGGTGGGGCTAAGGGATGAGCCCTGAGGGACACCAAAAATTATTTCATTGGGTGAAGAGTAGAAAGGTGTTAGGCAGACTTTCTGTGTTCCTTCGTTGAGGAATGAGGTGATCCATCTGAGAACATCCCCTTGGATGTTGATGTCATGTAGCCCTGTAGCTTATGGTGGGAAATGGTGTGTAATGCTACAGAGAGATCGAGGAGAGTCGGGCTGCCATCTCTCCTCAATCAAGGAGGGCTCAGATGTCATTGTTGGCTGTGATCAGAGTGGTCTCAGTGCTGTGATTGCTGTGGAATCTGGACTGCGAGGAGTCAAGGAGTTGATTATGATTGAGATATTTGTTGAGTTGTTTGTTGATGGCTTTCTCCTGGACTTTGGCAGGAAAAGGGAGTAAGGAACTGGGCTGGTAGTTCTTGAGGTCACTGGGGTCAGCTAACGGCTTCTTGAGTAGGGTTTTTAAAGTGTGTTTCCAGTCTTCTAGAGTAGGGTTTGTGAGACATATTTTCTATCTTCTGGAAAAGTGGCCATGGTTATTCAGGTGTTGAGGAGGGAAGTAAGATTGTGGCCGATTCTGTCACTCCTGAGGCTAAAGATGTGGTGTGAGCAGAGCTCCTTGGGGGCCCCTGAGTGGGTGGAGTCCCTGATGGTGGTGGTTTCCTGGGAAGTGAGCAGGTTCCATTTAGTTAGTTGGTGGTCAGTGCTGGTGTCAGCGTCCAGGTTAAGGAAGTCTGTCGGTTTGGGCTCGGATTTGAAGTTTTTGCAGGTGATAGAGATCTTGTCTTGGAAGAAATGTGAGAGGTTGACACAGAGCTCCTGGGAAGGTGTGATTTCAGTGGTGTCCTTACTAGAGCACCATCTTCTTTCCTGTTGTCTGCAGCTGTGTTGTGCTGCTCCAAGTTCTTTGGTGTACCAGCTGGCCTGTTTTGTGGTTGCTGCCTTTTGACGGGGCAATCTTGTTTGTGTAGTTCATGAGCCAGGTGTTGAAGTTCCTGACACTCTGGTTGAGGAATGTGACAGGATTGGGGCCATTAAGGGCCTCTGTTAATTGGTTCTTGGATATTTCACTCCAGCAGCATTGAGGGGTGTTCTTCTGAGAGTGGTTGGTGATGTGTGGGCTGCCGACGTTGAAATAGATTATGTGGTGGTTGGTCTGGGTGAGCTTGGTGATGTTGTTGTACTTTTATGCGGTTGCTGAAGGTGAATATGTGGTTAAAAATGTGTCCTGAGGTGTGAGTTGGGGCGTGGAAGAGTTGGGTGAGTCCTATGTTGTTCATGCATTTGAGGAGGTTAGTGGTGTTGGTGTTGCTGAGGTCATTGAGGTGGGAATTGAGGTCATAAAGAATAAGAAGTTGTTGGAGGCAATAGTAAGGGGTGCAATGAGGTCAGTGATGTAGTTGCAGAAGCTGGGTTGTAGTCCAGGTGACTATTTGGCGAGGGTGTCTCTGATGGTCAACTTGCCATCAGTTCGGAGCCTAAGGTGGAGGTGGGGTGGTCTGTAGTTCGGGTGCACTGGATGATTTCATTGGTGATGATAGCAATTCCTCCTTTGGGTTTGTTGATGCTGTCCCATTGGGTGACGGGTACTGCTGTTGTGATGTCGGGCTGGATGACGGATTGAGCAAGGTCTTGGTGAGAAAAACAACATCAGGTGCAAGAGTGGAGATAAGGTCCGACAGCTCATTGGCATGCTTGCCCAGTGAACACGTGTTGAGGAAAATGCACCCATGGAGGGGGGCCTGCACTGTGGTAGGCTGTGTGTTTATGGGTGTGCTGTGGCAGGTGAAGTTGCAGAGGGTGCAGGTGAAAGGGCCTACTGCAGTATGAGGGGTACGCCTTGAGTGCCTTCCACTGGGTTTTCTTATCCACAATGCCCTGCAAACCTGAAAAGTTGCCTAAAATCACACATTTTCCTTACATTTCTGTAATGGAAATTTCCATAATCTTCTGGAATCCAAAAAATTCCTACCACACAGCGATACCCCACTTCTCCCGATAACAACGCTGCCCCACTTGTGTGAATGGGCCTAACACCTTCACTAGGAACATATTAAACCAAGCTCAATTGGAGTCCGCTGAGAGGACTACCATTGCCCATGGTTTGATCCATTCTTGTTTAGGGCAGCTGGGGTGGGGTGGGGTACAGAAAGACTATTTCCTAATTTCTAGGGTTGGGTATGGCCATGCCCCATGGCCATGTTCATGGAGGGCAGCACCCACACCTATGTTTTTCTATAAATATTGTTCCCTGGTGTCTATTAGGAGGAAACCACCCTGGGAAGGGAGGGGGGACTTGGGGGTAAACGTCCTCATCCAGCTCCTGAGGGGGCAGAAAGACTAAAGTGTTTTGGGGTCTTGGGTGGAGCAAAAGCCCTTGGCTAAGGGGTCGTCCTCCCTGGCAAAAAATCTCTGGTGTCTAGGAGGTGTGTACCTGCTTGGGGATCACTCTACTGTGGCAACACCCAAGCAGGGATCTACTGGGAAGAGATATCTTGAAAAGGGAAGATTCCCCCTTTCCAATGGAACCTCTCCCACCTTAATCAGTGCTCAGGTCTGAGATATGTCTCTAGGGCAAAAATTCAGTGAGCCAATTGGCTCGGTTTTCTTCACCTTTTATAGTATTGATGTCACAGAGCTGTGCATGGATCATGATTTCGCGTGACAAAACAGCCTCAGGCTACTCAGGAAACTCTTCCTGAGAAGCCTGAGTAAAAAGAAAAATGTAATCCCTCTGGTGTAAGTACACGAGGGTCCTATAAAACCACTCCCAAGAGGGCCATTGGTCTTCAGGTGCACAGGGAAAGGAGTGCGGGTAACGAACATTGGCTGACGTCTGCACTTATGTGGATGTCATTAGGTTAGTCTACTGAGAGGCAAATTTATTACTGCTCATCCCCCTTCTCAATAAATGTGAAGCACTGAAATAGTGTGAAAAAATACATCATTTTGTGTAAAAACTGTGTGAAAATATCCATATTCCATCATTGAATGTACTCCAACTAAACAACCGAGATTGCAAACAGGTTCTGACTGACAAAGAGTCAATACATCCAGACTATGGTGACGAGTGAGCCGAGTGATGATATAGGATTGATGTTAGAACTGACAATGTTAGGGTGGTCGTCCCCCGAACATTTTGCCTGCCTCCTCCATTTCTATGAACTCGTTTTTGCTGGTATGTGCACTTTACCACTGATAATTAGTGCTAAACTGCATGTGCTATCTCCCCTTCACATGACAATATTGTCTTATCCCCAATTGGCATATTTAATTTACCTATAACTCTCAAGTAAATTGCACTGCATGTGCCCAGGGCCTTTGAATTAAATGCTAATTTTGGGCCTGCATCACTGATTGTGCAACTAACTTAAGTAGCCCTTTAATCATGTTTCAGGCCTGCCAGTGTAGTACCTGTGTGTGCAGTTTTACACTGCCATTTTGACCTGGCAAAATAACCACTTTCCCAAACCATCCATTTTTATATGTTTAAGCTACTTCCAAGGTAGGACCTAGAAAATCCAGAGGTCAGGGTGCAATGTATTTAAAAGGTAGAACATGTACGTTTTAAATGTTGTATATAATGGTAGTGAAAAACTCCCAAAGTAATTTTTCAATACAGCACGACCTATCTCCCCCATAGGATAACATTGGGATTACCTTATTACATCTTTTAAGTGTAATTCGCAATCTGTAAGAGAGAAACTTTTTGAGTTTGGTGTCTCCTGAATCACAATGTAAAAGCACAACTTCGGGTGAAGTTGAATTTTAATTAACAATTCTGAAAATGGCACTTTTAGAAAGTTGGCGCTTTCTGACTTTAGCCGTTTGGTACCTGCTGCCTGTCTTTGATCACTTGTCTGGGGTAGGTGGCAGCTGGGCTTTGTGTTTTCCCTTTAGAGTGTCACACACAGTGGGAGCTTAAGTGTGACTTGATGAGTCAACCTGGGAGGGAGGGAGGGAGGGAGGAGCTGGACATCGTGTTGTTTATACCTGAACAAGCTGTGTCCTGCCCCCACACAAAGGGTTGTATAACCCCCTGCTGTGATTCTGGAGCCAGGGCAGGAAGGGCAGGACCCCTGTGCACATCAAATGCCTGTCTTTGAAGTCTCCCCCACTTCAGAAGCCCTACTGGGTATAAGTACTGGCCCTCTGACACCGCTAACTCATTACACTTCTGGACCTGCGAAGACTCTGCCAGGAAGAACAACTGCTGTGGTTCTGAAGGACTGACACTCTGTTTTTTGCTAGACTCCTGCCTTTCTGTGCTACCCTGCTGCCTGCTGCTCTCTTTTGCCTCGGTAAGATGGTCTGGGACTGCATCGCTTGTGTCTCTCAGGGCTAGCTGGCTGGCCTCCTAATCTGAAGTCTCAGGAATATAAAAGACTAACCTGCTGTTGCACCTAGACCTTGCCATCTGTGAGTCTGCCCTGCCAAATGGTACCACCCCAGTCCTGGACCTTTAGAAGTGGGTCTAAGATGTTTGCTCCAGCAGAACTGATGCATCCTCTGCTTTGGGTTCAGAACTAAAACCACACCGCTGCTGTGTGGATCAGAACTGGCGTACCACCGCAACTGCGTGGGTCAGAACTAGTGCAACAAACTTGCATCACTGCATCTTTAGAACTGCCACTGTAAGATGCTCTCCTCGGCACCAGCTCCACGCATCCCTTGTCGACAACAGCTTCAACAACAACGCTACAGTTCCACATCGCAGCCACTCCGCTCATCTGAACAGTTGGAAATGGCCCTTTCTGCAGGGTTATCCCCACATTTTTTTACTTTCTCCTCCTATTTTGCAGACCCTCTTTTTGTTGGCTTTAGAACTCTGGGCACTTTACCACTTCTAATCAGTGCATGTGGTCTCTCCCCTAAAACTTGGTGTAATTGGCTTACACCTGTTTGGCTTATTAAATTTACCTATAAGTTACTTGTAAAGTGGTATATCATGTACCCAAGGACTGTAAATTAGATGCTACTAGTGGACCTGCTGTGGTAATTGTGCCACCCACAGAAGTAGCCTTCAAACTACTTGCCAAGGCCTAACCTCCGTTTTTACTACACCTAAGTCACCCAGAAGGTAAGCACTAATTAGCCCTATAGGCATGGTGCTGTATATGTAAAAGGTAGGTCATATATTTTTATTTATTACATGTCCTAGTAGTGACAAACAGCCTATTCAGTTTTTCACTACTGTAAGTGCTGTAGGGTTGCATTTGGAATTCCCTTATATATGTCTAAGTGGTAAATTCTGATCTGTAAGGAGTAGCGTGGACATGTTTGGTATGTCTGGAATGGTAGTGGGAAGTACTGCTTACTGGTGTAGTTGGATTTTACATTACATTACTATTTTAGAAATGCCACTTTGGGAAAGTTGGCATTTCTCTGTGCCAATAACTCTAGTGGAGTCTAGCCTGACTCCAATCCACATCTGGGGCAAAGTGACAACTACACTTGGTGCATACTTTCCAGACAGCCAACACACAGGAGAGTATGGATGTGATAGAAGAGGCATCTGCATAGTGATAGTCTCCCTGGGATAGGGAGAGGGAAGGTCGGTCACACCTTACATGTGAATAGGCTGGAGACAGGGCTGGGTTGAAAGGATGTTGTACTGCACATGAAAAGGTCCCTTTCAAGTGATACCCTGAAAAAGGCATTTTGGAGTATAAGTAAAAGGACTCTAACCCCATGATTTTAGAGCACTTTCAGAACTGGGACTGAACCTCTGTCAGAAGGACTGCTGAGTGGCACAAAGGACTCATCTGGACTGCTCTTTTGTGGTTGCCCTGCTACCTGCTTCTGCTGGGGCGGGGGTCAAAAATGACTCCCTGGATTGCTCTTCTGCTTGTTGCCCTGCAGCCAGTTGTTCCCTGACTCTGGACTAAGTAACCGTTGCTCATCGCTAGAAGGAACTGTCACTACTGGCATCTGCTGAGTTGAGTGGGCCTTCCACTTAATGAGTCCCAGGCTGAAGGAGGAACTACTGCTGCTAGTACTTATCAGGGTGGGCTGGCCTAACTACTTTGTGCCCCATTACAAGTGTTATCCAAGGAACTCTGTGGTTCATGCACCTGGCCTCTTCATATTCGATGATTGGTGGGCACTGCATTTTTCCCTGCTGTAACAAGGATAGAGCATTAGCAGTGCCCATCCAGGCTCCTGCCCTGGCATGGGTTGCACTCCTTACATCGGGAAGCGCCCTGTGACAGCTGAGTCCTTGTTTTTCAGGATGTCCCCGGCCTAGGGGACCGTGACAGGCCACCTGGTAAGGGATCAGTGCTGTCCAGTGGTACCAACTCCCCCCATGGGGATACTCGCCCCGCCCATCTGGAAAGACCCCTCCCCCCCAGCGGGGTCCCATTCCAGGAAGAAGCCACTGAGCTGGGAAAATAACTCTCCTGTGGTTGGTATATCAGAGAGCAGGTCCCCAGGGAAGCAGGGACCACTCCAAGCACAACTGGGGCCTGCATTTAGGGATCATTCCCACCAGGAGCATAGAGGGTGAGTTGGGCCTACGGGGAGTTGTGTAGCTGCCCGCACTGCCTTAGCAGGCAGCCTTGCTCTTTTCTCTGAGCCCAGAGGGAATTGTTAACCAGGGAGTTGTTTTGTGCTTTTGGTAGCTGTGCCACGGACCGGCAGGCAGCTGCCTTTTTCTCCTTCTGCATGCATCAACAGTGTAGGTGCCACTTCCTGTATGGACATACCTTGGGGGCCACTCCACAATGAAGTAGTGGATCACCCTGGAAACCCCCTCAGGAAAAGCATGGTCTTGCCTTCCTGACGGCCCACACGAATAACCATATTGATCCTATTAGGAGAGCAGGTGCGCTGGGTCAATTCCGGGATTGTCATTTGGGGGGAAATTGGGGACTCACAGTGATACATGGTGATTTTTTATGATTTGTGTACTGCTAGCAATGTTTGGAAATTTGTGTGTCTTTTCCTGTTTTCTGATGAATTTCATACACTGATGCCCTAATGAATACCCTGATAACTGGATATATGCCATTCTACACAACAGCAGTAGCATAAGAGTGAATGCTGTTTCTGTGATCACATGCTATGCACAGTACCTGTGATTTATGTGTCTCCAAACAGGGTTGTACCTCTTTTATTGGTGGTGACACAAAGGTGGGTGTTTATGGGAGGTACTCATGGTGATTAGTGACTCATGTGTCTTCCCTATCCATGGTACATTACTCACATTGTGTAACTTGTTTATCATGGCCCAATGATTTACTGGTGTTCATCTTCTGTTACTATGGTTGACTGCATTTCATGATATAACATGTGTCATTTTGGCATGCCTTAGTAAAATATTAGGAACTGTTCAGCAACTGCACAAACTGCATCATATGGTTGACATATGGTCAGTGAACTGCTCTGTCTGCCGTAGCTCCACCTGCTAAGTAGAGCCCTCGTTCCTCTGAACTCCTGACCCCTGTCAGGAGTTCAAGGCCCTCCTCCAACCCCTGGCTCTCCCCCTCCCACTGCCGCTACACCCGTCTTCGTTATAACACCACCACCCTCCATGCCCTCAACACCGGCTGGTCACCCGCCTGCCATCAAGCCAACCCACAGCTCATCCGCGGACCCTTCTCCTGCCGGAACTGCACCTTCACCAGCCTCCACGCCAATGACCCACCCATCAAGGTAGGATGCAACCATCTCAGATGCATCCTACTGAACATCCGCTCTGTCCACAAACACGCCGTCAAATCTACTCAACTCAGCTACCCCAGACGTCGCCTTCCTGACCGCAGGGACCGCTCCAACAAACCAAGAGGAGGCATTGCCATCATCCATAACAATACCATCAGGATCACGACCAGCACCGAAGACACCCTCAGCACAGCCAAACACCTGCACTTCCAGATCCACACCGACCAAAACTCCACCCTCTGGGGGACCCTTGTTTACAGACCCCCGGCCCCAACAGCAGTTCAGCGACTCCATCACCGAGGTCATCAGCACGTACGCTCTCGCATCCACAGACTACATACTCCTTGGGGACCAACCCTGCTTGACAACCTCGCCCTCAAGCAGCTCGTCATGACACCCACTCACTCCGTAGGACACATGCTCAAGCCCATTTTCTCTGCCAGCAAACATGTCTCCTTCAGCAAAACCACCGAACTCCACTGGACCGTCCACTGCTGCATCCACTTCTCCTTCAAGAAACCCACAACACACCATCACCTGCAACAGATTCCCCCCGCAGATGGAACAAGGTCACCGAAGATGAACTGGTCACTACCCTCTCCCGGAACCCATCCATCGACACCACAACACTGACACAGCTGCTCGCAACCTAAGGCAATGGATCGACGACTGTGACAACACTCTTGCCAGATCAAATATCCTTCCAACAGACGCACCAACAGAAAGGCCTTCTGGTTCAGCGCCAACCTTCAAGAACCTAAGCAAACATGCCAAAGACTTGAAAAGAAGTGGCACCAAGACCAGAAACCGAACAACCACACTGTTGTGTAGCCATTTTAGTTATAGCTCCATGCACGTTATTTTAACATGCTAGGCCTGCCACTGTGGACTTTAACCTAGATATATTTTATTCAGCTTCGATTTATTTTTGTTGCAATAGCCACTTTTAAGGTCTTGTTTCTCTATCTAACTGTTTTTGCATAGGCCACCACTCTGTTCTCAAAGAAGACATTCTTGCTCACTCTGTGCTTCTTCCAAGGCTGCAGCAAGATAGGTTTCCGGTGAACATGGTATAAGTTTAGTCTCTGACATTCATAGAAAATACACATCCTTACGCAGGGACATTTTCTCAGAACATCAGCTGTTTTATTATAAAAACCCTTCCCTGTCCCTTACACGTTAGAGGGAGATTCCAGCCAGAGAACCTGCACCAGATTCCCCCCGCAGATGGAACAAGGTCACCGAAGATGAACTGGTCACTACCCTCTCCCGGAACCCATCCATCGACACCACCAACACTGACAAAGCTGCTCGCAACCTAAGGCAATGGATCGACGACTGTGACAACATTCTTGCCAGATCAAATATCCTTCCAACAGACGCACCAACAGAAAGGCCTTCTGGTTCAGCGCCAACCTTCAAGAACCTAAGCAAACATGCCGAAGACTCGAAAAGAAGTGGCACCAAGATCAGACACCGAACAACCACACTTTTGTGTAGCCATTTTAGTTATAGCTCCATGCACGTTATTTTAACATGCTAGGCCTGCCACTGTGGACTTTAACCTAGATATATTTTATTCAGCTTCGATTTATTTTTGTTACAATAGCCACTTTTAAGGTCTTGTTTCTCTATCTGTTTGTGCATAGGCCACCACTCTGTTCTCAAAGAAGACATTCTTGCTCACTCTGTGCTTCTTCCAAGGCTGCAGCAAGATAGGTTTCCGGTGAACATGGTATAAGTTTAGTCTCTGACATTCATAGAAAATACACATCCTTACGCAGGGACATTTTCTCAGAACATCAGCTGTTTTATTATAAAAACACTTCCCTGTCCCTTACACGTTAGAGGGAGATTCCGGCCAGAGAACCAAGACTGTATGCTGATTGATGAATGCTTCGCTACAGCTGCTAATCCAGACTTCAGGCATTTGCTCAGGTATGGGGGATGATGGCTTCCCAGGGGAACCTGAAGGGCAGAATTAGAGCTAAACACGCTGTGCTCTATTATAGCCTAGGTAGGAATTAGTCTATTGACTGTAATGACAATATGGTAGTGTTATTTCTATGCTTTACTCTCCTTGTCACAATTTTAATCTTGTCATGCTGTATTGCATGGTTATTGCAGCCCACGCTTTGCTATCTAAGATGCAGTTGCTTCATTAGAAGCATTACTGAAACATATATTGCCTCTGTTTGTGATTGTATGTATGAGACTAATGTAACTGAGAGAAACAGATGAGAACTAAATGACCACGACTTCCCTGGGAAACTAGTTATGTCATGTGCTCGGGTGCCCAATTATCCCTGCCCTTGGGTAGAGATGAGGCACTGCTAGTTAGCCTGAGCAAAATCCGGATTGGAGCGACAAGTGTTACCTGCAGTGGGTCAGACTCAGTCTCCCACACTGTAGGCGATTCTGTCACTTGAAATCCAGTAGTCTCATTAGAATAATGAGAGCCTACATGACATGGCACCGCCAACATTTGGTCAGGCTCTAATTTTCAGGTCCTCCTGAGTATCTCTGTCTCATTATGCACAAAGAAACCTCAGTACTATATACGGAGACGTCTGTGGTATTGAGGATTTCCTCCTCAGCTAAGTAGGACACCCTATCTGACGCTGGAGGTTGTACAAGCTTGAACTCTAAAAAGAAAACCCCTATTTGGCGTGCCTTCTCTGAACAAATTTACTATTTATTATGGCAAATCCGCAACAGGTAGCAATTGCAGTAAATATGAGACAACCTCTAACTGCATACATACTGGCAAATGGCCTAACGGCCTGGGGGGTCCAGTCGCATTTGTGGTGGATGCCCATCCAGCTTATAGAACAGAACTTTTCTATTCTTGGGTCACATTTCCAGCAGCTGATGGGAACACAAACACATTTCATCACTCTACACTTGCAAACATACCTGGACAATACAGAGCAAATGCATATTTAGAAATACCTTTATCGTATCAAGAACATAATAATTGGCTAGATGGCGTCCTACCCCACACGATATTACCAGTTAGGTTAGGTCATCTAAGTAATGGTGGTCCTTCCTGGCCTTTATTGGCCACTTATACACCTCACCCTGCAGTAGCAAATTTAGCAGTAGCTGAGGTTTATCGCTTAAATACTGAACTGACAGCAATATACAGACGATTAGTACAGTTTGTATGCAAACACTGAATACAAACCCAGCACGTGCTGCTCCAGCACAACCACATGCAGTGACACCAGGTATTGACCCTGCAACTGTTCATTCGATCATGGGTAAAGGTACCCGCCAAACAAGAGGAAACTCTGTTTTGGTTAGCTAAAAAATGTAATGCACTGGGAGCGATATTTCCCCATACAGGACCTAAGGATAAACATAGAATTCTAACGATGTGCTTGTCATTTGGTATGGTCCCAACAGTGGATAGCTGTAATACATGGGGCATGGTGTTTGCCGCACTATACACTACCGCACACAGCACACCGACACTTGCCAACTTGCCGGAAGTGTTGAAACAAATTCAAGATGAATACGAGGCTGCCCCAGCCCTAGACTTGGGGATGCAACTAATGGGCAATTTTGCCACAGTACCTCAATTATTGTAAGTAATCTTAAAGGGGAAGCAGTCGTACTAACAGTTCGCATGCAGCTCTGGGACGTTGCTCAACAGGATCAAGAACGTAAGCTGCCAAAGATCATCGCAGAGACCTATTCTAGTATTGGTCAAGATAGTCTAGGGGCCAGACCAACTAAACCACAGTTTCAGGGTAAATCAAAAAAAGATTTTTCCAAGCAAGCTCCTGAGGGTAACAAGAAATGCTGGGATAAAAAACCAACAAACTCCTGAAAAAGAAAGGGGAGAATCTTGGCGCACGGAGACACCACAGAATAGATATAATCTCTGAAATAGAGATAATATAAAAACGTCTGATAAATATCAATATACTAATACATGCCAATCTCGTTCCTTTCAGGACTCATTGGAAAAACGCAGTGAGAGAGGTGGGCGATCAGAGCGAAGAAATGAGTCCGTATAACCAAGACAGGAATCACAACGCTCATCAGAGGTTTCTATTAAAAAGGAAGAGAAACTTCCCCAACAAAAACCCCAATTTGAAAAGAAAAAGGTGGCAGCAGTTGCAGTACGACATGCCGCTCAAGAAGAGGGTCCTCTTGAAGAACAAGAAGTGGGCACTACGCTGCTAGGCAGCGCGGCAGAGGTCACAATAGTTCTCTGGAGTCTTCTAGAGCATCTGGAGGTGAAAGCAACTGATGACTTTCTATAAGTAGAGACAGCGGACATGCGAGTCTCCACGCATGATAGGGTGTATAAAGTAATGCTACAGTTAGAAGGAGACACTGAACGCTCAATAGACTAAGGGGGTCATTATGAACATGGCAGGAATCCCTGCCGTGTTCATGCTGGCGGTCTTATCAGAGACCACCAGCCTCCTTGAGACCCTGCTAGCCGAATAATCAACATTCTGCTGGGCCGGCAGGCAGAAACAGTGTTTCCACCAGCCGCCCCAGCTGAATGCTGGGCAGGGACATTGCCAACGGCTCCACATGGAGCCGCCGTCAATGCCGCTTTGCAGTGGGTGCAGCAGCACCCGTCGCACAGATCACTGCCTGTAAATCGGGCACAATGGGGCTCTGCAATTGGCATGGGCAGTGCAAGGATCCCCAGGGGGGTCCAGGAGCACCCCTTCCGCCTGCCTTACTCTGGCAGGTGAACCTACCAGGGAATGGCTGGCGGAACAAGGGTTCTTTATCCGGAGGGCAGCGCTGCCCTGTCCGATGAAGAATTCCACCATCGTCAGGCTGCCTGTCGGCGGTAGCCTGCCAGTGGCGGAATGCCGTCTGTGGAAGTCCCCACTGTCTTCATTATGTGGCAGTTGAGACCACCATGCCGGTGGCAGAAATTTCCATCTTGACCGCCAAGTTCATGACGAGGGCCTAAATCTTTTAGGATCGTGTGGTGAATATATATGTTTTGTTAGCCAAACAAGATTGGCCACCTCAATTTGTCTGTACCTGCCCATATGGGGAAGAGGTTATTAAACCGTCTTTCTCGCCCCTTGTTCCGGAGGAACTTGCTGAATCCTACGCTATCGATTGGGCATTTTGTGCAGGCACCCTCGTTATATCGCAATCACGTAGGATGGGATAAAGATTCCCCCTACCATGTAATTCCTATTAAAAATCAACCCCAACCTCAACCTCAGTATCCAATAAAACATGATGCAAAAGCACCTGTGAGAGAAATTCTCACACAACTAGAGTAACAGGGCTTAACTCAACCCTGTGTCTCCATAATCCTTTATTCCCTGTAGCTAAACCGGACCATTCGTACAGAATAGTCTTAGACTACAGACACTTAAACAGTCATACACGCACATATGCTATACAAAACTCACATGGCACAGCACTGATGAACAACATAGTGCGCAAAAAATACAAAACAACACTAGACACTTCCAATGGGTTTTTTTCTGCCAAAATATAGCACCTGAGAGTAGAGACTTAACAAGTTTCAGCGCACTAAGCTCTCAGAAAAAATTCTGTTGTTTACCCCAGGGATATAAGAACAGCCCAGGACTGTTCGCAGCTCGTGTGATGGCAATTTTGCACAACATTGACCCTGAAGCATTGTCCTATGTAGATGATATCTATCTTACGAATGATGAATTGCTACAACATTTAAAATGGGTAGCCCGCATTGTCGTGGGATTTGCTGAGTTTGTCTACAAATTCAACTTAAAAAAAACAAAAATAGCCTTCCTCACCGTCCTCTTACTGGGCTATGAGCTATTGAGTGAAGGAAAGAGCCTAATGCCACAATTCTTAGAACAATACGCACAATTACAGCCGTTAAATACGATTTAAAAAACTCCAGTCTCTTATTGGGTTTCCTAAATTTTGGCAGAACTTACATTCCAGATTATGCGTCACACATAAGACCCTTATATGACTTAATACGTCCAGATAGTCGAACACACACGCATTCTCAGAGACCTGCAGACAAACATGCTTGCAGCACAACATCTACACACGAGGGACAACAAAACACACTTGGTCATCAGAGTAATTGCTGGTGCCATTGGTTTCACCTATGTAACCTTTAATGAGGGTGAGACCTTCCCGATTGCATACAAATCACATTTGTACTCAGCAGCAGAACAACGCTTTGCTCCCACTGAGAAAATTCTCACTGCTGTTCAGATGGCTGTCATTAAAGAAAGACCTCTAGCCCAGGGCAAACACACCATTGTCGTTTCTCCCATCCCAGCCCTAGAGGCTGTCACAAAAGCCAGTGTTCCTAACGTTAAAGCATTGCATCCACGTTGTATACAATGGGCCACATCTTTGACAGCCACTGATGTAGACTACATTTTTTACCCAAAATTACAAACTCAAGAATTTTTGCAATATGAACTAGAATACCCAGTTCCAGCAAAGACACTACCTATTGAACAATATCATCGAGTCATGTACACCGATGGCTCTGCACAACCTGCAATTGCCACAAAGCACCAATACTCCGCGGCTTGCTCAGTCGTAAGTGGTTACATGGAGGATAATACATTTTGTCCCCAACACACATTCACGCAAACCCTAGGGGATTGCACAACTAGCAGAGCTGAAAGCTCTGGTGATGGCACTGGAACATACAGATCCTACACAGCACACGCTGATTGTCTGTGATTCGTACTATTGTGCCCAGTTCTTCAATGAATACCTGCATTACTGGCGCCAGAATCAGTTCAGAGATTCTAAAGGCAACACCATTAAACACAGACTTCTGTGGGGGAAAGTAGCGGATCTGAAGGAAACGCTACCAAATGTCCATGTTGTACATACACTTGGACACCAGCGCGTTGGAAAACACGTGACTGGGAATACACTGGCTGATAAAACTGCAAAGTCAGCAGTTGCTATGGCCACTCTTGCTGCAGTAACCCACTCAGGAGTGAAACCGGACAAAGATATATGGGCTGCCGTGAAAGCTTTGGCTGATGGTACGCCCTATCCAAATGCATTTCCTGCTAAATATTCCTACCGAATGAGCGGCTGCCTAAACGCTGAAGTTAAGATACCAGGCGTAGGGGTTAGAGAAATTCCCAATAAAGATATAAGACCAGAGTTGATTAAAGGAGTGCATGAGGGGGCAGCATCTGCCCATACTGGTGTGGCGGCTACAATATCATTGCTAGAAGCCCATTTTTGGTGGCCAGGCCTATACAAAGAGGCCAAGCAGTATGTCCTTTGTTGTGACATCTGCCAAAAAATCAAAGTTTCCACTGCTAAGCGCCCACTGCAGACACCCCTCCTAATTTCTAATAAACCTTTAAAATGTGTGTACTTGGACCATTGCAGTCCCCTAGCACAGGCACGGCATACAAATACATCCTAGTCGCTGTTGACTCTTGCTCCAGTATTCTATGGGTGTGGCCACAACGCTCAGCTGAGGCTCAGACTGTTATTGAAGATTTGCGAGTCCTTATCGATAAATATGCAGTTGCGGCATTCCATTCAGAGCAGGGCCCTGTATTCGCCTCCAGGGCATTCAGGGACGCCATGGCTTAATTTGGGGTCCACCTCCAGTACTCGTCTCCATTTCATCCTGAGGGAAATAGTGTCATGGAGTGATTGAACTGTGATTTAAAGCAATCCTTAACAGCCAGAGTCTTAGGTACGGGTCATAGTTGGCTTAATCACCTGTATGGAGTCCAGAGAGCACTTCATAATCTGCCTAGAAGGTCCCTGGGGGGGTCATACTTCATATGAGTGCCTGTTCAGAACTCAAATGTATGTTCCAGATCTTGATGGTCCTGGCGTGGACGCGGCAGAAACACCTTTTGACATAAATGAATGAATCACTGTCTCACAGGAATTACAACAGTTCAGTGATGACAACTCTTCTACCAGTGCTGCCTACATAGGAATTAAGGATGTACCTGTAAAGTCTATCGGCTGGATTCCTAGTGTGGGGCATCTAGTACTTGAAAAGGTTGCTGTGAAAAAGGAATTTGGACCTTATTATTGTGCACCAGTCCCAGTCTTGGGAGTGCACGGTACCAGAACTGTCATTCTACCACTGTTGGCAGGTGCCAAAGAAAACTGTTTTGTCTCTATCGACAATGTAAAACTACACCATGCGGCCGATCCTGCACAGCCGACCAAAAGGAACAGTCAGTAGCTCTCGAATCCCTCTCACTACTGGTCAAGAAGTTCCTCTACAAGTTGTAAGCAACAACATTGACACCTCTCCGAGCTTGGGGAGGGAGAAAAATGATCATGCATTGGTTCCACTAACACCAAATAATACAGAAACAACTGATCAATTTGACACAGCTTTGACAAAGACGGATGGTGCTATTGATTCGGTGCCACCATGGGAAACACCAACTCCACCAAATAACACGGCTCCCGTTTTTGCAAAAAACTGCTTCTGAATATTTTGCCAACATCAACGATGACGTCTGTGACTCATTCGCCTCTTCGACACCTGAACTGTCAAAAACACATAAGCTGATAAATTGGCTTAAAGTAACTTATTTCATTCTTCCATGGAGCTATCCGTGGCTTTCTCTGACTGTACTAGCCTTCCTTCTTTGGATTGGGTTTGTCATCACTTTCTTTTTTATTAATACATGGTCATTTTCTTCCTGAAAAATCAACAGTTGAACTGGTGGATGAGGTAGTAAAACCACATTTTACCTCTCACAAGGTCTGCAGAGACTTGTCTTTTGTGAAAATTTCCACTACACCAATTCCTGATGGGATTGTTTGGGATAAAGTAACATTTGATATGTACGGCCCTACGGAGGTCATTCAAATACCATATGTGTTTAACCTTTCAATAAATTATATTATAATACCCGGAGTTGTTTCTGACGATTGGGATGTGAAAACAGTTGATGCAATGATGAATGAATATACTGTATTTGAAACCAAAGATGTTTATCAATCTAAAGAGAATTATGGTGATATGTTTTGCTATAATTACTATGGGCACCAGTTCATCCACAGAGCAAGCAGCCCAAATACTTTTTTTAATTATATACAATGGGAACATTGTCCGACTCCACCACAAGGGAGTTCCAAAACGTATTCTGAAAAGTTTACATATTTTTCTGGGCACAATGTTAAAAATGCTGAGTCCTATTATTTTAAATTACCATCTACAGAAAACATACCCATATTATTGACAAATACAAAATTCATATATTCGGATTCCTTTGTTTCCCAGTTGACTATAGAAGGCTATGAATATTGGCTGAAATTGATTGACTTAAAAGGTGTGTGGAGAACTGACATTGGCAAATACGGGGGAAGGAGGCTTTATTTAGAGCATGCCTGATACCTGTTCAAATGGTGTTTTTAAATTAAACTGTACAACAAACAAGTTGGTTAGGCTAAGCAAAAATTAAGGAAATGAACATGCCCAGTATACCTATCCCTGCTAAATTTTACAAATGGCAAAAATATATAAATGCAACTGAAGATCAGCTCAATGAATGAATCTAGAATGGCACATTTAATGTTTCACTGACACGTCCTGGCGGGTGGTTATTGTGACCAATAGATACCAATGGGTGTCACAAACGTGTTATCAACTCCTCAGGGGATTTTAGAACTAGTCGGCCGGACCCTCGCTATATATTGTCCGAACATGCGGGTATAGTAACAACATACAGTGTAGGGGAAACTATGCCAGCAATGTTTAAGAACTTCTTCACTAGATGCAGTTAGAGAACACCTCAGCTTCCTGTTTAATAACACCGACTTACAGGACTTCCTGTTATGCCCCAGAGAACAACACAGAAAGCGCTTCTTATATGAAGTATATAATGATATCTGGAAGCTTCCTCAACAAGAAGCTGCTGCTCGGTTAAGGCAAATAGACCAGGAGAATTTTAAAAAGGCATTAGCTGTTGTAGATAATGGGATTAATACCCTGTCCGACCGGATATACACCTTAAACAACATTGTTTCTTCTGGCATAGACATTATACAAACGGATATGTATCATTACATCATGGGCAGAGTCAACTAAGGTCCATTATGCAGTTGGTTGAACACTGAAGGCGGGTCGCGTTCCCTGGCAACATGTCAGCGCAAGGGAAATATTTTCTTCTTTTAATTTAATGCAACAACAACAACTAATGGCTAAGAAAGAAGCGACTTATGTAATGCTAAACATCGAAAACTTTTACTGAAATACCATCTGCTCAGTGGTTAATACATGGGGTCATTAATCTGCCTATTTCCACACTACAATTCTCCTCCTGTTTAAAACACATTCCAGTAGGCAGATATGAAAGGCTGGGAGATAGTTACATCCATGAGGTGTGGGAGCTACCCTTCTCATACAATTGTCTCAGTGGCATGAAAGAAGTCTTTCTTAGTGGTAGTGAATGCGAGACTTCTGCCAGCCATTCGATGGTTTGTAAACAGCTGTCCTTGCATGGGGCGTGTAACACGTCTGCAGTGAACTTAGCTTGTTATCTAAAGGGAGTTCCAATCCCCTTGATTAGACCTTCATTCCAGGTGCTTTCAAACGGCAGCTATGTCTTCCTCAATGGTAAAGACTGTTGTGGGATTCGAGCCGGAATAGTTTATGTTGTTTCTGTCTCTAAGATTGTTACATGCTGCAGGAACGTACTTTTTCCTCCCACTAAAATAAAAGAGGTAGCAGACATTTGGCCTTGTATTGCTACTTTTAATGTGAATTTTGACAAGTTGGGCAGACTCAAGGCTTTATTGTTTCAGAAACATGTGGCTCTTACATCTGCACGCAAGACATACGCAGTTCAGGTGGCAAGGTCGTCAGCATAGATACAGTCCCTTTTAAGTACCAACTTTCCGAGACACTTTGGTGAACTCGTGGGACGGATATTTAATGCACCCAGTATTACTGGAATCGCAAATTTCGTTAAGGCTGTTGGTTCTGGTTTTGTTCACACCTTCTCCATATTCGGTTTAATACCATCAGCCATCCACTCAATATTTTCCAGCATTTTCGGGGGATTTCCAATAACTTTGGCTGTAATAGTTGGCATTTTGCTGTTGCTATTTTTTATGTGCAATGGCTGTCCCGCTGCATCAAGGAGAGATGAAAGCGCTCCCAGCAGCGCAGTTGTGTTGTGAACGCATGATGCAGAATTTTGAAGCAACACTCCTGGAGCAATTGGAGTGTGACTGGTCCCTGTCATTCAGACTGGTTTTACATTGTGTGCAGCCCGTGTTTCGGGAGCCTTTGGTGCTCTTTCGAACATGCACTTGAAGTTTGTATTCCTCCACAACGCTTGCTTTCATTGGACTCTGATCTGTTGATGTTCTATCGGAGGGCTCATCACCAGACATGCGCGTTGAGGGTGCATTTGCTACGGGAAGCTACTTATGAGTTGCCCTTCCGTGAGGACGTGGCTCTTAACTCATCATTGGGCACACCACGAATGTCGCCTTTGCTGAGGTCCAGGTTATGGAACATTACTGCACCTGCCGAAGTGGAAGATTTCCTGTCCTCCATTGTTCCAGAATCGATTGGAAATTCTAAAAATAACTCTGACTCTTGAAATTCGGTCCCTTTTATGCCACATGTTGACAGTTTTAAATTGTCCTTTTATACGCTCATGTGTCCTTTTAACTTGTCATTATTTACTTTTTTACATATATATCTTAGCTTTTAGCTAAGTAGCTTTTATGTATACTTAGGCTTAGAACCACCTTCAACTGACAAGGGGAGGGTGTTGTGTAGCCATTTTAGTTATAGCTCCATGCACGTTATTTTAACATACTAGGCCTGCCACTGTGCACTTTAACCTAGATATATTTTATTCAGCTTTGCTTTATTTTTGTAACAATAGCCACTTTCACGGTCTTGTTTTATTTCTCTCTATCTAACTGTTTTTGCCTAGACCAGCACTCTCTTCTCAAACAAGACATTCTTGCTCACTCTGTGCTTCTTCCAAGGCTGCAGCAGATAGGTTGCAGGTGAACGTGGTATAAGTTTAGTCTCTGACATTCATAGGGACATTTTCTCAGAACATCAGCTGTTTTATTATAAAAACAGTTCCCTGTCCCTTACACGTTAGAGGGAGATTCCATCTAGAGAACCATGACTGTATGCTGATTGCTGAATGCTTCGCTACAGCTGCTAATGCAGACTTCAGGCCTTTGCTCAGGTATGGGGATGATGTCTTCCCAGGGGAACCTGAAGGGCAGAATTAGAGCTTGACACGCTGTGCTCTATTATAGCCTAGGTAGGAATTAGTCTGTTGACTGTAGTGACAATATGGTAGTGTTATTTCCATGCTTTACTCTGCTTGTCACAATTTTAATCTTGTCATGCTGTGTCGTCCTGGTTATTGCAGCCCACGCTTTGTTATCTAAGATGCAGTCACTTCATTAAAAGCATTACTGAAACATATACTGCCTCTGTTTGTCATTGTATGTATGAGACTAATGTAACTGAGAAAAACGGATGAGACCTGAGTGACCACGGCTTCCCTGAGAAACCAGTTATGTTATGCGCTCGGCTGCCCAATCATCCCTGCCCTTGGGTAGAGATGAAGCACTGCTAAACCTGGAGCAAAACCCGAATGGGAGCAACAGGTGTTACCTGCATTGGGTCAGACTCAGTCTCTCACACTGCAGGTGATTCTGCCACTCGAAATCCAGTAGTCTCATTAGAATAATGAGAGCCTACGCGACAATACAGCCTTCAAAAACACCATCTGCAGACACCACGAACTAATTCGAACCGCCAAGTGAACCGCCTTCAAAGAAAGCATCGACAACAATGCACACAGCCACAGGGAGCTCTTCAACAGTTGTTTCTTGCTTCTAAGCCCCTTTTTACAATGTATTCTTTAAAAATTCATAACTCAAGTTCTACTTATTGAAATTTGTCATTTTGGTTGTTTCAAAGTTATTTTTCTAACCTGGTGTGGAATCTTTTTCTGTGGTGTTTTCACTGTTTTACTGTTAAAGGTGTTGCACAAGTACTTTACACATTGCGTCTAAGTTAAACCTGACTGCTCTGTGGCAAGCTATCAGAGGGCGAGTACAGGTTAATTTAGGATTTACCAGACAATTACCCTGACTAGGACCGTGGTTGTTTCTTGACCTGGGCCCATACCCCAGTCAACTACCAATCCAATTCCTAACAATTGACATTCTTTTACAGGAGTTTGAGTTATTCTTAGATCATGTTATTTGAAGAGAATAAGCACTACAAATTGATGCTAAGACCTTGTAAATTGTCTTTCCTCTGGCCTCAATACTTGTTGTGCTTTTATTGCTAAAGGAAGGATGAACTGCAAGCCAATAAAATATTTCCCTTGACCTTCCTTGCTTTTTTGACCTAAATGATAATTTGCAGACTCAGTACTGCACACCTTCTACTGAGTAAATAGGAATTCCTATTAACAGATTATGTAATACTACACTCTTCTGGTGGTACTACACCCTTCTACTGGCTTTATAGGGACTTGCAGTAACTACCTAGGGTATTGCACATTTCTGCATATTTCATATGACTCTCTAGTAGTGGCCTGTATTACTGCATCCTTTCTAATGGCTTCACCCTTGTAGAGCTGGCAGTTTAAGGTTGACGAAATCACTATTGAGCACGGATGGTGATGGGTGTATTTTTATCCACAAAAACAGAATGGGGTTCATTTAGTGTTTGGCACAATGCAACAGTGTGTAAAACTCGCTTGATGAATACACAGGCCTTTGTTTTCCAAAAATGCAGTGCCAGGGTAAGCGAATAGCAATTATAATAGCATGGCAGTCAGCACTGAGTAATTTAGTTAGGACCACCTTTCCTTATTGGTTTGCTTTTAACTGTGTTGCCATTTGGTGAATCTTCACAAACCTTCCAAAAAATGTCTCATCCATCTCAGCTCGTTCCTGGAAAATGTTGTGAAGCTAGGGACATGAAAAAGGGGGCATGCATGCCAATTGAAAAGATTCAGAGGGGAGGCTTCTGATTTTTTAAGCCCAAATTGATTTATTGTTCCTCGCCGCTCCTGAAACTGCCTATGCTTCAAGAGAAGTCACTGGGGGAAATAAGTTCTCCCAAATATGTTTTTAAACTCTCCCACTTTCTCTTATAAATTGTTGGCATGTATGGGGGTGTCCTGAAACCAGTTTTTTCAATGCAAGTTTCCATAGGAAAATTAGACACAGCTACAGCTAAAATGGCTGAATGGAATTACATTAAGTTTGCAGAAAGCTAGATCTTTACCCAGAAAGCATGCTTTTTGTTATTTGGTGTAAATCTGTTCAGTAGTCTTGAAGAAATGTAGGTTCAAAATGTTTGTCTAAATAGCAATGCAAGCAATGCAGAGGGTTGGTGGATCAAACAGATCAAAGGATAACATTTGAGTGTTTTTCAAATTTAAGCCCCTGTGGTGGGCCTGGGCCGGGGTGGGGTCAATGCAAGCTTAATTTAAGGTTAGGGAGCATGCAGCAACCCCAAACCATTTGAAGGCCCTATTGACACCATCCCCCTATGTGAAATCATTTTTATGGGAAGGGGGCATGTGGCCTCCCCTCCAAACCTTTTCAAGGCCCCAGGAATCCTATCGCCCAGGGCCTGACATTTAATTTCAGGATGGGGTTGTGAGGCGCTCTGCCTGAGCCGTAAGATAGGCCATGGGGCCACATTCTCTGGAACACTGACTTGTTCTCTGCCCAGGAAAGAACAGGCAGGGAAAATAAATGTAATTTCCTGTCTGCACTCTCCAGGAGAGGGAATTTAACAGCAGCAGGAGTAGAAATAAAAGCTGCTCCTGCCAGGTAGGAGCAAAGCAATAGAACCAGTTTCCAGCAGCACCCAAGATGGGTGCTGGCAGGGGGGCGGCGGGGCGGAGGAGGCTATGGGGCTCCGCCCTCAGCCCACAACATTTCCATATATTGTAAACAAAATAGAAAAACGAACATGGGCAGCACGGGGTAAATAATCCATGTAGGCTGTAAATATAGCAAATGCAAAAAAAGAAAAGCAGCATTAGCTCTTCATTACTATAGCGGCAATGCTGCTCATAAAATATTCACTACTCCCTCCTGGGTGTCCCATAATGCCCTGCACAGGCTTTTTTTCTTCTTTTTTTTTTGGGTGGATGTTTTAGTATCCGAAGCAGGGGCACTACCTCTAATTTCAAAAAGTGTTTTTGGGGGCTGCCAGAAGCACACAGCCCCCAAAAAGCATTTAGGGCCAGATGTATCAAACGAAATTGCATTCGCAAACGGTGCGAATTGCTAAAATTGGCCGTTTGCGAATGCAAAAACATGGTCTGCGATGCTTGAAAGGCATTCGCAGACCAAAAATAAGGAATCGCAAAAATAGCGATTTTTTGCGTTGCGACCTGGTTTTGCGTGTCGCAATTTGCGACATGAAATACCGAATCGCAAATAACGATTCGGTATTTCAAGTCGGAAATTGCGAGAAGCAAAATGCGACTCGCAAAACCAAGTCGCAATTCGATGCATCAAAAAATCACAAATATCGATTTTTGCACATGCAAAATACCACTAAGTGAAACCAGGTGGTAACAAGGTGCAACCTATATGAAAAGGCTCAGAATGCCTCAGACTCTTTTCCACAATGGCTGCACTCTATGTCATGGCGAGGAGAATGAGGATCTTGGCAGGTTTGAGGAGAGGGAGGAGGAGACCGGAGCGCATTTTCAGAGTGCGCATTACCCTTTTTGAACAGACTGAGGAGGGCATTTTTGAGAAGTACAGGTTAAGCTCAGCCATGATACTTGACCTGATAGCTGAGCTACAACCCATACTGCAGCGCACAACACACAGGACCATTAGCATACCCACCCATGTGCAGGTATTATGCTCCCTCCACCTACTTGCCTCAGGGAGCTATCAAGGGGTCATAGCAGCAGCTTGAGGAGTATCACAGAGTGCCCTCTCTAGATTTTTCAATGCATTTATCAACGCCATGCTGAGTAGGATACACCAGTACATCAGATTCCCCCACACCCCACAGGACATACAGCAGACAAAAATAGATTTCTACCAGATAGCACAGTTCCCCCACGTCCTAGGTGCCATGTTGGGACACATGTTGCAATCTGTCCATCATCGGCCACAGAGTATGTGTACCGCAACCGTAAATACTAACTTTCCATGAATATAGAGGTGATATGCAATGCCTCCTATATCATAACTGATCTCGTGGCCCGGTACCCAGGGAGCACACATGATTCATACATCTTTCGCCACAGCGGGATTCACACAAGACTGCTAGCTGGGGAGTTTGGTGAAGGATATCTACTAGGTATTGACCCTCTGTACACTGGCGCATTGATGGCGTTGTGACGTCAGATGGCTCACTTACTCATCATACCCTCTGTTCCTTCCAGGAGACAGTGCCTACACAGTGCGCACCTACATGATGACGCCCTACCTCAATCCTACAACACCAGAAGAATGGAGATACAATGCAGCACAGAGGGCAACCCGCAATGTGGTGGAGCGCACCTTTGGGCTCCTGAAGAGTTGCTTCCGGTGCCTCCACAAAAGTGGAGGGGCACTACAGTACAGCCCGGAGACAACATATAGAATAGTGGCTACTTGTGCGATCTTGCACAAAATAGCTACCGCCAGGGGCATACCTGTGTAAATATCTGATTCAGACTCTGATGAGGATGATGATCCCATACCCCCCCTACAGCCAGCAGACAGGACCAGTGCAGCAGAGGGCAGGCAAAGGCATGCTGACATCACGCACAACCATTTCAGATGTAAGTAATGACAACACAACTCCACTGACGTTTACTTGTAGTTAGAATATTTATTACCTTAACGTCAGGTAACATAAGTTTCACTAGCAGCACAAATAATATTATGTAACTTTAAAAAAAGCAGATAGCAGTATCTCACTATTCAATCATAGTTTACTGCATCACACAATGAGAAAACAGTCCCCTGTGGCCATTTCTGTCACTTTCTACGGCCACGCAAGCCACTCCAGTGCGCAGTGGCCTCACTGGCACCTCTGTTTTCAGCCTCAGTGGCAGTGCTGTGCCTGGCACTACAACGCCTAGCATCAGTGGTGGGCACTGCTACGCTGCTGAGGCTAGATGTGTCCCCCAGTCCCAGTTCACTGGGTGTGGTGGAGCGGTTACCCAGCATATTGTCAAGCACATTTGTGATCTGCACCAGTCCCTGTGCCACATCCCTACTGCTGTGCGCTGCCTCTACCTGTGCGGCCACAGCACGTTGCGATATGAGGGCTGTTGAAGTTGCAAGACGATTGACAGAGCGACAGACGCCACCAAACATCCCCATAAAACGCCTCTCCTGCCTGCGGTGGCTGACTGTCGTGCTGCAGCTCTGTACACAGATCCCTCACTGCACTTGTCAGCTCCCTGGTGTTTTCAGAAGCTTGGATCTGTCCCTCATACAGTTTTGTGAGGTTGGAATTGAGGCACTCCAACTGCCGATGCAGCCCCCCCATGTTGGAATTGTGTGCCTGCATCTGCCTTTGTAAAGCTGAGATTTTCCTGTTTTGCAGGCGCTGCTATTTCAACATAGCAGATTCCAGGCCACCGAAGACTGATGGCCCCTCTTCTGCTTCAATATGCTGATGCGCCTGCATACAAAGGCCGCCTGCGGGGTGTTGTGCTACGCTGGGGCTGGGGCTCCTGCATAACAGTGCATCTGCTATCTGGGGAAGGTGTGTGGCCGTCATCCCGCATGTCGTCAGAGTCCTGGCTCAATTCAGGTAGCGGTACAGCCCTAGCCCTGCGTCTGATAGCCGCTATATTCTGTGACTCACTGCTGTTTGAGTCAGATGCTGGGTGGGTTTCAGTATCCCCCACAATGGCACTTGCAGATACTGCTGGGCCTGGGCCACCTGCAACGACAATGTGCAGCATGTCAGTTATGTATGTATCACCAAAGGTTACACAATGGTAATAAAGGTACAGTTACATCTTATCACTATGTTGTGGGTGTTGTGTTCGTCTGGGTGTCGCACGGCCTAATTACATTCTATGTGCTACTTTCAGCTCTGGGTTGTGGACTACCATTCTTATAAGGCATTGTTGTGCCGCTTCTAAGATGTGGAATGGACTACTTCTCACAATGCTTTGCACTACTTGCCAATTCCTAAGGGGCATTTGTACATACACATATGGGGTTACATTTCAATATTGCACTTACCTTTACTGGTGCTTGGTGTGCTGGATGTGTCAATGTCAGTGACCCCACTGACAGCTTCTGGGAGGCGTGTCGACTCCACCAGGTCTTCCATCGGGGTGGAGGGTGTCTCTGTGGGTGGTCCACCTCCTGTGCTCCTTGCCTTCTGCAGTCGTCTTGCCACCTTCTCCTTGTCACGGGAATGCAGGTCGTACCTCCTCTTCTTTATCTCCTCCACAGAGCGCTGCGCGACTCCCACAGTGCAGATTTTGGTCTGAATGTCTGCCCAGAGTCTGCGCTTTTCACTCTCAGCAACCTGGAGTGAGCTTTTTCCAAACAGACGGTCATGCCTCCTCACCACCTCCTCAGTGAGCACCTCAAGTTCCTGCTCACTAAACTTGAGTTTCCTTTTCCTCTTTCCCTTCTCCTTTCCCTGTGCAGAGGTGTCCATGGTGGTTGTGAAGTCCTGCCTTGTTTACAGACTTTCTCACTGTGGCTGGGCTGTCTCTCTCTCAGTGCTCCTTTGGGTGTGGCACCTGCAAACTGCATGGGATGACTCACTTCCTGCTTGTGATGTCATCAGGCTCTGCCAGGTGTGCGTTCTCGCGATTTTCAATTACCGAATCGCAAATTGCGTTCTCGCAATTTGCGATTCAGTATTTGGGCCTCGCAAACCACAAATAGCGATTTTTTAGAAATCGCTTATTCCGAATCACAATTATGTTACATCGCATATTGCGACTCGGAAATAGCAATTTCTTAAAAATTGCTATTTGCAATTCGTAAAAGCCTTTCTTGATACATCTGGCCCAAAGTCCCTAGAGTTCTTGAATGCATGACCCCAGGAGAGTTCACTATTTAAAAAACAAATCTCCTAGCTGGAGCTGTATGTCACATAACCTGTGGGGACTCCTCATGGCTAGTCTATGGCTGCATCTTGTGGCCTGAAGAGTGTTACTGAAAGACTCAAACATCCATAGTTGTTTGGAATACAAATGCTCTATTTTAAAATTGTCTGTGAAATAACTGTTATGCATTACCATGCGTACTTATTGATTAATTATTGTGGTGACCTATGGACAAAGCTGGTAGGTCTGCCATACTTATATTTAGTGTTCTTTATATTATTACTTTATGTTTTAAAAAAATAGAAATTCACTGAAGAAACCAAAAGTTAAAGTGACATTACAGTTAGGTCTGGTAGTAATGATATCTTACTTTGCATCAGAAATCCCAGAAATTCACTGAAAAAAACAAAGGTTAAAGTTATGGTAGAGTCACAAGTTATAGTTATTTCAGCTAGACTATAACTGGTGAATTTCAGTGTTTTTTAGAACTTAAACATTACATTTTCACCTAACGGTTGCGCCACTTTAATCTTTGTTTTTGTCAGTGAATATGTGTTTTTTTTTTTACTGAAACAAACAAAGGTTAAAGTGAAGGTATACTTAAGTAAGTAGCAAAGTTTTAAATTGCATTACAAAAACCTTTGAAATTCACTGAAATAAACAAAGTTTAAAGTGGAGTTATTCATAGGGCGTCTAGTGGCAAAAACAAAACTACAGTTTTAAAACAAAAACAACTCTGCAATTCCCCAGTTAGACATAAGTATAACTTGCACTGTTGTAGATTTCAGAGGTTATGTAAAATAAACAGTGCATCATAGCGAGTAATATTTATGTATAGGTGACTCCCATATTCTATTACAAACACTGTGATGCTATGCCCTATACAACATGCCATTTCAAAGGTGATGATTTTTAAAGACTACACAAAGCGGTCCTTTTCTAGCAGTCACGCTGATACTTTGTACTATGAAATTGGACTAAATTCTGCGGTATCAAGCTAAGCTGAAAGATAATTTCAACAGGGAACACTTTCTTGAGCTTGGGAGTGGGTGCAGGAAAGGAAGGAGAGGAGCTGTAAGGTCCTGGTAAACGCAAGGGTTCAGCCCTGCCTCTTGGGTACCTGCCACTATGCAAATGCTTAGAGAGATAAGAGGTCAAAGGAAGTGCTTTGCCCATTTAACTTCAAAGAACTGCTCAGTTGACTGAGGTGACGTAGGAGGGAACGAACTCGGAGGATGATGGGGCCATGTCAGATCAGGACTTTCCTCTGTGCACTGATACTAATGGTTATGCACAATACAGACGTTTGTTTGGTCTTTTGTCTCTCTGCAAACCTTGGAACAGAATGCCCCCTGTTTCTTTGGGTGAGGAATTATTCCTCCTTGCCTATCTCCTTTCTAATATTGCCCAGTACAACAAATGACTAGACGTTGGCAGATGAATCTGCCACCATTTTTATTAGGACTGTGGCAGGGATGTGATGGAGGAACCAGTTGGCGGGACAGGAGAGACTGGACCTCTTTTGGCAATGTATTGTTTGTCCTCTCCTCACCTGCTCCTTATTGCAGGTGCTGGGGTGGCTTCCCCTGCCTTCACTTCACATATTACATCAAAGGATGATTTATCAGATTAAGATGGCATATGATGTTGGGACATTTCCTCAATTATCACTGCTGTGGTTTAGATAAGAACCTTTTTCATCTTTATTCTTAAGTTCTCTGTGGTGCTTGTCATGGACCACAGTTTGGGCAAGCAATGTTTCTGAGATAGAAGTTGAGGATGGGGGTGGTTTGACGGGGCTGAGGTTCTTGCCTGATTCTTTTACTGTGGTTGCTGTTTTCTAGTTACTGTCATTTGATTCGACACAGATATGACCCTCCCCTCTGTATAGAGCATTGCAACGGAAGCAGGCTCCTCCCTACCTCCCACGCAGATTGTGGACACTGCCCTGGATCATCAATGAACTCAACAATAGGCTTGAGAGAGGGGCTGTCGTGCAGTTTGCTAACAGACATTCCCCCACTGCCCTACTAGTAATGAAAATACATCTTTTGGGTGCTAATTGCCTTTCTTGGAGGTATATATTTAGTTAGACACTGGCTTACTGAGGCCTTCACTAGGGGTTTAAGAGGGGTGACTTTAATAAGTATGCCTCCTTTACAACGTATTCACATACACAAGGTTAATAGGTAATGTTGGCAAGTAATCTGTAAGGCAGGCCATGAGCACTAACCTGGATCTGCAGCCCCCTACCTTGTAAATATACTAAATAAAATGGACTTGTTGCGCACCCGATAAAGATGCCACAATAGAACATAATCAATTGGAGTGATCTTAACAGTCATTAATCACATGCTTGAACTGTGTAGGAGGCTGCTAACCTGTGCCAATCTTGCCAGCTCAGAGAATGGGCGGCTCCACTCAGATTGAGTGAAGTAAGGTTCTCTTGGAGCCCTCAACCTAGGAAACCCACCTCTCATTGGTTCTTGGTGCAAAAGCCGGTATTTTACCTTGTTGTTTTATGTTACCACACACCACTAGAGCTCAATGTTGGGCAACACTGTGAGGTGCAGCACAGTATTTGGTGTCCTGATGCCTACCTGGTGGTTGACTGACACCGCCTTGGTGAGCCCCTTTGCTACCAGATAGATGTATCTCACTTTGCACTGCGGCAGATAGACGTTGATGCAGCCAGAGTGCCATAAGTGACTTCACAACAAAGCATTGCAAATGTATATTAATAAAACAGAGGCATTGTTTTTGGGATCACTTCATGGAACAATACAGGGCAGATAACCTTTAAGATTTGTACTGCTCCTGAAACTTTGATTACTGGAGCTGTGGCTATTGCCAATTGCAGATTTCTACAATGACCTGTTGAATCCATGGAGACCTGATAGCTCGCAATAAATGCAATAAATGATGATTGATCCCAGAGTAGTGCTGGGCCTTCTTTAACAATGGATACCTACTTCTTCCTGAGGTTGCAGTATACTTCAGGGTCAAATGCAATCCCATTTGAAATGTTTAAAAACAGAGCATTCATCCTGATGCCATACCTAGGTGCAATGATCAATGAAGTTGCTCAGTGATTTACCTTCGCACTGAAGACGCCCATACTGCTACTATTACAGTAGTGCTTAAACTGGAACGTCTCACTGGCAGATGTAATACAAGTACACCCCTGTGCAGATGTCCTATCGGCCCATTCACAATTGAGGCCAAGGTCCTCACTGAGGGCGTGGTCTAATGGTTGGTTATGTGATTTGCTCTTCGATCCACAAAAAACAAAATCGCTTTACATCCTTGCATGCAAACCATCAAGAAAGTGTCAGAGAATTATGTTGCCTTGGTTCTATTTTGAGAGAACTGGGAACATGGCAGGTATTCCGTTTCTATCCTCTGCTCCTCTACCTCACAATTGAACCTCTTGCAGCTTGGATCTGACATTACTGTCTTGTCCAGGATTTGTAATGGGGAAATAGCTTTGATGACCACATTTGCCTGTATGCACATGACTAGTTTTGGTTTACTATGTGTGATGTACCTATGGTGGACAGGCTAACGACTGATGGAAATACTAGATGTATTTGGGAGAGCCTTGGGATTACTGGTTAATTGTCCTAAACCAAGGATATAGATGGTTCAATGGGACGCACTTGCAGTCAACTGTTGATTACATCTATGGTGGTCAGAGATAGCTTCAAATGCTTCAGTTTGCATATCACAGAAGACCTGTAAAGATGTTGGGGGTTTAATTTTCTACCCATCTCAGCTACTTTGCTTAAGTGGCATTTTGGGTTGGAACTCTCTCCTAAACCCTGGGTTTAGTTGGGTAACCCTTTTGAGGATGGTTTCCTATCCCTGACTCAGCTATGTCCTCCAGAGATATCCCTACAAAATGCACCTGTATTTCTTTTCAGAATGTTTGTGCCTCTTTCTATGCCCAATGGAACGAAACAATCTGAGTTTGTTTATAATGCTGGGCTAGCTACAGGAGGCCTGCAGCTGCACTATTGGGTATTACAACTCATTGAACACAATGATTGACTTAGGGCAACTTTAGCAACACAAAAAGATGATGGACGGAGAACTGAAACCTTCCAATCACTCACCCCTAGTCACAGATCTGGGTTTAATCCAGCATGTATTTGCTCGCCACGCCACCCCAGTTTGGACCCAGCCATATGTAAATCAGTCTTGACCCTGTTCCCCATGGAACAGTCCAGCCCAAACTGCCAGGCCAAGTGCATCACACACTGGTCTTTAATGGTCTAGACAGGTTTGATGAAATGAGACCAAATTCAGCTTGGTTTCCTAGAGGAAAATGAAGGGTGTTAAGCTAAGATGGTCACTCAAGATCTGTCACTTTCCAATATATTGTGCCTCATCCAATTCTAATATATCCACAGGTACACTACTCACCAGGTCGGTTTGGAGGATGGTTGATGGCACCTCCCTCAACTGCCTTTGGTGTTACACACATACTTAGGATTTCTTACATGTTATTTAAGAATGTACCGACATCCAGAGTTATTGGGTAAAGATCACATGTACACTGTTGACTGAGCTTGGCTGACAAGTAAATTGTCCCCCAAACCGGCATTATTGGGTGCTATGGAGGTGGAAGGCTTCCCGAGTTCCTGATATTCTCTTACTGGCCTAGGATTCCTACTTACCGACAGTTATATTACCAAAAATTGGTGGTCAGCTACTTCCCTACTCCACTAGGAATGGCTGTGAGGGATAAATAGGCAAGTTCGCTTAAAGATATTAAGATCAGCAATCATGGTCAGAGCATTTTCAGATCACTGTATGATAGTCCCTGTAACGGTTTTGTAAGTTTGGTTACTCCTTTTGTCTTCTGCCTTCTGTCTGAGAAATTTTGGTCATGCCATATCCTTGAACTATTTGTGCATCTATACTTGTTAGACCTGACAGCCTTAGGGTGGTCACCCCTAACTTTTTGCCTGCATCCCTCCACTTTTTAGATAGTGTTTTTTGCTGGTTTTAAGACTCTGCACACTTTACCACTGCTAACCAGAGCTAAAGTGCATATGCTCTATCCCTTTAAACATGATAACATTGGATCATACCCAATTGGACTATTTAATTTACTTATAAGTCCCTAGTAAAGTGCACTATATGTGCCCAGGGCCTGTAGATTAAATGCTACTAGTGGGCCTGCAGCACTGATTGTGCCACCCACTTAAGTAGCCCCTTAACTTTGTCTCAGGCCTGCCATTGCAAGGCCTGTGTGTGCAGTTTCACTGCCAAATTCAACCTGGCATTTAAAAGTACTTGCCCAGCCTAAAACTCCCCTTTTTCTACATATAAGACACCCCTAAGGTATGCCCTAGGTAATCCATAGGGCAGGGTGCTGTGTAGGCAAAAGGCAGGACATGTACCTGTGTAGTTCACATGTCCTTGTAGTGTAAAACTCCTAAAATCGTTTTTACAATGCTGTGAGGCCTCTTCCCTTCAAAGGGTAACATTGGGGCTGCCCTCATACATTGCTTGAGTGGTAGCTGTTGATCTGAAAGGAGTAGGAAGGTCATATTTAGTATGGCCAGATACAAAATCCTGCTGATTGGTAAAGTTGGATTTAATATTACTATTTTAGAAATGCCACTTTTAGAAAGTGAGCATTTCTCTACACTTAAATCCTTCTGTGCCTTACAATCCACGTCTGGCTGGGTTTAGCTTACAGCTCCTTGTGCATTCACTCAGACACACCCCAAACACAGGATACTCAGCCTCACTTGCATACATCTGCATTTTGAATGGGTCTTCCTGGGCAGGGAGGGTGGAGGGCCTGACACTTGCATGTCAAAGGACAGTAGCCTGCCCTCACACAAAGGACTGCCACACCCCCTACTGGGACCCTGGCAGACAGGATTGAACTGAAAGGGGACCTTGTGCACTTCTAAGCCACTCTTTGAAGTCTCCTCCACTTCAAAGGCACATTTGGGTATATAAACAGGGCCCCTACCAACTCAGACACTTCCTGGAGAAGAAACTGGAACCAGAACCTGCATCATGCTAAGAAGAAGTGCCTGGCTGCCCAAAGGACTCACCTGTCTGCTTTCTGTGAAGGACTGCTGCCTTGCTGTTGCCCTGCTGCCTTGCTGCTCTCTGGCTGGAAGAAGTGCTCTCCAAGGGCTTAGATAGAGCTTGCCTCCTGTTCCCTGAAGTCTCAGGACCAAAAAGACTTCGGGGGTCATTCTGACCTCGGCGGTAAAATGCGCTTACCGACGGTCAGAAGACCGCCATAACACCGCCGCGGGAGCAGGAAACCGCCACAGTCATTCTGACCCGCAACAGGCAAACCGCCAAAAACCCGACATCCACAAAAGTCCACCACACCAATGGCCAGCGAAAAACTGGCGATGAAAAAACCTCCACCGTCACGCCAACAGAAATACGCCCATTCCATTCCGACCCATGAATCCACGCGGCGGTCTTTCAACCGTGGTATTCCATTGGCGGTACACACCGCTGCGGTCAAAATACACACACAGCTCCAAAACACTGCCACATTGGACATTTTGAAATACACACACCTGATACACATACAAACACCACTCCCACACGCCCAACACAATATAAAACACACACCCACAAACCCCTACGACCACCATTTATTGACTATGGCCAGAGAGAGACACCACCAGCTAGTACAGAGCATTCACAGGCACATAACACCATCACTCACACAACATCCACGCACAAAACACCACACACCACCACACTCACCACACTCATCACCACAAACGCCACCCCACACCTCATCCACACCACCCCATGGCACCCCAAAGACACCCCAGGTTTACAGACGCTGAACTCAGGGTCATGGTGGAGGAAATAGTTCGGGTAGAGCCCCAGCTCTTCGGGGCACAGGTGCAGCACACCACCATTGCCAGGAAGATGGAGCTATAGCAAAGAATAGTGGACAGGGTCAACGCTGTGGGTCAGCATCCACGAAATCGGGACGACATCAGGAAGCGGTGGAACGACCTACGGGGGAAGGTGCGTTCCATGGTATCCAGACACAACATCGCGGTGCAGAAGACTGGCGGCGGACCCCCACCTCAACCCCCAGAATTTACAACATAGGAGGAACAGGTCTTGGCGATCCTGCATCCTGAGGGCCTCGCAGGAGTAGGCGGAGGAATGGACTCTGGTAAGTCGAATCTCAACTACTTCATCCCCCCCAACCCACTGGCATGCCAAATCATACCCCCGCCCTCCCCCCCACCCCATCACACATCCTCCTTGCTAATGTCTCACCATCACAACCCACCCATCCCAACACCAAGCCCTGCATGTGACCACAAACCATGGACACCCATCACCTAAGCATGCCCACTGCACATACCCATCCCCCCCCAAACCACCGTCACAACAGCCCCCACAAGGGAATTCCAGCACTGGGGTACACGGGCACCCACCCATTGCACGCTATAGCACACACAGAAGCAATAACCATACTCTTATACCCCTGCAGGACCCGAACGCCACGACACCGCCCAGGAGGGTCCAGAAATGTCCATTCCACTCCCAGAAGAGGCCCACAGTGATGACAGCAGCTCTGTCTCCCTGGACCCAGATGACCAGCCCGGCCCATCGGGGACCTCGGGACAGTCGGTTCCCCTCAGACAGCCACAGGCCACAGCAGACCTACCCCCCTCTGGGAACACCAGCACAGCACCCACCCAGCGGGCCCATGCCTCTGTCTCCAGGACACGTTAATCAGTAGTGTGTCCACCACTACAGGGCACCCAGGTTAACACACCACCCCAACAACAACAGGGACCTGGGGGCAGTGGTAGTGGGCACACGGTCCAGGGGACAGAGGCCCAGGGAAACAGGGGAACTGGGAGGGCTGCTGTGCGACAGGGGGGGGAGAGGCCCAGGGAACCCACTCTCCACGAGGCCCTCTCCTCCATCATGGGAGCATACCACCGCTCCCAGGAGACAATGGCGACGGTCCTGGCCAGGTTCCAGGAGATCCAGGTACTGCAGGAGGAACAGTTTATGGGGTTCAGGGAAGAACTCAGAAACATCAGTTCCGCAATGGGCACCATCGTTGTGGCTCTCAATCAGATTGTGAGCACATTGCGGGACCATGTGGCACCACAAAGGGCCCCTGTCACTAGCATGGACCAAGAACAGGCTACCACCTCCGCCGGCGCTAGTGGACAGGAGGCCCCGACACAAGAACAACAGGCCACCAGAACCCCACCCCCTGCAGAAGGAGAACCACCCCGCAAGCGGTGCCTGAGATCTAGGAAGAAGACAGAGTAGGATGCCAAGACCCCCGCCAGGAAAGGATACCCCCTGATTGTCATCCCACTGTCCCACATTGTCACCCTGTCCAACCTTAAACTGCCCCTGCTCCACCTTCCACAGGCATATGGACAATGCACCTTTGAGACTGAAAATCTGGACTCTGCCATGGACATTCCTCCACCATCACCCATCACCGAATTGCAACCATTTCCCAAAATTTTACACTTCAATAAACACACTTATTGCACAAAAATAATCTGGAGTCTGCCTGTATTTTTGAACAAATGTATTACACAGCACCGTGCCAAAATGTCCAGTTACATTGTGATGACAACACACCACTGTCACACAGCTGTAGTCCATGGGGAAACAAAGCAGAGGTCACGGAGTGGGGCCCACATCTCTGAAATTGGAAGGGAAAGTCACAACTCAGTCAACATACACTTGGGGGAAACTCAGACAGTAGAGAGGCAGGAGACTTTAATTAAATGTAAAATGCTGGTGTTGATTCTTACCTGTATGTCATTGAAAATACTGCAGTATTACTGTGTCCCTGTTGTCTGTGTCGTCCTCTTCGTCTTCCTCCTCTTCACTCTCCGCAGGCTCCACAGCTGCCACAACACCACCATCTGGACCATCCTCCTGCAGGAAAGGCACCTGGCGTCGCAAAGCCAGGTTGTGAAGCATACAGCAGGCCACGATGATATGGCACACCTTCTTGGGTGAGTACATTAGGGATCCACCTGTCATATGGAGGCACCTAAACCTGGCCTTCAGGAGGCCGAACGTCCGTTCGATCACCCTCCTAGTCCGCCCATGGGCCTCATTGTACCGTTCCTCTGCCCTTGTCCTGGGATTCCTCACTGGGGTCAGTAGCCAGGACAGGTTGGGGTAACCAGAGTCACCAATTAGCCACACATGGTGTCTCTGAAGTAGTTCCATCACGTAAGGGATGCTGCTATTTCGCATGATGTACGCGTCATGCACTGACCCAGGGAACTTGGCATTTACATGGGAGATGTACTGGTCAGCCAAACAGACCACCTGGACATTCATGGAATGATAACTTTTTCTGTTCCTGTACATCTGTTCACTCGTGCTGGGGGGGACCAAAGCAACATGTGTCCCATCAATTGCACCAATGATGTTGGGAATATGTCCAAGCGCATAGAAATCACCCTTCACTGTAGCCAAATCGCCCACCTCAGGGAAAACAATGTAGCTCCGCATGTATTTCAGCAGGCAGACAACACTCTGGACAACACCTTGGAAAACATGGGCTGAGACATCCCTGATGAAATGGCCACTGTTGTTTGAAATGACCCACTTGCCAAAAAATGGAGTACTGACAGCACCTGCACTAGAGGGGGGATCCCTGTGGGTTGGCTGATGGGTGTCATCAGGTCTGGCTCCAGCTGGGCACACAGTTCCTGTATAGTGGCTCTGTCAAGCCTGTATGTCAGTATGACATGTCTTTCTTCCATTGTCGACAGGTCCACCAGCGGTCTGTACACGGGAAGATTCCTCCATCTCCTCGCAAGTCCCAGCGGACGGTGCCTAGGAAGGACAACATGGAGCACATAGTCAATCAACCCACAGGTACGTTCCCACAGCTTGCACAGTACACGATTCTCAATGCATTGAATGGCTTGTATGAGTGTTGATGCAAGGCCTAGGTATGTGTGACGCAGTAGATATTAAGATATGGGGGCCCTTGAAATGGCGGCTGCCTGACCTGTGAAGTGCGACAGTGGGATGTGAGGTCAATGCGCTGGCGTGGCACACCGTGGCGGTAGGCGGTCGAAGACCGCGGCGCAAAGCCGCATTGGTTAACATTGAACCCTATGGGTTTCAGGAGCCAATGAGGATGTGCGCCGGCGGTACGCACCGCCGCGGTACGCACCGCGGCGGGCGTGACCGCCATTTTCTATCTGCTTAATCACTCGGTACCTGATCATCCACAGGAGAGGACCTATACTGCAAGTGCTGCTGTGACCTCGGTCTGGAAGAGACAATGGCTCCTGCGACTGGGGAAAGGGCCCCTGCCTTCACTTCTGAAGAATTGGAGAAACTCATGGATGGGGTCCTCCCCCAGTATGCGCTACTCTACGGTCCTCCAGACCAACAGGTAAGTACACTGGGACCATGCTTTGTGGCCAATGCCTGGGTTGAGTGGGGTGAATGAAAGATGGTGGGGAGGGGAGCGAATGAGGCATGCATCAAATGAAAGATGAGAGCATGTGCCACATGGCAAGGGTGGGGACGGGGGGCCACTCACATCGAGCATGCAGAAGGTGATGTTTGTTTTTCTTTCTCCCCCTGCACATGTCACATAGGTCAGCGCCCATCAGAAAATCGACATTTGGCGTGCCATCGCCAAGGACATCCGGACCCTGGGCGTCCACAACAGACGGGGCACCCACTGCCGGAAGAGGTGGGAGGACATCCGCTGCGGGAGCAGGAAGACCGCGGAGGCTCTGCTAGGGATGGCCTCCCAACGTAGGAGGGGTGCCAGTCGTACTTTGACCCCCCTGATGTCCCGGATCCTGGCGGTGGCCTACCCCGATTTGGATGGGCGCGTGAGGACATCACAGCAGACACAAGGGGGTGAGTACAAGCACATTCTGCTGATTTTGCGCACATTGGAGGTGTCTGGGTGGGGGAGGAGGGCTGTGGGTATCCCTAGGCCAGGGCGTTTTCTGTAGGCTAGGCCCCTCCGTTAGGCATGGCCCTGTACCCCCGCCCCCCACCTCTGTAGGTTGCCTAGTACAGCTAATCATGGCCCTGTGTCACCTATGTGTGGAGTTTTCGTCCATAGGCTTGTAGGCCATGTCCCACGGATTGAGTAGTGTACCCCAAGTGCGCGGCGTAGTGCAGGGGGCTTCTGTGTCTGTCCTCTCCGCCAACGGTGTCGCCAATGCATGCACTCAACATGTCTTTGTTTCTCCACCCCCCCCTTTTTTTGTGGTCTTCCTGTTCATGTGTGCATTAGCATCATCAGGCGGAGGAGAAATGGCATCGGAGCACGAGGGAGCTGCATCTCACATGGCCATGGAGGGCCATGCAACTGAGTCTGATTTCACCAGTGAGACAGAGGGCGAGGGGAGCTCCACAGCGGGGACACGTGGTGACACCAGCGACACAGACACGTCCTCGGAAGGGAGCTCCCTTGTGGTGGCGGCTACATCTGTGCCCACCGCAACAACAGGTACAGCCGCCACCCAGCGCGCCAGCTCCGCCCTCCCAGCAGCCCCTCAGCCTTCGCCCCGTGCCCGCTCACCCACCGCTGAACAGGACACCGCCATCTCAAGAACCGCTGAACAGGGCCCTTCAAGTCAAGAACCGCTGAACAGGGCCCTTCAAGTCAAGAACCGCTGAACAGGGCCCTTCAAATCAGCAGCCCCTCAGCCTTCGCCCCGTGCCCGCTCACCCACCGCTGAACAGGGCACCGCCATCTCAAGAACCGCTGAACAGGGCCCTTCAAGTCAAGAACCGCTGAACAGGGCCCTTCAAGTCAAGAACCGCTCCACAGGGCACCGCCGTCTCAAGCACCGCTCCGCTGGGCCCTTCAACTCAAGCCCGCTCTGCTGGGCCCTTCATCTCAAGCACCGCTCCGCTGGGCCCTTCAACTCAAGCATCGCTCCGCTGGGCACCGCCGTCTCAAGCACCGCTCCGCTGGGCCCTTCATCTCAAGCACTGCTGAACTGGGCCCTTCATCTCAAGCACCGCTCCGCTGGGCCCTTCATCTCAAGCACCGCTGAACTGGGCCCTTCATCTCATGCACCGCTCCGCTGGGCCCTTCAACTCAAGCACCGCTCCGCTGGGCCCTTCATCTCAAGCACCGCTGAACTGGGCCCTTCATCTCAAGCACCGCTCCGCTGGGCCCTTCAACTCAAGCACCGCTCTGCTGGGCCCTTCATCTCAAGCACCGCTGAACTGGGCCCTTCATCTCAAGCACCGCTCCGCTGGGCCCTTCAACTCAAGCACCGCTCCGCTGGGCCCTTCATCTCAAGCACCGCTGAACTGGGCCCTTCATCTCAAGCACCGCTCCGCTGGGCCCTTCAACTCAAGCACCGCTCCGCTGGGCCCTTCAACTCAAGCACCGCTCCACTGGGCACCGCCGTCTCAAGCACCGCCCCGCTGGGCACCGGCGTCTCAAGCACCACTCCTCTGGGCCCTTCAACTCAAGCACCGCTCCGCTGGGCACCGCCGTCTCAAGCACCGCCCCGCTGGGCCCTTCAACTCAAGCACCGCTCCGCTGGGCACCGCCGTCTCAAGCACCGCTGGCCCATTGGCAGAAGGGGCAGGCCCGCAACTGTGTTGGGCAGGGCTGCACGAAGCACTCTGGGCACCATGCCTCCTCCAGAACCAGTGGAGTCTGTAATCCACTTGTGAGACTGTGGCTTTGCACTCCCCAGGATGGCACAGTGGGCAATCCACCCACTGTAGAGACTTGTGAGACTGTGGCTTTGCACTCCCCAGGATGGCACAGTGGGCAACCCACCCACTGTAGAGACTTGTGAGACTGTGGCTTTGCACTCCCCAGGATGGCACAGGGGAGCAATCCACCCACTGTAGAGACTTGTGAGACTGAGGCTTTGCACTCCCCAGGATTGAACAGTGGCCAGGGAGGCCCCTCGTGGATCTGGCGTCGTGGACTCATCTGGCTGAGGTGCCCCCCCTTCCCTTCCCCCTGAGGTGCCTGTAGTTTTGCTATCTGATGCCCCTGCAGTGTTCTCTACATTGGAGCCGGGTATCGTGTGTGGGCTTTGCCCATGTGTTTAGGCCCATTGGACAACGAACAATGGCTGATACCCAATTTGGACTGGACAATTTACATATGTATATATAGTTAGAGATGTTTGATATTTTTTTACTTAGCCGTACAATATACTTCAAATTTCAGGATCATTTATTTTTGTCTTTGCATTCTTCCGGGGGGATTGGGGGTGTCACTCTGAGTTGTTGCTCTGCATTGATGTGTATGTAGTTGTGGGTGAGGGTGAGGGTGGGTGTGTCGCGTATGTGTGTCCCCGTAATTTTTTGCCTCCCCTGTGTCGTAGGTGCAGTACTCACCGTTGTCTTCTGCGGCGGCGTTCGTGCTCCTGGTAGAGGAGCAGGAAGACAATAGGTGGTAGGATGTGTAGTTCGGGTTCCATGCTGTCCAGATTCCTCGTGGAGTGTGTAGAGGTGAGCTTTTTCCGTTCGTAATGTCTGTTTCCGCCGTGTTTTTATCGGCGGGGCTACCGCCCCGGAAAAGGTGGCGGATTGGTGGGTTGTGATAGGGTGGGCGGTACATTGTCTCCCGCCTGTCTGTTGGTGGTCACCGCCGCGCTGTTTGTTTGTCCCGCCGTGGCGGTCGGAGTGTTAAAGTGGCGGTCTCTGTTGGCGGTTCCCGCCAGGGTCAGAATTCCATTTTTTTTACCGCCTGCCTGTTGGCGGGTTGGCCGCCGCTTTAACACCGACCGCCAGGGTTGGAATGACCCCCTTCATCTCTACAAGAAGGAAACCTTGTGGGACAAAATTCGACACACAGCCTGAACCGGAACGATGCAGCCAAACTTCGCAAAGAGAAGATCGATTACTGTAAATTCGACGCACGGACCACCGAATTGATGCACAGCCGAGCCAGAACGATGCAGCCTGACTTCCAGAGAGGAATTGACGCAGCGCCTGCCGTGTGGTAGAAAATTAGACTCAATGCCCACCGGATCGACGCAGCACCTGTGACTTCGTCCTCCCAGCGCAGGAAATCCACACATCGTCCCCAGGGCGTCTGAAAACCCTGCAACCCGAAGAGAATCCATGACCGAGCCCCGGAAATCAATGCACAGCCGTCCCCGCATGAAAACTAAACGACGCATCACTGTGTGCGGCCCGAGAAATCGAAGCACACCCCTTTGTTTCCACGCATCTCCTCTCTGGTTCTTTGTGAAGATTTTTCACGCGAACCAGGTACTTTGTGTTTGAAAGAGACTTTGTTTGCTTCTAAGAGACTTAAGACACTTTGGGCCTGATTCTAACTTTGGAGGACGGTGTTAATCCGTCCCAAAAGTGGCGGATATACCACCTACCGTATTACGAGTTCCATAGGATATAATGGACTCGTAATACGGTAGGTGGTAAATCCGCCACTTTTGGGACGGTTTAACACCGTCCTCCAAAGTTAGAATCAGGCCCTTTATATCACTTTCCAGTGATATAATTTACTTATTGCATCTTTAATCGTTGTGACCTGCATTTATCCAGATAAATATTATATATTTTTCTAAACACTGTGTGGTGTATTTTTGTGGTGCTATATGGTGGTATTGTATGATTTATTGCACAAATACTTTACACATTGCTTTCTACGTTAAGCCTGACTGCTCAGTACCAAGCTACCAGAGGGTGGGCACAAGATAATTTGGATTGTGCGTGACTTACCCTGACTCGAGTGAGGGTCCTTGCTTGGAGACGGGGTAACCTGACTGCCAACCAAAGACCCCATTTCCAACAATACTACATAACATTATCTGAGTTGCTGTTTAGCTCTAACATGGCAATGAAACGTTTTATACAAAAAAATGAAAAAGTGCACATTTGAACAAAGCAATCCTGATGAATGTGTCATGGTGCAACTCATATCCTGCATTAATATTATGTAGTAATGTGGCAAAAGGTAAAATGCACTATGGATCCCTGAGTAATGGGGTAAATCTAAACAGACAGTTAGAAATAATAATGGAAGGTGTAAATCTGAACAGGCATTAAGTATAACTAAGTGATTGAGGAAATCAGACGAAGTAAAATGTTGGTAATTCCTGATATGTCACAATTCATGACATGAAGGTGCCCATTCATATAAACTTCTTGCACTGTTATAATGGTAGTTATCACAATCATGGTCAGTGTAAGTCGCCAACAGACCTTAAATTAACCCGTGCTCACCCCTTGGTAGCTTGGCACAGAGAAGTCTGGCTTATCTTAAGAGGCAATGTGTTAAATATTTGGGCAACACTTCAAACAGTAAACCAGTGAGAACACCACACAAAAAGATAATGATTAAAAAGGTAGTGTTTAATTTAATGAACAAAACAAGACCAAAACAATGAAAATCCAATAAGTAGAACTTGAGTTATGATTTTTTAAAGAATAAACTAAATTGTAGTGCTTAAAAACATAAAGCACCAACTGGGACTATCCGGTTCTGCTGGACTGAGTCAAATCTGGAAAGTCAGGCTGACCATGATTGAGCACAGGGCAGATACAGGGAACAGCCTTGACCTGCTGAAAAAAGTACCTTGTTTGTGTCGATGTGGAAGAATATGCGAGAAGCAGAGGGGGCGATATGTTGTCATCGACCCTTGGGATGGAGGTGATGTGTCTGCTCTAAGCTGCACAAATTCGGAGATGCACTGGAGGTGATGTGCTACACAGTCAGCAATGCTTTGCACTCAATCCTTGCAACAGCAGAGATGCATCAGCATCGACTGAGATACGCCGGTTCTGAGTGGCGCAATGGCTTTGATGCGGGGATTCTGGTTGAAGCAGCACTTTATGCCCACTTCCAAGGGCCTAGGAATGGATTAACACCACTTGGCAGGGCATGACCCGCAGATGGCAGAGTCCAGGTGCTGTAGCAGGAAAGTTGGAAGTCTTTTGAGCCCCTGAAACTTCAGAAAACAGGAGAACAGTCAGCTGACCCTTTGAGTCACTGTGGGTGTTGGGTTCAAGTGTTTTGGTTCCAGTCCATCTCACCAAGGCAAATAGGGCAGCAGGCAGGAGGTCAGCACAACAAGAAAGCAGTTCTTCCCGAGCAGTAGTCCAGCAGAGTGGCAGTCCTTTTAGAAGCACAGCAGTCCTTCTTCCTGTCAGAGTATCGACAGGTCCAGAAGTGTGCTGAGTTGGTGGTGTCTGAGGTCCAGTACTTATAACAAGTTTTCTCTGTGAAGTGGGAGCGACTTCAAAGAGAAACATTTGAAGTGCGTGGGAGGAGTGGCCAAGATGGCGACCGCGACGAATGCCTGAGTTGTAGACTCCGTCTTGGTCCCACCTAAACATCCTGAGCGGCGCCTCCGGAGACGCCATGGAGTGGAGGTCGTTGCCTCTCAAGGCGATATAGACCACGGCGGCGCATCAAAGGAGGGTCGGAGCGGAGGGGACGGCTCCCGGAGGTTCCCGGACCGTGTGAGGCCTCCGCATCGAGGAGTCCTCGGCCATGGCGTAGCTGGGGGAGGCCCGCCCACAAGCCGACTTCCGGATTGCCAGGCCTCTCGAACTGAGCGCCGGGGGACGGTGAGTGAGGGAGGAGATTTGCAGGGGGGCCGTGGACACCCTGTCGGCCCCCCACCGGTGGATCGCTTGTTCCCCTCTCTCCCTTCCCCCCCCCACCCCTTCCGGCAAGGTAGCAGACACGCGCGGCGGCGCGTTGAAGAAAGATCGGAGAAGAGGAGACGGCTTCCGGAGGCTCGCGAACCGTGCGAGTCCTCCGCACCCGGGAATCCCGGTCCGTCGGGCTCTCTGCGGTCTGGACTCACGGGGGAGCCGTTCATATTCTACCGGCCCCCCCGCTGGAGACTCGCTCGTTCCCCCCTCCCCCCTCTACCAGCAATATTGAAGACGCACGCGGCCCCAGGAAGAGCCGCGCGCCCCCCCTCTCCCAACAGGAACGGGAGAGAAGAAAACGCAACGAGGAGGGGGGCCAAGGGGAGAGAGTGGGGAAGAGGCTAAAACTGACCTGGGTGGTCAAAGAAACACAGTCTGTGGTACTCGGGCTGGCTGGAGACGACAGGAAGGCCCCCCAAATGCACATAACTGCAGCAAAACTTTTCTTTTTTCCTTTCTGGCCCATGCCAGACAAGAATACCTAGGCTGGTCATAAGAGAGCCCCCCCCTCCTTTCACCCTACCCCTCCCCTCTCCTCCTACTATTCCGGAGTCCTAGAAGGGCAGTGAGATAAAATAGTGAAACAATAAGGAACAGCGAAGGTATCCCAGGCGGAGTCGTTTGCGAGACGCAGGAATAAGTTTGGTGCGCAGATCTGAACTGAACTGGGATTGAAACGAATGTTACAATGGGCCCTGCCATAGCACAAGATTTCGGTGCGGCGGGTCGCTGCTCTGGCAGCCGATAACACATGGAGTGAATAGGTAAAGACAACAAAGGATAAAGAAGGTGCTGCAACTATAGGATTTTCTTAGAACCCTAACTAGCCTGAAGAGAGAACATCTTCGAGACAACCCAGTGAAACAAACCCAAGGTCATAATTATATACTTAATTAAACACAGAGGAGCACTGCAAAACAGTGACTATGGCAGGGAAATCGAAGGCTGCTAAAGCCCAAGAGAGAGCCACCCTGGGCCCAACACTAGCTGATCAACAAGTGACGCCCAGCCTGTCCTCTTTGGAATCCACATTACAAGCCCACTCAACTCAATTTGAGAAAATTCTGCAGGCAGTACTGGACACTAAATCCTCACTAGAAAATAGAATTGACACAGTGTCCCAAGACCTCAACTTATTAAGAGTAGATCATCGCAATCTGGCGGAGAGAGTGGGTACAGTGGAAGACACACTGAGTGGACTGCCCCCATTGGTACAAGGAAACCAAAAACAGATTCTTCGGTTGGAATCTGAAGTGAAGATCCTATGGCGCAGGGCGGAAGAGGCGGAAAGCAGATCTCGACGCAATAATGGCCGCTTCTTGGGGTTCCCCGAGAAATCAGAGAGCCAAAACTCAGAACTATTTTTGGAACAATGGTTAATAAACGAAGTCTTGCAAGGCAACCCGACAAATATTTTCTCGGTGGAGAGAGCACACATGGTGCCCGGGAGACAATCGGTACCAGGAACGCAACCCAGGCCATTAATAACCAGATTTTTGAATTAGAGAGACCGAGACGCTATACTGCAACACTTCCGTAATGAGGGCCCTATCCAATTTGAAGGGTCATCTATCACTGCCTATCCAGACTTTACCCAAGAAGTGCAGAAGCAACGTAACTCTTATTTGAGGATCAAACAACGGATCAGGCAACATAACATCAAATATGCCCTAATGTTCCCTGCAAAACTGCGACTGATATCAGAGGACAAAACACACATCTTTCACTCCCCAGAAGATGCATGGACATGGCTACATGCCAAAGGGCTGGCACAACCCCGAGAGGGTACGGGGAAGGATGAAGAATGGATCACACCATCGGACCAAAAGAAAACCATGTAACGCTCTAAATTACAACCCTCAGTGAAACAAGCAGCGGCGGAGAGGGCAAAGGTAGTGCAAGAGACTTCCGTGCGCACACAAAATTCCTTCAATGTGTTGCGGTCTACTGTAAGCGACCTCACAGACTCCGACTCAGTAAGCTCCGACTCAACTTTGCTCGAGGCATTAAGAGGCCCAAAGGTTACTCCCAGATCAGCAGATGCACTATGATGGTGGCAAAAGAAAGAGTGAAAGAGACACCACTATTAATTAGACACAATGGGACTCTCATGAAAATTGTAGCGGAAACTCAAGACAAGACAAATGAGAAATGGTTTGAACGTAGTAGGTATGGGGTGCCATAGACCTGGGGGGTAGCTGAGGGGGGGGGACTTATTGCTCTGGCATATCACTGGGGCGGGCGTGTACCGGAGGCGCCATCGCTCGTAATTTTTTTTCTTTACTAGACATGTATATCTTGACCAAAGTTGGAGACCCCATATAAGGGTTGTCTCCAGTTGCTACTATGCCTCCCCAGAAAGTATCAACATGGATACAGTTTTTTGTTACTAGAAGTGTCATGTGTGCGCTGTATATTCAAGTTAAGTATTGTAGTGGAGACTTAGAGGGGGAGGTGGGAAAAAGGGTTAGTAGGGAGTTAAGTTTCACAGGTCTTTCTAATCAGCCAAATAATCTGATGCAACTTGCGGTTATTGTCGCTGATGCGGGGCGGGCGGGGTTGGGGGCGGATGGGCTGAGGACACCGGACTGGGAATACTGGTAAAATGCTTTAGAAGTATACAAGTCAAAATACAAATTGTATCATGCATGAATACAACATAATCACATGGAATGTGCGTGGAATGGCATCTCAGAGCAAAAGATATCGTGTACATGCCTATCTCAAGCGCCAGCGGGTACACATTGCCATACTTCAGGAGACACACTTACTGGAGGTTGACCTGAAGGGATTGCGGGACGATGGGGAGGACAGATAATAGGCACATCATACTCGGCTTACGCCAGAGGGGTACTTATATGGATAGCCCAGGGAGTACCATATGTGCAACACACACACAAAATGGACCAAGGAGGCAGATACGTTGTACTAGAGGGGCAATTAGATGGTAAACAACTGACACTGGTGGGGATATATGCCCCTAACAATGCACTGCCTGAATTTTTACGCACCCTCTTGCCAGCCCTATTAGTTAACACTGAGGCTCCAGCGGTGTGGGGTGGGGATTTTAATAGCATACCAGATAAGATACTCGATCGTTCCACCCCACCTCAGAGTGGATCGACACACAGAAATAACTTGGGGCCACTGGTGGGATGGGCTAGTGATTTGAGATTATATGACACTTGGCGCATAAGTCATCCAACACAACGGGAATATTAGTTCTATTCCATACCCCACAAAGTACACACCAGGATAGACATCATGTGGGGATCTCATGAAATATGTTCATTAGTCAAAGATGTAGAATATTTGGCCAAAACTTTATCTGATCACTCACCCTTGCTACTAATGTTGCGATGGGGGAAGAGGAGATCCACGATACCTACATAGCATCTGCAAAGGGAGGCTCTTCTAGACCAGGCTTTCAGAATAGAACTAAACACAACTATAAAGAACTATTGGGAAATTAATAAGGGCACCACAAACACAAGAGCGACAGAGTGGGATGCTCACAAAGTCATTGTTCGGGGACACTGTTTGTCTGCCACTTGGGGGGTCAGGCGCTCACTACATATCGAAGTCTCTACACTGGAGAAGGAACTGAGGAGACTAGAGGTCGCACAGGCACAGAATGGAGTAGCGCAGGAAGAATTAGGAAACACCCGATTAAAGTAAAAAGAAGCAGATTTGAGACTCCGGCGACATGACTACAAGTATTATTTAATGCGCCTGCAGACGGAAGGAGATAGATCAGGGAGATTATTGGCGTGGTTACTCCGCGAGGACCGGCAGCAAGCGCCGATAGGAGCTATTAGACAGGCAGATGGAACCATGGCTACTAGTCAAGAAGCAATCAATAAAATTTTGAAAACTATTATACAAACCTACACAAGGGACGGGGATCAGGCACTAGTCAACAATTTGGGTCATTTCTTAAGGGTGCGACCTTGGTACAACTGTCACAGTCGGATACTGAAGCACTGTAAACCCCACTGGCAATGGCGGAAATAGAAGCAGCCATAACATAAATCTCTAGAAACAAAGCACCTGGTATAGACGGATTACCAATAGAATACTATAGCATGTACTCCACACAGTTGAAAACGCATTTACTGGAGGTGTTTGAAGAAGCATGGACACGCAAAGTACTTCCATGCTCACTGCGTGAAGCATTAATAGTGGTTCTGCCTAAACAAGGCCGTGACCCCACAGATGTTAGGTCTTATAGACCACTCTCACTACTAAACCTAGATTGTAAGATACTAGGTAAAATCCTAGCAAACAGACTAGCCCCCATAATACACACCCTGATACACGAGGATCAGAATGGGTTTATCCCAAAACGCAACACATTCTTAAACATTCACAGACTGCTAAGCATACTAGGAGATATTCCACCAGAGACACAGGACAGTGTGGCAATGTCACTTGACATTGAGAAAGCATTTGACACACTGGGATGGAATTATCTGTTTGAAACGATGCAAAATATGGGGTTTGGACCTACCTATATAGGCTGGGTACAGACATTATACGCACAACCCAGAGCCAGAGTAAAGACAGGAAACACCATCTCAGACAGTTTCCCTATTGAAAGGGGCACCAGACAGGGTTGCCCACTATCTCCTTTATTGTTCGCCATAGCAATGGAACCACTGGCGACCAGATTACGCAAGGAAGGGGAACGATGGGGAGTGATTTCTGCAGGAACATGCCATACAATTTCATTATACGCAGATGATGTAAGAGAATGTAATGAAACTATACCGCTAGTGATATCCCTATTAGAAGAATTTAGCGCAATATCGGGCTTAAAGATAAACTGGGATAAATCATCTGTGTTTCCGCTGACTGTCTGGCCTACCGAGAATAGGGATGCAACACAAGAAGGGCGCTTGAAATGGTGCTTTGATACCTTCAAATACCTGGGAGTACATATATACCATAAACCCGAGGATTTGAGAGATGGGAACCTAGGACGCGCACTGAATTCTATAAAGGGGTCTCTGCGGTTTTGGTGCGCACTGCCATTATCGCCGTTGGGTAGAGTGGCAATAGCTAATATTCTGCTACTCCCCCTACTCTTATACTTCTTTGCGGCCTTACCCGTGTTAGTGCCCCAAAAATTATTTCGAGAATTAAATGCAGCTTTGTCGAGACTCATATGGGGGAATGGTAGAATATGTGTGGCCCTTACCACACTACAGTGGCCGTTAAAGGAGGGGGGAATGGGAGCTCCAAACTTTGAACTGTACTTTGCCGCCGCACAGTTACAGTGGATCCTGAACTGGATACATAGACCTGAATCTGCTGAAACCAAATGGATCCTGAGGCAGCTACATAGCAAACCATTGCTGGAGTGGTTGTTCAATGTCCATGCCAATAGAGCAACCGATAATCTATTAATGGTAACCGCACATGAATGCTGGACAAAATAAGTACAAAAAGGCCAAAAGGGAACCCCGTACTCCCCTCTCATCCCTCTGAGATACATCCCAGGTAAGGGTAACACATTGGGCATGTACTCTACTGAGATTTGGTCTGAGGCAGGTGTACTGGCAGTGGGAGATTGCTTTGAAGACAGGAAGCTAATGACATTCGGAGCCATGAGAGAACTCACCTCAATAGGAGTGGGCCAATTTATGGCATATTATTCCATTTGTCATTTAATTAAAAAGGCATGGTCGACAGGAGATCAGGAACCTAATATATCCCCTTCACTGCACCATATGCTAGTGTACGACAATCAGAACAAAATCATAACAAACACGTATAAAGCCCTGCATACACTCCCCATAAATAGACTAGAAAATGATAGAACTAGATGGAAAGCAGTGCTACCGGACCAATTGGCTGCAGAAGAATGGGCTCAAGCAGTAAGTCATACTCGCAATGTGTCAAGAAACCCTCGGTTTCGATACACTCAATTTAATTACATACATCAAACATATCTTGCACCTGCATGACTGAAGCGTATGTTCCCTGGCGCAGAATTCCAGTGCCCCCGATGAAATTCCCCTTCAGCTAATTTTTATCATATGGTCTGGGAGTGTGGCTCTCTGGATTCAACATGGCAAGCGGTAGTGACTGATATATCAGCAATTACAGACCTTGTATTTATACTGGATCCTAGCTCCTGTCTGCTCGGAATTAGGAAAAGAGACAAGAAACATAAACACATACATAGGTTTGCAGATCTAGCGTTTGTAATGTATAAAAGGTTGATCGCTATGAACTGGAAAGCCTCCAAACCACCAGATTTGAAAACATGGCGAGGCTTGACACTACGCTGGGCACGCACAGAGTATCAGGTCCTACGGAAATTGCGAGACGAAGGCCAGAAACACACTGGGTCCGAAGTTTGGGAAACATTTGTGGCCAAACTAGAGGTCAAAAATAATGAGCGCCCACCATGAAAAATTGACAGAGTTCTAGGCAAACATACAAGAAATTAATTATATATAATCACACATGAAAGGAAATTCTCCACATGGCTATAATGTGTATTAGTGGGACAAGCACAAACAAAATCAATAGTTATCCCCTGGCCCGGGGTTCCCCTTCCCCCCTCCCCCTCCCGCCCCCGCGCAATTAAGCGACACATGGAAAATAAGATTACATAGACCACCCGCTAAGATCTGACACCGAAGAGAGCGAGTGATTTAATTGCAAGATGTAAAATGTGCAAATAGATGGAGATAAGACCTGAGTTGTTGTTGTTATTGTTATTACGATTTACCTCAGATATATGTTATATCTGATACCATGACAATTGTAGATGTTATTGTTTGATGTGCAGAAAAACAATAAAACAGATTAGTAAAAAAAAAATTGAAGTGCGTGGAGACCCTGCCCTTCCTGCCCTAGCTCCAGATGCACTACAGGGAGGTTATGCAGCCCTATGTGTGGGGACAGGACACTGCCTATTCAGGTGTGTCAGCCCCTCCCGCCCATCCTGCCCAGCATGGCCCTTCAATCACACCTAAGCTCCCTTTGTGTGTGGCTGTCTAGAGGGAATGCACAAGCCCAGCTGTCAACCCAACCCAGACATTTATTAGACAGGCAGTAGGTACCAAGTGGCTAAAGTAAGAAACTACCAACTTTCTAAAAGAGCCTTTTGAGAAATACAATTCAAAATCCGACTTTCACCATAAGTTGTCATTTTAAATTGTGATTCCAAAGACAATAAACTTGGGGGTCTCATCTCCTCCCATTTGGAAATTACACCTATTTAAGGTAAAAAGGTAATCCCAATGTTGACCTATGAGAGGGATATGCTCTTTAGTTGTGAAAAACGAATATAAGAGTTGTTCACTACTAGGACATGTAAAACTTAAAAGCCCATGTCCTACTTCTTATACACATTGCAAAGTGCCCTTGGGCTGTCTAGGGCCTACTTTATGGGAGAATTGTATGTATCAAAAAGAAAAGTTTGGACATAGCAAGATGGTTAATTTGCCAGCTCGACATGGCAATTTACAACTGCACACACTGGTTCTGCAATGGCAAGTCTGAGACATGTGGAAGAGCTACATAAGTGGGTGGCACAATCAGTGCTGCAGGGACCAGCTTTGTTGGCTTTGCCAGCTTTGTCTGGACTCACAGCATGCCACTAATTATTTGTGGCGGATTCCCCACAATGCAGTCGGGTTAGGTTGCGGAACCTAGTAGTCCTTGGCACTAGTGGTCTCCGGGGCTCATATTTCACTCTATTATAACTCCTTCAAGGTGATTTCTTTTGAGTAAAGACAAGTTTCTTGCGCTCCTGTGAAAAGGGTATTTTTTTTTCACCCCTTTGCGCCCTCATTTGCCATATTGACGGCACTTCTGCTGTGACTTTCACCTGGAGGACTGATACGACCCTTGATTGTAGTCCCTATATCCTTGGCCATAGTATTGTGATTGACTGTTGGAGGTCTCTCTCCTCGGTTACATTTTCAATTTGTGTATTTTCACCACATGCAAGCATTTGTTTGTCCGAATGATGATCCTGTTATTATTAATGTGTCAATACGTCATAGAGTACAAACACTCTGACACTCATAGATGTGTTTGACTTCCTACGGGTGCAGAAGTGTTTACATAAGATTGTGACCACAAATACTTTATGTTATTGTTGGGTCAACCAATTTTGCCTAGTGCCAGCCTACCCGAGCTGCAAAATGACAAAAGCCTTTCTTCGCTCCAGGCACAGTATTACAGCTTTGGACTGGTAAAATACCATCCAAGCTAACCTGGAATAAGTAAAAGCAACCTCTGACATGTGTTTCTATGTCATCACATCTCTTCAGAGAGATTTGAGAAAGCATATGCACATCTTTATTATGTGAACAACATAAAGCTATGAAACCAACATGTTATCAAAGACAGCAAAGTGAAACAAAACAACAATCCTGGTTCATTACTGAATCGTTATGACAGGCTCAGTCACCCAACAGCAAGTGCTTCCTAAACAGAAATTCTATAAATCAGTAATCAAAATGTCATTGTGTCAGCAAATTAAAAACATCAAAGAAAACACAGTGGATCTCCATTACAAGGTATGTGTTCCATATGAAGTTTAACAAAAGGAGTGCTTGATGCCTCTTCACCCAAAACTAATGAGCCTACAAAAGAGACAAGGAAACCGTCCTTACAATATCATGATCTTAATGAACACCCAGACCAATCAATGGCAAACCACACAAAATACATAAAAACCATTGGCTAATGGTGACTAACTATCCCCCCAGTCTTTCTATATCTCTTTTAATGTTTTTGAATAATTGTTAGCATGAGGTAATTCACAAATTTAAAGCTAGACCTAGAATGATTCCCATTGAGAAACATTGCTTCATCCAATGCAGCCTGCAGTGCTCTCATTATTCTTTATTTTATGTTTGATATATGTATGCCCAATTCTTTCTTGACATGTGTGCCATTGTACCAATGTTTGCTCTACATCCTCCCACCAGGTGTATGATGCTCATTTCACTTTGAAGTATGATTCTTGTACTCTTGCCCTCCATCCCAACACACTACAGACTTCAGTGACTAATCTAGTTTAAATTAAATAACAAACAAACCTTGAAGTGTGCATGCTCCCTTCATCTATGCCTCAGCACCAGTTGCCCCCTACCCTCATTACAAGGAGCTGGTCGATCACTCCCACACCTTTGTTCTTAAAGAAAACAAAGCATGCATCATTCAGTCTCCAAATTTGCTGTTTGAAGTCAAGTGGGTATGTTTCCTATTGCACATTTTAGAAAATATGAGCCCAACAGTCCCTTGTGCTGCACTTTCCTCCCTTGTAGCCTAGAGTGCCCCACTCTCCCCAAGTCCTTCTTTGAATCGTTCTTGTGTTTGTTTGTGTTGTATTTTTTTTATTGAAATAGATTCATGAACATTAGTTCCAACTGCAACTGCAGCATATTGCAAAAGGCAAAACAAGTAGAACGCAAAGTCCATCATATCGGGAAGAAAATAACGTGAAGGGGACAAGCTGTATATGACTGACGTGTAGCGTGATCTGCTTGGAGAAATTAAAAGGACAGAAGAGCAAGACACCCTTGGGACACCCTGGGGAGGAGAGAGGACCAAGTGAGGTTCATTCCTGGAAGAGATGTGGGATAACGGAAACCTATACGGCATAGTTATATGGCTTTTGGAGACACAAGTAATAGGTAAAGCAGAGCCAGAGCGGCCATGGTGGGGAGGGGGGAGAGGAAAACCACAGAATGGGGGGGATAAACCACAATAAACTAATATACTGATAGCAAAACATGTTATAAGATAGAGGCAAGGGCGGGAAGGCAGTACTGCAGGCTCAATGACCGAGTGGAGGAGGCGAAAATGGATGGGGCCTCCGGAAGGGGACAGTGGGGGAGGGAGAGAGAAGAATAAAGGAGGCTGGGGCAGGAGGGGGGTGGAGAGAAAGGCAGAGGTAGGGAGAAGTGGAGAAAGAAAAGGGCAGGAGCAGTGGGGAAGAGACTGAGGGATGGGGAGGATGGTGGTGTAGGGAGAGGAAGGAGGGGTGGGTGGGGGAGTTAAAGGCCAGACGCTGTCATTGTTGCAGTCGTGGCACTGTACGGGTCATCAAGTGGCCACTGGGGCATCCCTTATGAAGGGTGCCCATGTCTGCTGAAATTAAACTGCTTGATCTTAACAGGTTATAAATGAAGCGTTCATGGACCTCCATCTAAACTATCGCCACCATCCATTCTACTGGTGATAGAAGCATGGGAAAGCGTCAGTGCCAAAGTATGCAGATCTAGGTGCTCACAAGGGCTGTTTGCAAAAGATGGCGTTGTGGGCTGGTTAAATCCGGGGTATCCCTTGTAACATGGAGGAGGATCAGTGAAGAAGAGAGATGTTCTGTAAGCATCATAGAGGCACCCATGGTATCACCAATCGCTCCCTAAAAAGGCCGAAACGAGGGGCATTCACAAAGGATATGGGTGAGGTCACAACAATTAGATGGGCACTACCAACAATTTGCATGTGGCAGTAAGCCCACCCTGTGAAGTTTCACAGGTGTCCAATGCCACTTGTGGAGGGTTTTGAACAGGCAGAATTTCAAGCGGGCTTCCCACGTACCCCTGGCCAAAGCCTCCAAGATGTCCGACCAGTCCTCTTCCTCAGTATCTACCTGCAGTCGAGATTGCCATTTGTGGAGAAGAGCAGCCATGAGAGGCTGCAAGAAGAGGTGACGTGTCAGAACCTCATAGAGGCCCGACATTAACCCCCGGAAACATCACCAGGTCCTCAGGTACGATACCAGGGGTGAAACCGGGAGGGGCCATGGATGGGGCCCCATGCAACGCTGTAGGCAATGCGATAGTTGGTGGTGTCCCCAAGCCTGGTGAAGGGGGAGCAAAATTCCTCCTGGAGATGCTCAAACGGTTTCAGTACGCCATCATCCAGGATCTGGCCTAGGGTATGGATATCCGCCTCATGCCATTGTGACCAGTCAAGGGTCTTGCCTTCTATGCATATGCGGTCATTGCCCCAGATGGAAGCTCCCAAGTGAAAATAGGGTTGTGCCCTGAGAAGGCAGTCGGCCCTGAACAAGGTTTCATGCATAGCCTAAAGCATTGGGTTGGGTCTGATTGTGTGAGGAGGAGTGACCATGTAGAGGAGCTTGAGGCCTCCAGTGTCAGAGAGCAGCCGTCGTTCGATAGAAATCCAGTGCAGAGGGTCCGGCACTCCAGGTATCATACATACCAGTTGCGATAGGTGAAGTGCCAATGTGTATTGTTCTATCGAGGGAAGTCCCCTACGCCCATGTGAGCAACGTGCCATTAGCTTGGCAGCTGCTAAGCGGGGTCGAGATGATCCGCAGGCAAAGGCTCGGATTTCCGAGTCTATAAAGTGGAGGGTCCTCAGAGGTACTAACAGGGGGAGCATGCCCAGCACATATGTGTTTCGTGGTAGCATGCTTATCCTTATCGCCTGCACTTTACCCCAAATGGACAGCCCTGAGAGCGACCACTTCAAAAAGTCTTGGCGCATACGAGCGATTAAGGGGCCAAGGTTATCTGTCACCATATGTTCCAGCACTCCATTGACAAGAATACCTAAATACTTACTTAAGATGGCATAGTGTCCATCGGAAAGTGAAATCATAAATAGCCTCCCTCGTCATAATGGTTGAGAGGGGCAAGGCTTCACTTTTATCCCAGTTCACCCAATAACTTGACAGTACCGCAAAACCGTCTATAAGTTGTAATAGCATCAGCACAGAACTGCACAGGCTCCGCAAAGTGAGCAGGATATTGTCCGCACATAAGTAAAGTTTAGATTTCCCACCCCAAAGTGAGATGCCGGTAAGGAGGGGTGATTAGCGGATGGTAGCTGCCAGAGGGTCCAAAGCTGTAGATCCCTGGCCTCCCACAGGTATGTGAAAGAGTGCAGAGATGGTTTCTAGAAGTGCATACCGGTATGAATCCCACTTGTTCGTTATGCACCAAAGAAGGGATCACCTTGCGGAGACGGACAAGCATCTTGATATCACCATTCAAAAGTGAAATGGGGCAATCACTGCCACACTTCAGAGGGTCCTTCCCTGGATTGGGGAGGACTGCTCTGAATGCTCAGTTGGAAATAGGACCCAAGGAACCTACCTGGACAGCTTCTCTGTAAGCTTCATAGAGGGAGTCGACAACCTGTCTCCCACTTATAAAATTCCATGGGGAAGCTGTCGACCCCAGGTGCCTTGTGGTACAGGAGTTTGGGTATGGCTTGTCCAATTTCTATTTTGCTTATTTCACCCTCGAGGAGGGCCCTACCCTCCTCAGAAAGGCTGAGTAGCTGTATGCTTTGCAGGAACTCATCCACCCGGTCTACATCAACCAACGATTCAGAAGCATAGAGCATGCAGCTGCAAACTCCCCCACCCGGTGTACATCAACCATCGTTTCAGGGGTATAGAGCATTCAATAAAAGGCCACAAACTCGTTCACTATCTCTTGAGGGTGGGTAAGGAGCACACTGCTTGAGGAGTGAATGGCGGGGACTGCCTACGCCTCTATTTGGCGTAATTGGGCTGCCAAAAGACAGCCAGGTTTTTCCCCTTGTTCATAGTGGCGGTCCTTCAGGCGAAGTAGTGAATATTCCTCCTTTGACATGAATAGCTCATTAAGAGCTATTCAATTCTGTTCAATATGACGGTGGTTAGGTAGTGTGGGATGGGCTGTGTAACTACAGGTGAGAGATGCAAAAGCAGTTTCTAATTCTTTTTGATGAGCCGCTCATTGTTTGTTAGCCAGCGATGTATCATGCATCATTTACCCCATACAGTTGCCTTCATGGCTGCCCACAGCACCCTCTGAGATGGGACTGAACCCTTATTGTCCTCTAGATAGGTGTTGATATGCAGCGGTGAGAATCCAGGACTCCCATATGTGGGCCACTAGTCTTTGGGAGACTAAGAAATAGTCCAAATGTGATTGTTTACCATGTACGGGGGACAGAAAGGTATACTCCCTGTCTACCGGGTGGGCGAGTAGCCAGTGTAGCCAGTGACCCACCAGACCGTGATCTGAGAGCACACCCCCTAGCAGGACTCAGTCTGAATTGTTACTTGCCTCCAGTGGTCCCTTCCTATCAAGTATTGCATTGCGAGCGAGATTCCAATCACCTCCAATTAAATACCGAGAGGCTCTAATCTCTATAAGGATGCAGTTAAGTTGTAGGAAAAAGGAGCATTTGGGGCCCGTGGGTGCGTATACTGAGCCAATACACAGCATGCTGTCCCCCATCTTTAGTCTGACAAAGGCATATCTGCCCTCTGCATCATGCCAGGACTTAACAATTGTAACAGACAAAGGCCCTCATTCTGACCCTGGCGGTTCTCTACCGCCAGGGCCAACGGGGGCGGGAGCACCGCCGACAGGCCGGCGGTGCTCCCTTGGTCATTCTGACCGCGGCGCTTTGGCCGCGGTCAGAACGGGAAAACCGGCGGTCTCCCGCTGGTTTTCCACTGCCCCTTAGAATCCTCCAAGGCGGCGCAGCTCGCTGCGCCGCCGAGGGGATTCTGACCCCCCCTACCGCCATCCTGTTCATGGCGGGAAAGCCGTCATGAACAGGATGGCGGTAGGGGGGGGTCGCGGGGCCCCTGGGGGCCCCTGCCGTGCCCATGCCCATGGCATGGGCACGGCAGGGGCCCCCTAACAGGGCCCAACTAGGCTTTTCAGTGTCTGCGATGCAGACACTGAAAAGCGCGACGGGTGCTGCTGCACCCGTCGCACGCCTTCCACTCCGCCGGCTCGATTCCGAGCCGGCTTCCTTGTGGAAGGCGCTTTCCCCGCTGGGCCGGCGGGCGATCTGAATCAGATCGCCCGCCGGCCCAGCGGGAAAGTCAGAATACCCCTTGCGGTCTATTGACCGCGGGGCGGTATTCAGGCGGCTTCCGACGGCAACCGCCGCCCGCCTAGGTCGGAATGACCACCAAAGTCTTACAGAGCAATATTGCTACTCCACATTTCCTTGACACCCCCAGGCCCATTGTCATTGGGGCTGGACAACTACTGTGTATCCCCAGTCGTGGCGCCGCTTCTCAGATTCAAGGTCATGCAGATGCGTCTCCTGCAACAGAGCCACATCCTCCCGCTTCGACTGGAGATAGAATAGCACTTTCTTGCACTTCACAGAGTGCTTTAGCCCATTCACATTCCAAGAGAATACTCAAAGGGAATGGAGAGTGGGAGAGGTCAATGTAGCCATGTTTGCGGCACTGAGATGTGTTGGGGTGTGAAGGAAAGGACAAAAAGGGGTAAGACAGGGAGGAGGGAGAGCAAGAAGTCAGGGGGAGGGAAGGTGGTACTGGCACTAAGAGGGTGGGCAGGAAGGAAGAGGCCTTGGGGAAGAGAGAACCTAAGGGGCCAGTCCAGAGGAGGGAAGGGGTGAAGACCACGGTTAGGGTGTAAAGGAAGAGGGACAAGGAATGTAATGTATTAGAGTAATGTAGGAGGAAGTAGGGAAAGAGAAGATGGGATGGAGGGAATGTGAGGAGTCGAAGATTGTGCAGTACTCTGAAAGGGGACGGGGAAGAGAGGATAGTCGGGGAGGTTAATAAAGAGCCCAGCACCAGGCTGGGGAAAGCTTCATGGGTCTAGGTCTGTAAACCACAGGTCCAAGCTTGTGGTGCCAGCATGCCAGATGGGAAGCCCCAGGAGTCAGGCAGTAATAGAGACAGGACACTCGAGGACTCAAGCGGGGAGAAGTGGAGGGGGAACAGACAGATCAGAGGTCTGAGTGGAAGGACCACTGTAGACTACAGAGTCTCATCATAAGATGGCATCTTGAAGCCTTTTCCTGAATTTTTGTAGAAATTTACCCACGGGCTACACTGTCGGGGATAACAAAGGTTGTGGGGGTGTCTTAGTGGTGGTGGAAGGCCGTGGAGGGCTGAATCACCCGGGCTTCCCCGTAGGGTAGAGCTCAGAGACTGTGTCATGTCCAGTGGGTGAGATATTGAGAAAGGGCAGGAAGGCTGGAGAGCATCCTACAGGATAATAGGAATTTACATATACAGAAGGCACTAACTAGTAATCTCCTGTACAACATACCTGGATAGACATATGAAACACATGATACCTACAGGTGCCATGCTGCATTTTAAACATCAATAATGCTAAGCAAAACAATGAAAAGGGAACAATGATCAATAGCTGTACCTGAGCACCAGGAGGGACGGGAGAGATGAGAGGGAAGAGACACATGATACCTACATTTGTTGTGCTGTATTTGAAAAAGCAATAATACTAAGCAAAACATTAAGGAGGCAACAATGAGCAAGGGTCAACACCTGAACAAGAGGAGGAATGGGAGAAATTCAAGGGAAGAGGTAAGGGAGGCAAAGAGGATGAGCTGCGGGACGCAACAAGGTACATGGGAAAGGATAGCTTGGAGGATGAAACACAGTGCCAGTTCCAAGGGGGGGGACAAGACTAAGACAGAGGGCAGACCAGAACCAACAGTTCATAAATGTTCAGGCAACAGAATACTCAGCCATCCAATGAATACATGGCGCGACCCCAGCAGTCACTCCATGACGGGAACAAGACCAAAGTTTGCAATACTAGATGGAGACCTTAGTCCAGATCAGGAGAAGGTTTCAGCGGCGATCATGATTTGTCCCTGTGAGTAAAATTCACCACCTCTTGGAGCGCCAAGTCCTTGTCATTGTGTGGCCTAGAGACTCTTTCAGTGATCCTGGCTTGGTGGTGCGGTCTGCCGTCAGTGTGATTCTATCCTTGTTTGTGGGTTGGGTCAGACTGGGGAGCCATGGAGCCACTCTGCTGCGAGGGAGAAGGGCTGGAGGATGCAGTGTTCATGTCTTGGGGTGAAAGCTCATTGAGGAAGAGGAACAAATCCTCTGGATTGTAGAAATCCTGCGAGGCAACATCCTTTGTGATCCACATCCGGGCTGGTCCAAATAGGCCATCTTTGATGATCAGGTGACAATGGCGGGCGTGAGAGAGAGGAAGGCCTTACAACGGTCATTGCTCTCCCTAGAGAAATCCGTGGCAATGCGTACCTCAGAACCTTCATGGTGGTATGGGCCATAGAAGCGTGCATTGGAGAGGAGCTGTCTATCCTGCTCATGTCACAGGAAGCAGGAATTGATGGGACGAGGGTGTGATGTTCTGTCTGGCAGTGGAGGGCCCACTCAGTGTGCCCCCTGGAGCTCCAGGGATGGGTCGAAAGCAAAGCCAGTGAGCGTGGAGAGAATATTCTTCAAAAACACTTTGACGTCCAAGCCCTCCACACGCCAAAGAAGCGGATGTTGTCCCTCTGACTTCTGTCTTCCAGATCGACAACCTTGCTGCAAAGGAATAGGAGTTCCTTATCCCTATCCATAATGTATTGAGGCGATCCTCCACCGCCGTGATGCTATGCTCGAGGTCTGTCACGCGATTCTGGAATTCTGCTATATCAGTGAGAAAAGATTTGGTCTCAGCTGTGAGTGCAGAGATGTTAGAGTCCATGCCTTCTAGACTGTGCCCCACCGCCATGATTTCCATGGGGCTTCTGGTGTTGGACCCACAGGGTCGGCAGCTTGGCCAGGTGTCGACAGACCCTTCGCAGCCACCATGGGGTGGGTCTGGAGGAGGGCTTCTGTAAGTCACAGCATTTGGAGGTAATCACTGATGCCCATGCATATCAGCAAACTCTGGAGCTTTCGGAACAACGCTCCCTGTCCAGTTTGGTGCCCCATAGTAGAGGAGAGAGCATGTATGTGAGGTAATTAAGCAATTAACAGCCCTAGGGAGGTCACCAGGGCAAAGCATATCGTTTAAACAGTGCTTCAAACAGTGCCTCCCCGCCAGAAGTTTCCTCCGCTGTGTATGATACCGCCGGGCTCCCTCTGATTTGGAAGTGGTCCTGAAGGGTATATCAGACTCCCTCCTTAGTGTAGAATGTTGCCAGGCAAATAAGAACACAGGAATAGTTTTTAAGGGGTTATAGCAGGTTCCCTCAGAGGTTCACTGTGCTGGTTAATGCGCAGGGGTGGGAGGGCCGGTGGTACAGTCCGATATGGTAATGGGTAGTACCAGTACTCACTGTGAGCTATGGATTTCAAGCGCCAAGTCTCATTCAAAGCAACCTCAGCAGTGGCGGTAGATGGTGATGGATCCCTCAGGAGTGATTCAACAGGTGACTGTTCAGGCTCCCCCTGGGGTGAGACGAGATTTCTGGAGAGCCTCTTGCAGGTTGGAGCCCAGAAACAGCCAGGGTAGATGCTCAGGCTTCCCCTGCAGCGTTACTTTAGGTGGGACACTCACAGAAAAGTCCCTCGGCCCCAGATTCAGGCTCCCCCATGGTGGGTGATGCCACTGGTCCTGTATGGAGGTCAGGACACTGTTCTGTACCGCGGCAGGTGGCCGCCTCCATCAGCGTGGGTTGCGGCCCCGTCCCTTGCACAGGCTGGATTCCAGGCACCTGCACATGTTCAATGAGTTATATACCCAGTACATATATTCCACTCATGCTCTGCACAGGAAAGTGCAGCATGTGAAGGAGAGGGAGTTAAATCTATATGCAACTCACACTATGCAATAAGACAATCAACCCTTATTTTGTCGTGAATCAATCCAGCACATTTAATTAGCAAGGTTTTAATGTTGCCAATATCCATCACGTCCCTCAGAACTCCCAGACCCAACAATACATTTCTTAAAACAATCACCATTGACACATCTTATTATTATTTCCATAACTCTTAAAGCACACCCTTATTCTCTTGACTCGTCCAATGGTTGATCTTGTGGGTGTCTAAATTCTTAGTCCATGTACCAGTCCACCATAGAAGTAGTCCACCATCCAGAAGATCACAACCAAAAACCTTTTCAATTTGTTGGTCCTCCTTGTATATCGCTTGAGCACTTGTTTTCATCTGTACCAGACTCGTCTTAAGAACTGTTGACGCTTTTTGGCCTTCTCCAACTATAGCCTCCTTAGGACAGAGGGGGAAAGACACTTTGCCTGCAGCAGTATAATTTGAAATACTCAGTCAATACACACTAGTAGGGTCATCTTAATCCGCCACCTTGTGCATCATTGTATGAATTCAATGTGTAATTTGGTGCCTACTAAACAAACTCAAATCATATACCAAAAGAGGTGCACTACTGAATGACACCATGTGCTGCCTTGTACGGATCACACTGGGGGACAACCCGTGGGTAGGGCAGCCATGCACCTAAGACCTTGGTGTGCCATCATCACCCAGAAGTGACAGAAATTCACCAAAACCATTTTACCTATTGACCTGAACCTGAACGAGTGCCAGACACTTGTATTCCGGGTATCTACCCACATCAGTGACACAGTGAGCAAGGTACCCACGTCTGGGCAAACCCTTCCCACTTTGGGTCACAAAAGGAAAAAGAACAGATGATAGCTGTAATGCTGAACAATGCAAACATTCACTCCCAGTCACAGATCTGGGTTTAATCCATTGTTTTTTTGCTCACCACATCACCCCAGTTTGGATTCCATCATATGCAAATCAATCATGATCCTGCTCCCGATGGGGACAGTCCAGCCCGAACTGCCAGGCCAGGTCCTGTCTGGGCCAGAAACAAGCATCCTGAGACCGGTTTTGGGGTATAACCCCTCATTACCAATGCTAGCTTGAATTCAGTGTCACAATGAGCACAGTGAGTTAGTTTTGCCACTGTATTCCAATATTTTTATGTAATTGAGTGTGAAGTATCTTCAGAAACAGGAAGGACTTCCAGCAAAGCATTAATATCCAAAAAGTATATGGCGATAGAAACACTTGCTTATTAAATATATTAACAAAAAAATCATAAGAAAGACTATAAGACATTGACAATTTGTGGCTCCTTCAGAAGAAGGGAGAAGATTATACATCAGGTAATTTGTAACCCCCATAATGTCCACATAATCCTTCAATACACTTCCATATATATTATATTTAAAGCTACTAAATAATTGCTCCCTATGTGTCAATCGCTCCCTACGTGTCATTCTGTAATGTTCAAATTCATTGTGTACTATAGTTAATTCAATCTGTGAGGAAGCACATCCTGCTGGAGAAACCGGGCATAGGAAAAGGTCAATTAAATCTACAAATATCACTATTAGTGAAATCAAAATTATAGTTTTGCTGCATCTGTTGTATGCCATTTTTATTGAGATCAAAAACAAAAATTAAAAGAAAATTCAGAACTCAAAATAATTTTTCAAGAGACATTTGTTTCCAAAACAATAAGATTTCTTTTATTCTCTTTTTAAAAAAATATAGTCAAAATCAGACAAATCAAGCTTCAAAGTTCTCTTTTTAATCAGTTAATTTGTTAAGTTTGTATTTTCAATACTGTATTTCTTCATCTGGTCTCCTAAATAGGGATAAAAAGTAATTTCTTGCAAAGTCAAAATCCTAGTTTCAAAATTCCACTAATTTGTCTTCAAAGATGAAAAAACAATAGTTTGCTGGATTGTAGACTTCCATATCTGATGCTTCTTCTTCAGATATGAATCCAAGATATGTCCACTCAGGTGAAGCACACTTTCTGTTTGGGATTCTCATTCTTGTTGGTCTTCTGACAATAAACGATTAACTATCACTATTCTCTGATTCAATTCCAATTATTTCTGGTTCTTCTCTGATTATTTTTGATCTCTCATTTTCCTAGTGTATTTTTCTGCATGTTCTCTTAGCTGCGTTAGGCCACTTATCTCCTCTGTACACCTTCTTATGTCTTGTTTCTTCACTTGTAACTACTGCTAAGTTTTTTTCATTCTCAATCGAACTTGCACTTTGGCCAGCATCAGTAACTCAACTCACTGTGAACTGCTGCCTTCCCTGGAGGTTCTTGAGACTCTAATTTTCAGATGGAGGTTTTCATGAACTGGATCAGAGACTGTTTCTTGCTGTTGCTTGTGATTTAGCAGACAGCTCTTCACTCTGTTTCTGAAAATGAAACTCCCTACTGTTGATTTCACCAGGCTCTTTGACTTCATCAACATCACCAGCTTCAAAAGGTCCAAGGTTTACTTCTCCAACTTCTCCTTCTGACTCAACGCTTCAAACTTGATCTTGACTGTGAATTACTGGTTTTTGCCACACTTGATCATCTGCCTCCTTTAACCATTTTGTCTGAGTAGTGTTGATCCGCTGCAGGATTCCAGCACACTCCACAGCAGCCTCAAGCACAATTTAGTGTGGTCTTTTCCTCCTGGTCTGGAGGCAGCTTTCACAAATATGCTTCTTAACCAGGACCCAGTCCCCTTGTTGCAGTAGATGACACTGAGATTCTATTGATGGTGCTGTTGCCATTCACCTGATGCAAGACAGATTTCACCACATCAATCAGACCTTTTCAGTAATCTATATAATCAGTTATTGGCACAAGTCTTGCAAAAGCAATGTATGCAATTCTCAGAATTCTGCCCAATAAAACATCATGTGATGAGAGACCTGTCTTTTTTATCTGGAGTGGTTGTAAGGCTCATCAGAACAAGAGAATGAGCATCTGGCCATTTTAGATTCATGGATGTTCATATCTTAATCAGCTTGTTTTGGATTGTGCCATTCACTTTCTCCACAATTCTAGATGATTGTGGATGATAACTACAATGGAACTTCTGCTCAATCTGGAGAGCAATACATAATAACTTAAGCATCTCATTTTTAAAATGAGTTCCACGGTCTCTCTTAATAGAAGTAGGCAGGTAATATCTTGGCTTCTCTGGGTTGGATAGGACTTCACCCATTTAGAAAACAAGCAGACAATAAAATAACATGTTTAAGCCCAATATAAACAGACCTCTTAATTAAGTCTGCTTGAAGACCTGTGAATAGCCCCTCTGATTTGTCAATATGGCTCATGATGACAAAAGGTATTTTCCTCTGATCGTTTCTCTGATAAATGACACATCTCTGACACAGGTCTTACTCTATTCTCTTAACTTTACATTATACCATTACTTTTTGGTCATTGAATCCCTCCTTACATGTGTACACCATGTAAATAACAAGCGATTAAGTATAATATTGAGTATATATAGACATTTAGGAGTAACCCACAGATCTTTAAAGTTCTTTTTGCAAACAGCTAATTTCCACATCTGTCTTTCATCTTTTGGTACTTCGTCCTGGAATTCCCTCAGTTTGTTTAATCTGGTCTGCATTGTATTTAACAGAAAGAATTGACATGATTTGCACTTTCAGCAGTTTTTACATTGTGTTCATTTTGCTCCCATTCTTGTACTGTGATTTACTCATTCAATTTCACAGTCACATTCTCAAGGGCACAGTACTTTACCACTTCGTCAGCATAATTAATTCTAATTATGGTTATATTGTCACCCTCCCAATGGGCTGTACATTTCTTTAGGTTGTTGTCTTGCTTCCAAAATATCAAGATTATAGGAATCATTCCTGATGGGAGTACCAACAGATGTCATAAAACCTCTTTATGACCACAGCTGCCATAAATCATATACCACTCAAAATCCATATTGACTGTCTTTGTAAATCATCGCACTCAATGGGGAGCAGGGCCATAAATGATGTGGATATGACTGGGTCCGAACTGGGGTGGCGTGGTGGGCAAAAAACAATGGATTAAGCCCAGATCTTTGTGACTGGGGGTGAATGTGTGCATTGCTCAGCATTCCATCCATCATCTGTTCTTTATGCCATTTCCTTTTAAACAATATTGATTTGTGCTTTTAAATGTCTTTTTTCTTGGCTTATGGTACAGAGGCCTCAACACCATCTTCTTCAAAATGGATCATGTCACATTGACAGTTGATTTTTTCTGCTGCACATAGTCAGCACGTCATGTTTGTTTTTTCTAAATTAAGCTTCTCAAAGAAGACTTTCTAGTATGGGCTCACTAAAGTTAAATTTCTTCACGGTTCTTCCAACTACACACAGTATTGGAATCATTTACAACAGTTCGCTGTTGTTTTTTAACTAGTTTGTTCTGACACACAGGATGTGACACTAACACAGAGGGGGGCTAAATCAATATTCATGTAGTGGGATAGAACTTAGGTGAGAAGGCTGTATGATATTGTATACTTCTATTCTCCGATTTGATGATAATGTGTTGCTTTTGCTCACACCATGATGAATCTGCACTTCCCATTTTATTATAGGAGAAGATTTCCTACACAAACCCTCACATTTTGGGGATCAGCCAGATGACTCTGTGCTACTGGGGATCCAACCCAATTACTTGCTGTTTATTTGCGACCTAGGGGTAATTTACATGTAGGCTGGAGGCCCACCTTTCCGCCACATGGATAGAGTAAATTACTCTGTCCCTGGGATGGCAGTCATTTATAAAATCACTGCCAGGAACCACCATCACAACGGTTCTTGTCAGTACCGTTTACTCTTTGCTCCAAAGCTTCGTCATCAGGACATAGCCTGTAGCATAGAGCATTTTTTTTCTTTACAAAAAGAAATTGCAGAAACGGTATCCTTCTTATTTGGATGTGTTTTTGATCTGCTAATATTAATATAAAGACCAAGGCACTCGTAGAATAATATGTAGTTGAAAATCTGTAGTTTGTGATCCTTGAATTCGTAACTCAATGATCCGATTCAAGTGGCGCGCATACATGAACAAAGTTCAGAGGAAGTCCATGACGTAAAAGGTTCATCTTTAATGTGTTACACACCAAACAGCCAACACGTGTTTCGTCATGGGAGTAAATACCCCCGTGACTTTTTCAAGGCTCAGTTAGGTACGATGTAGAGAATAATGACCACCTCAGAATCCGTGATCAGATAGGTGAACCCACTCAAGAAACACTTGTTAACGCGTCCGTCTATGTTAATTTATACACATCAGGACTCGTTTTAGGTCGATGATCTTTGGGCCCAGTGGTGAGTCTCCGTAAAACGAGATTACCAATTATCAAATCAATAACATTATTAAAAGTTATCATCAAAATATATTTCACAATAACCATTAATGAACCTTCGGCGCATTCATTAGTTCTCAGACTCAAATGACCACACCTTGAAGAAGAATGTTTGTGATTTTATTCCCTATTGATTACAATCTAATAATAAATGTATTAGTCTCAAAACCAAGAAGCATAAGAACATAATCACAAGGTGGCAACTATGATAAGCTTTCAATAATGCGATGAACAGAAACATAAGATAGATTCGTCAGAGTGAATAGAACACAGTGCATAATGATCCATAGAATATCAGTTCAGCATAGCTATATGTCAGTCAAGTCAGTTCCGTCAGTCAAATGAACACCTCATCTAACCTCAAATTAGCATTAGCATGTTGGGCTTCATGCAAAACAATTTAGAACATCAATTTGGAAAACATCTAACTAAGATACCTAATTAAACGTACAGCAGTTGGTACCTAGAAAGAAAAGGCAAAAAGATTCCGTTAGCATTATAATTACCCTCCTCGAGATAGGTCAGCATGCAGGATAGGTCTTCGTCCTCAGGACATCAGTTAGTTCACCGTCAGTCTCTCTAAGTTAGAGACAAGGGGACACTTTCCTCATAAGGAGGAAAGTGTAATGGGGCAGTCTATGGGCTAGGATGGTTTTGTCTAAGTCTCAAATCACCAAATAAAGTGACAGAGTTTCTGGATGCAATCGATATCATTCCCTACCTAATGCATCTCGTCTCTCGTGTCATGAGTTTTTATCCCCTTTTCGTAACACATTCCCCCAAAATTCTATTGGTTAATAACTACACCCCATTATTGGTAACCAATCAAAATATACATTAAGTAATGCATTTGTCATTTCTTGATATTAGCTCGTCTTCTAATTGGTCTTCATAATCGGCATTTTCGTAGGTGGCATGTCCGGGGTTACTTCACCATTTTGGCACACGTTTCAGGTCAAGAGTTCTTTTCTCCTCGCCTCAATGTCCTTGGAAGTGTCTATGTTTGTTTCAAATCACACAATTTTGAACTAGAAGCTACTAGCATGTGAATGGGAAAATTCCGCTATGTTGCTAACAAGTACAGAAAAGAACAATAGCTGGGTTATGGTTGTTTGCAAGTCCGCATACTGGAGAAGCAGAAAAATACGCCTTTAAATGAGAGTTACACAGTTAGTTCGTGACTCATGCTAACTTAAGACATACGAGTTCTAATGAATACAGTTTTGATCGTAATAATACATATAATTGAAAGATTATTATTAATTCAACATTAGTGTTCACAAACGAGTAAATCTTCACGTTTATTAATACATTTCAATTATTACTATTAATATTGCATTGTCAAATGTAAGCATTTCACGTCTATAATATATTATTTAAACTACGCTCTCTCAGTCCCTCCTCTGATGACGCTCGTCATCACACAATTCTTGATCTTCAATTTTTCACCTTGCGCATAATACGCATTTCAACATCTTGTCCTTTATGTGAACTTTCCCATATTTCATTGAACATTTTCTCTCTTTCACTTTCCTCATTCAGTCTGGCTCTTTTTGACAGGTTTCTTTTAATTTTGTCATTAATTTTGCATGCTCCCCATAATCCTAATAGACAGAACAAAATAATTAATAGACCTAACATAATTTTTGCAAGAACTCCGTTCCAAATGTTGGTAAACCAGCTCCCTACCCGGGCAATTCCTTTTCCAAAATTTTCCCAAACTCCAGGTTCTTTTAAATCCTTCAAATCTGTACTATCTCTAGTAAGGTTAGTAAGCATACTTCTAATTTTCTTACTATTATCAGGTATAAATGAACAGCAGTGACGTTCATTAAGCATTTTGCACACACCTCCATTCTTTGCTAAAAGAATGTCTAAAGCAAGCCGATTTTGAAGAGTCATGGCTCTTTCTGCAGCAAGTTCAGTATCCATCAATAGTATTGCTCCTGTGAAATTTGTCAGCATGTTATCCACAATAGTAGACAACTTTTGAATTTTCATAGAATTTAAGATAACCCCAACTGATGGGATTATTGCTCCAAATATGTCACCAATGACAGCAGCCACTGATTCTCGTTTCTGTCTAGAATGTTGTATTTCAGAAGATTTAGGTATTTGTTTTAAGTCATCAATCTGGTATATCTTTGGGAAAACTATTCCCAAATAACATGTCCCATACCATCCCTTTGGGAGACGGTAATATGCATTTAACCCACAGATGTAATAGATTCCAGGAATCGCTGGGTCTTGTCCATTTAACATGAAGGTCCATTTACTCTGAAACAAAAACACATGTCTACATTCACTCGTACCCACAAACAAATTGTCTTGATCAGATTTTGGTCTATATATACATAGCCTACCTACGTGTAATGCATCTATAGCTAATTTGCCTTGGGTTTTAATGGCTGTGTAAGCATAATCATTTGCATAAGTACGTTTTTCTAAGCCTTTCTCTAACTTCTCCTTTAATGCTTTGCGTCTATCATCTGTGTGGTCTAAAAAGCTTTTCTCTACTGAAGACAATAAGCAAGTTAGATTATTGCAATGTGCATAAGCAGTTCCAAATGTAAGTGTCGGCTCAAAGAATCCTCTAACTAGTTTAATATCATGTTCTTTAGCTAGCTTATTCAAAAATTCAATTACAGGCACAAAGGAAAACACAACATCCAGGTTTGAATAAAAGTATTGTACATGCTCTTGATTATAGAATCTTGTTAGTAGCAAACTACAGCTAATCCCATAAGTAAGAGGGAGGCTATGATAAGTAACTCCCTCCTGCACAGATGAAGGAATTTTAGTACACACATAGCAATCTTTTGTATCCATGGTTTCCACATACTCATTTAATAAGCGATAGAAGACATTAGTAGAAAGTTCCCCTTTTGTATTAGTTCCCTCATGCAGATGTCTAGCATCTTGTTCAAATTTCTCCCATGGTGATAATTTATTAGTAATAGTAGTAGTCTCTGGTTTTGAAGTTGCGTTAATAGTTTCTCTCTCTTTCCACGGCATTCCTACAATCACTCCTACAATCATTATTGCACATGCAACACCTACCACAAATCCTAACCAACCACACACCTTACTTCCTTTGTTACTATAAGCCATGTTTGTATAGAATCAGAATAGCAGATCAACAATCAACTCAAGATGATAAACTCTCTCTGCGTATTTACAGCGTCTTCTCTCACTCCAGGACCTTTTTCGTCAGTTCAGGTTAGCAGCTTGTTGTAATTCGGTTTCTTGATGTCAAATCCAGGTTTAATTGTCTCTTTCAGGTAAATTTATAAAGTCTCTTTCTTTTAATTTTTTCAAGGTTTTCTTTTGTAGTTTTCCTTCAGGTACCGTAGTATTGGCCTGGCACTTCTCGATTAAAACAAAATGCTAAGAATTCTTGTTGCCATTCAGAAGTTGTAGCATATGCCCATTCAGGACCTGTGTATCTTCGGTTTGCTATTCTCTTTCTTTTTAATCTTCGTTCACCTTGTTGTTCCCCTTCACTCAGATCATCTGCCTGTGAGGTATCGATTTCCTCTATTATTGTTTCGTTTGCTAATTCTCTTATTCTAAAATTTGAATTTTCTGGCCATTTATCACCTCTATGTGTCTTGTTTCGGTGTTTTCCTTGAACAGCACCCTCCTCTTGTGATATGTTGTTTTCTCTTGATGAACCTGCAATCAATTCAGAAGACTCTGATCCGTTTTGATTTGAATCTATGATTTCTCCTTCCCTGTCGTCTTCTGGTTCTATGCTGTATTCAGGCTCAGAATTATATTCGTCTGCTTCTGGGAGAACCTCTCCTTGTCTTAGTTCTCCTGTTGCCTCAACTGAGATAGGCACTCTGTCACCTCTCTCGATCTCACTTTCAGCTTGAGTGACAAGGCTGTCCTCAGTGGGCTCATCTGCAGTCACAGATCTTTCTTGGTTGATCTCTGTTTCTGTGGCCTCTCCACCTGAAGTTACTGTACCAGACTCTTCAATTTCCTCTTCAACAGGACACGTTACTTTCTTTGTATGACTGGCATGTATCCAGTTGGGAATTCCGGCACACTTCACAGCAGTAGTGGTAATCAGTATTACTTGATATGGCCCCTTCCAGCGTGGTTCAAGACACGATTTCCTCACGTGCTTCTTGACAACCACCCAGTCGCCAGCTTGCAAAGAATGTCCTGGTTCACCGATTGGTGGCAATGTGTTAGCTTCCACCTGGTGAGAGAAAGAGCGAATCACGTCAGCCAAACTTTTGCAGTAATCCAACACCATATCATCTGTAATATTCACTAGGGCATTTGCAGGTACCGCTGGTAACCTCATTGCTCTACCCATGAGGATTTCATGGGGGGACAGTCCCGTTTTCTTATCTGGTGTGTTTCTCATGGACATCAGTACTAGCGGTAATGCATCTGGCCACTTCATGTTTGTTGCTTCACACATTTTCACTATCCTTGATTTTAAGGTACCATTCATCTGTTCAACTAGTCCTGATGCTTCAGGGCGATAGCTACAGTGTAACTTCTGCTCGATGTTAAGTGCTGCACACAGAAGCTTGATCACCTCATTGTCGAAGTGTCTTCCCCTATCTGATTCTATAGAAACTGGAAACCCGAATCTTGGTATTAACTCCCTGAGTAATAGTTTTGCAACTGTGAGACTGTCATTTCTACGTGTATGGTATGCCTCAATCCAATGACTTAAAACACATACAATTACCAACACGTACTTCAATCCTCCACAAACAGGCATTTCAATGAAATCCATTTGTATTCTATTAAATGGACCTCCAGCTCTTCCAATGTGGCTCAAATTTACCACTGTTCCTTTTCCAGCATTCATCTGTTGACAGATGATGCACCTGTGACAAGTAATTTCTGCGGCATGTCTGAATTTTGGATTAAACCAATCAACTTTAAAAGATCTGATCATGGCATCTCTTCCTAAATGTGCTTGCCCATGATATAATCGGGCAAATTGTGACAGAAGACTATTGGGTAAGACCAACTTTCCATCATCTGAGACCCATATATCATCTGCCCTTTGTACACATTGCATTTTCTGCCAGGAACGTTTTTCTTCTTTGCTAGCACGGTTTTGTAGTGTCTTTAATTAATCTAAAGTATCAACCACCTGTAATGCTAGACTCAAAGTTGTGTCGTTTTCAGGCTGTGGTAGCAATTCCCACTGCTCTTTAAATGATATACAGTTCAATGCACAAAACCTTGCAACCTGATCTGCATAACCATTCCCCATTGACACAAAATCTTGTGATCTGGTGTGAGCACTGCACTTTACCACGGCAATTTCAAGAGGTAACTGAATTGCATGTAACAAATCTCTTATTTGTTCTCCATTTTTCACTGGTGATCCAGAGGAAGTCATAAAACCCCTTTGTGACCAGATTTGACCAAAATCATGTACAATTCCGAATCCGTATCTGCTGTCAGTATAGATTGTAACTTTCAAATTCACAGCAGCATGGCAGGCCTTTGTAAGAGCTATTAATTCTGCCACCTGTGCAGAGAATACCTTTTCAAGCCAAGAGGCCTCAACTATGCCAGATATTGTACATACTGCATAGCCGGCTCTCAATGTCCCTGTTGAATCTCTTAAACAGGACCCATCCACGAACATAATGCAATCGTTTTCTTTTAACTGGGTGTCCTGTATGTCTGGGCGAGGTTTTGTACAGAGGTCAGTCACCTCAAGACAATCATGCTCAAATTCTTCCCCATCTTTGATTTCTGTATTCTCATTGGGAAGTAGAGTTGCCGGGTTCAGTACTGTGCATCTTTTCAGTGTAACATTTGGTGACCCCAAAATAATCGTCTCATATTTGGTAAGTCGTGCATTTGTCATGTGTTGTGTTTTCGTTCTTGTCAACAAGATTTCAACAGAATGTGGGACTAATACTGTCAAAGGGTATCCCATGACTATGCCCTCACATTGAGAAAGGCTTTGACCAACTGCTGCAACTGCTCGCAAACAACCCGGTAAGGCTGCTGCGACAGGGTCCAAGGTAGCTGAAAAATATGCTACAGGGCGATTTGCATCTCCGTGGACCTGTGTTAAAACAGACAAAGAACAAGCATCACGTTCATGACAAAACAACAGAAAAGGTTTCTCATAATCGGGCATTCCTAATGCTGGTGCCCTGCACATGCATTACTTCAGCTCTAAGAATGACTCAAGCTCTTCTTTTGTCAAAGTGATTTTGTATGGTTCATCTTTGACATCTTTCCCTGTCAACTTTACTAGGGGCTTTGCGATGATTGAGAAGTTGGGTATCCATTGACGGCAATAACCCACCATTCCCAAAAACATCCTGACATCTCTCTTTGTTGTTGGGGGATTCATCTGTAGGACAGCTGTTATTCTCTCCTTTGATATCCTTCGGGATCCTTTCTCAATTAGATGCCCCAAATATTTTACTTCTTTCTGACAATATTGCAGTTTCTTAGGTGACACCTTATGCCCATTCTTTCCCAAATGGTTCAACAATGCAATAGTATCATATTTACAACTGTCTCTGGTTTTGGATGCAATCAACAAGTCATCAATGTACTGCACAAGAGTTGAATTAAAAGGCAGCACAAGAGGTTCCAGATCCTTCTTTAATATCTGATTAAAGATGGATGGTGACTCAGAAAACCCTTGAGGGATTCTGCACCAACTGTACACCTTATCCAGGGATTTGAAACTGAACAAAAATTGGCTATCCTCATGTAGCTGTATTGAGAAAAATGACTGTGATAGGTCTACTACAGTAAACCATTCAGCATCACAAGGAACTTGGAACATTATTACCGCTGGGTTAGGTACCACAGGGCAACATTTTATCACGATTTCATTTATTTTTCTCAAATCCTGCACAATTCGAACCTTCCCACAGGGCTTTTTCAAACCCATAATAGGTGAGTTACACGGACTGCTCAAAACTTCTTTCAAAACTCCTTGCCTGAGAAAATCTGCAATTATCTGTGTCACTTCAATGAGTACATCTTGAGTCATGTCATATTGTGGTACTTGTGGGAATACTGCATTTGGTCTTATCTGCACCTTGACTGGTTTGACCCCTTTAATTAATCCAACCTCTTTTCCTGTCAAATCCCACACTCTCTCTGTTACGGACCCTTGTAGGTCAGCAGGTAAGTCGATTAGAGTGAACACTGGGAACAAAGTAATTAAAGGGTAATCTTCACTCGTCTCCCCTCCTTCTATGAACTGGCCCTCATCTCCTTCATCATCACTGTTTGTCTGAACTTCTATTCCATCGTTGGAACAGGTAATTGAACATTTAGTCTTACATAGTAAGTCCCTTCCCAGTAGGGATACTGGACTTGAGTCGCATACGACAAACCTATGCATGCCTTGGAAATTTCCAATTTCAACCTGTACTGGGTCAGTAATTGGATGTCAAATACTGGTTAGCCACACCAACCACTCGTATAGTGCGTCCTGATAAGGGTAGTCTCGGTACTTCCACACTGCGGACTGTAGAGCGTGTAGCTCCAGTGTCAACCAAAAATGAAACCTTATAGCCCATTACCTTTCCCTCTACATATGGGCCCCTCTGATCTACTTCTAATGAGGCTGCAAGTCTGCACTCCTCACTGTCTGAACTGTCATCTGACCATTCCTCATTCATTTCATTTTCACCTCGTAATGGGAATTGTTGTACAGTGTTGTTTTGACTTGTCACCTGACCTGTGACCTGCTGAGGAAGCGTCACCTGTTGCTGACCCATCGGAGCTAGGGGTAACTGCATTTGCTGTCTAGGCACCATAGGGATCTGCTGCTGCATTGATTGTACGTTTTGAAAACGCGGCATTAACATTTGTTGCATAGGTTGTACCCCTGGCATTTGCATCAAATTATTCTGTAAGTTCGGGTTCTGTTGTCTCATTCTTGGACCTCGCGGATTCTGCTGTGCACCAACATTTATGCTCTGCTGAACTGTACCATCATGCACCATATTTGGACAATCCCGCTTCCAATGTCCCACGCCCCCGCATGCATGGCATGGTGACATCCTTTTCACTACCTGCCCGTCATTTTGAACGACGACATTATTCATGTCCAAACTACGATTCACAAAACCTCGGCCTCTACCTCTCGGCTGTGCCTGAAACCCACCATTCATTTGCAGTTGCTGGTGCATCATTTGCTGAATACCATTTCCCTGAATTCCAGCTTGTGCAGCTCTTATCTGCATCACTATCACTTTCTCTTTCAGCTTTTTCTGCTTCAACTCAATTTCATCACTACAGTATTTTGCATACTGTAGCACCTCATCAATCGGTTTAGCTTGCCAACAAATCAAATGGTTCTTAATCATCTGACCAACCTCTGGTCTCAGCCCTTCAACAAATCTAAACACAAGATGATTCATGTCTTTCGGTTCGATCGTCTCAGTACCACTGTAATGTTTAAATGCCTTTAACAATCTCTCATAATAGGCATGTATTGATTCCTTAACCTCTTGCGAAGTCCGGTCGATTTTCTGCCAACCGGTCACCTTCGGTGACACCTTTCAAAAACTCAATAACTTTATGATAATATTTCATCACCTCTTCCGAAGGTGCTCCAGTCACCTTATCTCTTGCTGGTTCCTTTGTGGGCCAATCTACCCCTCTTTTGCACTCGAGCCACAAATACGGTGGAACAATAATCTCAAACAAGGTATTTAAGTCTTCCCAAAGACATTTTGCAAGCTTCATAAATCTATCTGTCTGTTGATACCACTCGATCGTTTTTTCTCTTAACCTTGGGTAGTCATTCGTAAAGGACAAAATATCTCCCCTGGACCAAGGCACATGGACTAAAACACCACCAGCTGTTTCTCTCATGGGCAGGATTTTTACTGAATCTACATTGGGTGTGGTCGCTGTTTCAATAGACCCTGGGCTATCCCTCTTCCCTTTGTCTCTTTTCTCTGCCCATCGGCTTTCCCATTTTTCTAATGCTCCCCAAATTTGCGCACTCTGCAGCAATTCTTTCAGGTGTGTCTTCATGCCTGCAGATCTCATGTGATCAAAATCTTTAGTGTCAAAGTCTAATCTGTAACTCCTTTTCAAATGCTTCGTATTACCAATATCAATATTGTATTTGTCTGCCAAATTTGCTAGTCTCTGGTGTATTTTCCCTACCTCTTTGGTAATCTTAGGGCATAAGTATCTCAGTTCTGCCTCAGTGTAGGATTCCAACCTGTTCACTCCCATTGTTCCTTCTACTAATTCAGCAGCTTCTGCTCCTAGCCGTACAAGATTCAGATATTCATCTTGTTTTTCCCTTCAGGATTGACTTCGGTTACTGTAGTTTTTCGAGAAGTAGAAGTTTTTTCCAACCACTCGTTTAATTGCTGTATTGTAAAACCTTGCAGTGAGATGTTTCCTGCATGTATCACTGGAGTATGTGAGGTATTCGTACTCATAGTTTGGGGAGTCAAAACTCCCAACCCTGCTTGTCGCATTGCTTCAAGAGGTGCCCCTATTGGACTAAGGTCCATTAAGGGTCTCTGTTGCTCACATACCTGTTCTTCCTGGGCCTTTATCTGTGGAGTTCTAATAGACCCTCCTCTTATCGCTTCATGAATCATAACTCCCTGTTCACATGTCCTTGTTCTCTCTTGGGCATATAACGGTACTGGGGGACTGACAGTGATCGGTAGTGATATAGCGGCAGGTGTCTGACCTGCACCCAGGCTTCTAGGAGCCGCAACACCATAGGTCTGTTCTAATGTACCTGGTACAGGTACTAACGGGGGTCCTGCTACAGGGTTATATCCTGGTATCAGCTGTGGCGGTTGAGACACTAGCTTTGGAGTTGACTCAATCTGAATCAGCCTTGATTTTGTATATATCGGGTCTGGCGGCACCACCAAGTTCGTAGTAGTCTCAAGCACTGGAACATTGGGATAAATTATTTTTATCTGTGGTGGAGGCTGTAACTGTATCGGCACGTCTGGTGCAGTAGGTACACTGTCACCATTCTGTATCAAGGCTGTATCGCTAGTCTGTACCGTATCAGTAGCTCCCTTCTCCTGCGTCTGGTTCCCAGGATCCAAGCTAGTACTCGGAACATCGTCACTCACCGCATAAGGTGGTGGTCGATCATGCAGCAATCTATCCATAAACTCCTCATCCTCTGAGTCATCCTCTTCTTCCCAGGACCTTTTTTGTTCTTTAACTTTGCCTGAATCTTTGTTAGTTTTGCAAGAAGCTTTCTTTCCCTGTGTCTCTTCTCCCTGTGTTATCGCTGGAAACAGCTTTAACCCATCTACTATTCCTCGTCTCCACATCTTATTCTCGTTGTCCCATCTAGCTTCTGCATAGGATTTTTCTGCCCTTGTCAACCTTCTGTGAAACCTTTCCCGCCTATGTTTAAGAGCCATCAGGTCCCAGATCGCTAGAGCCTCATATTGTGCCGGTCTCGGAGGTGGTTTCTGCGTACTTAACATCCACCTCAAATTTTCTAATACCTTTGGATTGAATGTCCCATGTTCTGGAAACGCTAGGCACCCTTCTTTTTCCGTCAGTTTGCGCCATTGTTTTATCCATAAACAAGGTGCAACACCCTTTTCCTCCATAACTGTATAAGCTGGAGTACCCTCGGGTGGTGTAGGTTCCCCATCGGTTGCGACAATGTACACTTCTCCCCTCAAAGCGCTTTTGAATGCCTTAACAAAATTCATTTTTGCAATTCTTTTATTTTGTTTTAATCAGAAAATGGCTTAAATTCCCAGGACACTCTTCACCTACCCTTTTCTCAACCTGTTGTCTCTCACGGACGGCAGCCAATCCGTGCGCGACCCTTCTTAACATCTGACCTATCTCAGCGCGGCACCACTGACGTCACACTCACACACTCTGCAGCTGACAAAGTCTTGCGGCTTGTCCACACCTCACTAATTCATATAATCCATACAAACTAATGCGATTTATTGCAGACACTTTAGAATGACAATACAAATCTGTTGGTTTACTACAGGAAGGGTAACACATTCGCTTCAGAACTTTACGGAGATTTCACTTGAAGCCTTGGCCGCTACTCTTTCCTTCTCAGTTCCCACATGCGCAAGCAGAATTCGACCCGCAAATCCTACTCTCGACTTGTCAATGACTCACTCTAGTGCACTTTAGAGCTCGTCAAATCTCCATCGAAGGTTTCATACATACGTTATGACTCGAACCTGACTTGTCAATCACGCCCGATTGACCTATCAAACCGCACAGATTACAACATGAACCATAATTCTTATCCTACTCCGGAGTCTTAGACCTCAACAAGTCCGTATAATTTTGAACAATAAGCGCTGCATTCACATGAAGTACGCCGACTTCCCTACTCTCATACTGTGGAGTACGCCCACTCCTGCTAAACAACACTTAGGGGGTCATTCTAACCCTGGCGGTCGTCGACCGCCAGGGCTAAAATGACGGGGGCACCGCCAACAGGCTGGCGGTGCCCCGCAGGGCATTCTGACCGCGGCGGTTCGGCCGCGTCAGAAGTGGAAAACCGGCGGTCTCCCGCCGGTTTTCCGCTGCCCTTCTGAATCCTCCATGGCGGCGCAGCTCGCTGCGCCGCCATGGGGATTCAGACACCCCATACCGCCATCCTGTTCCTGGCGGTTCGCCCGCCAGGAACAGGATGGCGGTATGGGGTGTCGTGGGGCCCCTGGGGGCCCCTGCAGTGCCCATGCCAATGGCATGGGCACTACAGGGGCCCCCGTAAGAGGGCCCCACAATGAATTTCACTGTCTGCATTGCAGACAGTGAAATTCGCGACGGGTGCCACTGCACCCGTCGCACCTTCCCACTCCGCCAGCTCCATTCGGAGCCGGCGTCCTCTTGGGAAGGTTGTTTTACACTGGGCTGGCGGGCGGCCTTTTGGCGGTCGCCCGCCAGCCCAGTGTAAAACCCAGAATACCCGCAGCGGTCTAATGACCGCGGTGCGGTATTCTGGAGGGGGGAACTCTGGCGGGCGGCCTCCGCCGCCCGCCAGGGTGAGAATCACCCCCTTAGTTTGGCCTAAATACACACAAATCTTCACAATCTCCTGCAAAATGCATAAGCTTTGAGCAAGCGCAAAGACCCTAATCACACATACTATGGCGCCGAGAACATTCCCAACTTCATCTAGGCAGGCTCCGAGATCCCGGGAAAGCCCATGGCGAACCTAGCCACTCATAGTTTTGCCAGATTTCATTATCACAGAAAACAAAATTAACAATAAAAACTCCGTCCTAGGGCCCCCAAGGGCCAAACCGTCGCTCTGCTACCAGAACTGTTAACGCGTCCGTCTATGTCAATTTATACACATCAGGGCTCGTTTTAGGTCGATGATCTTTGGGCCCAGTGGTGAGTCTCCGTAAGACGAGGTTACCAATTATCAAATCAATAACATTATTAAAAGTTATCATCAAAATATATTTCACAATAACCATTAATGAACCTTCAGCGCATTCATTAGTTCTCAGACTCAAATGATCACACCTTGAAGAAGAATTTTTGTGATTTTATTCCCTATTGATTACAATCTAATAATAAATGTATTAGTCTCAAAACCAAGAAGCATAAGAACATAATCACAAGGTGGCAACTATGATAAGCTTTCAATAATGCGAAGAAAAGAAACATAAGATAGATTCGTCAGAGTGAATAGAACACAGTGCATAATGATCCATAGAATATCAGTTCAGCATAGCTATATGTCAGTCACGTCAGTTCCGTCAGTCAAATGAACACCTCATCTAACCTCAAATTAGCATTAGCATGTTGGGCTTCATACAAAACAATTTAGAACATCAATTTGGAAAACATCTAACTAAGATACCTAATTAAACGTACAGCAGTTGGTACCTAGAAAGAATAGGCAAAAAGATTCCGTTAGCATTATAATTACCCTCCTCGAGATAGGTCAGCATGCAGGATAGGTCTTCGTCCTCAGGACATCAGTTAGTTCACCGTCAGTCTATCTAAGTTAGAGACAAGGGGACACTCTCCTCATAAGGAGGAAAGTGTAATGGGGCAGTCTATGGGCTAGGATGGTTTTGTCTAAGTCTCAAATCACCAAATAAAGTGACAGAGTTTCTGGATGCAATCGATATCATTCCCTACCTAATGCGTCTCGTCTCTCGTGTCATGAGTTTTTATCCCCTTTTCGTAACACATTCCCCCAAAATTCTATTGGTTAATAACTACACCCCATTATTGGTAACCAATCAAAATATACATTAAGTAATGCATTTGTCATTTCTTGATATTAGCTCGTCTTCTAATTGGTCTTCATAATCGACATTTTCGTAGGTGGCATGTCCGGGGTTACTTCACCATTTTGGCACACGTTTCAGGTCAAGAGTTCTTTTCTCCTCGCCTCAATGTCCTTGGAAGTGTCTATGTTTGTTTCAAATCACTCAATTTTGAACTAGAAGCTACTAGCATGTGAATGGGAAAATTCCGCTAAGTTGCTAGCAAGTACAGAAAAGAACAATAGCTGGGTCATGGTTGTTTGCAAGTCCGCATACTGGAGAAGCAGAAAAATACGCCTTTAAATGAGAGTTACACAGTTAGTTCGCGACTCATGCTAACTTAAGACATACGAGTTCTAATTAATACAGTTTTGATCGTAATAATACATATAATTGAAAGATTATTATTAATTAAACATTAGTGTTCACAAACGAGTAAATCTTCACGTTTATTAATACATTTCAATTATTACTATTAATATTGCATTGTCAAATGTAAGAATTTCACGTCTATAATATATTATTTAAACTACGCTCTCTCACACTCATCCCATCCATAAGGGTCCTTGAGTGACGATATTATGGCATTCTCATCTGCAAAGTCTTGCAAGATAATAAGTATAGATCGGAGCCAAAGTAGAGGTTCCGAAAAAAACGAGTGGCGGACACGTTGCTTAATGAAAGAGTCTTTATGGGTGTAAGATTTTGGGTTGCACTGCGCCCACATGTGAGATCGGGGAGGGAAAATGACAGTAGAAAAATGGATTGGTAGGTAGAATAGGGAACTATCAGATCGTGACCACATTCTAAGAAATATGATTGGCCGAAGGAGCTCGAACATTGCCAATCATGTTCTAATTGGCATTAAACATATTTCAATGTAACCATGGAACACTATTTAAACTGAATGGGTAACAGTAAAAAAAAATCTTTTTTTCATAACACTATTTTTGTCTCCCTTTTCTCTCGTTGCTAAAGTGGGATTTGTAAAAAAAACATTGTGCATGAACATCTCATTTAGCGTTTCAAACTGTCCAAATCCGTGAATTGTTGATGCCCGGCTTAGAAACACTTTTGCACAGCAGACCTGTTTTTCTGGTCAGACAGGAAATTATATGGTGCCAGAAAAGTTGTCATTTCAAGAGAAAAGCTATCTACTGTCATGTAGCCATTCAGAGACAAAAGAAATCTGCCAGTAAAAACCTCGTGGTGGTTTTCTAAATCAGCTGAGCTATGGCGTGCATTTGCAGTCGCACTTGACGTTAGACAATAGTTGTCATAGATGTTTATCTATAAAGGTAGGTTCTTACGATTCTCACGAATGCACAGTGAACATTATTGACATTGCAGAAGAAGTCACAGGTAAAAAGGCTGACTCATCTCTTAGCAGATTCGAGACTGTGATTTGCAATCCTTCTCCGAATGTTAAGACTGTAGAACAGAAATGTTCTTTTTTTATCCGCTTCAGAAGGCTTTGGGTCACAGCTGCAGCGCATGCGAATGATCCATTCCCGGCTCCCACCCGAGCTTCTGCCAATTAACGAGGAAGCATTTAGTGCTCCTCCCTGGCTGACATCATATTTCCCTTCACCCGCAGCACTTCCCCACACCCTCACTAGCACAGGAAGCTACAAGACGCGTCGATGATATGGCAAAGAGAGCAGGAAAGAAATGCGCATTGAGTGCTAAGGGAGGAATGTGTTCAAGGCACCTCTCTCAGTTGTGCTTGTGTTAGAGAAGCTATAGGAGTAACTGTGGAGGTTCTGCTCTGAAGAAGTAGCTTATAGTAGTGTTGATTGATAACAATTTCAAGTGGATTCAGGTTCAACAGTGGGAGAAGCAAATACATGTTCATTGATAAGGTTTCAATGAAGGTATTGGGTTCCAATTTTGGGCACTAGTGTGCAGCTTTGCTCTGAAAAAATGCGGATGTTCCTGAATTGCACTGATATTGAGTAGTATAGAAATGCACTGCTTAATCCCAAGTTAAATGTATTAGTTGAATAGTTAACTGTATACTGAATGCACATTTACACTTGCTCTCACTTGTAGTAGTAGTATGTGTAAGTTAGTTGGAGCAATGGGGAGGTCACATCAGATGCTAATGGTCATCTTTTGTGCCTTTAGAGAAGGGAGCCGAGTGCTGAGGTATTGTTTGTGTTAAATAAATGTGTTGTAAAGGGATGCATTATGTTCAAGAACTCAGAGTGGCTTGTGTGATAAAATGTGGTGGTGTGTTGGGTGAGGAGAGACATGGATTACAGAAGAAAAGTCAAGGTTGGTAATGTGGGTAGCATAAGAGCCTCTATGTAGCAAAAACGGTAAAGTGGCTGCGAGGAAGTGTGTTAGCGCATCTGTTCTTATTTGTTCTTGGATATTTATTTCATAAGGATATGCGTTAGAGGATCCATAGACCTTTTTGACTACGTTTAGAGTGATTCCACCATAAGTCTCTAATTCACTACAATTTCAACATCATAATAAATAAACATCATCAAATATTCTTTGGAGTCAGTAATCTTTACACCCCATGACCCATGTGGTCACTAATAACCACACCTTTATGTAAAAGTTAGAACGTTTTTTTTACCTATATTAACAATGCTAATGTCACGTAAATTCATCTCAAAACCAACTGATAAACATATAAAAATAACACCGGTTGGCCAATCTTCTAAAGAATCTCAATTTAGTTAACGCATTGACCACTAAACATTCGAGAGTCACAGTACAAATCAATATCAAGAACAACTGTGCAATACAAATAGCATACAACTAGGTTTAGCAAATGAGCAACATCAACTTTATTAATAGTTTGTTAGCATTCTTTGGGTCTCCCTAACTAACCTTCTGATCAGAATAGCATGTTTGGACTTCATGCAAAACAAAATTTAGTCAAAGTAAATTTGGAAAACATATAACTATGGCTCTATCAAAATAGCGGTTGGTACCTAGAAACAAGGAACAATAGCATTTTGTTATACCGTTACTCATATGGATCAGCAAGCTGCAACTATCTTTGTCAGTTGGACATTGTTAGACCTGAGAGCCTTAGAGTGGCCACCCCTAACTTTTTGCCTGCCTCCCTCCACTTTTTGGACACTGTTTTTGCTGGTTTTTAAACTGTGCGCACTTTACCACTGCTAACCAGTGCTAAAGTGCATATGCTCTCTCCCTTTAAACATGGTATCATTGGATCATACCCAATTGGACTATTTAATTTACTTATAAGTCCCTAGTACTGTGCACTATATGTGCCCAGGCCATGTAGATTACATGCTACTAGTGGGCCTGCAGCACTGGTTGTGCCACCCACTTAAGTAGCCCCTTAACCTTGTCTCAGGCCTGCCATTGCAAGGCCTGTGTGTGCAGTTTCACTGCCAATTCGACTTGGCATTTAAAAGTACTTGCCAAGCCTAAAACGCCCCTTTTTCTAATTATACGTCACCCCTAAGATTTGCCCTGGGTAACCCATAGGGCAGGGTGCTGTGTAGGCAAAAGGAAGGCCATGTACCTATGTAGTTTACATGTCCTGGTAGTGTAAAACTCCCAAATTCGTTTTTACACTGCTGTGAGGGCTGCTCCCTTCATAGGCTAACATTGGGGCTGTACTCATATATTGTTTGAGTGGTAGCTGCTGATCTGAAAGGAGTAGGAAGGTCATATTTAGTATGGCCAGAATGGTGATATAAAATCCTGCTGACTGGTGAAGTTGGGTTTAATATTACTATTTTGGAAATGTCACTTTTAGAAAGTGAGCATTTCTCTGCACTTAAGTCTTTCTGTGCCTTACAATACACATCTGGCTGGGTTTAGTTGACAGCTCCTTGTGCATTCACTCAGACACACCCCAATCACAGGATACTCAGCCTCACTTGCATACATCTGCATTTTGAATGGGTCTTCCTGGGCTGGGAGGGTGGAGGGCTTGTTCTCACACAAAGGACTGCCACCCCCCCTACTGGGACCCTGGAGGACAGGATTAAACTGAAAGGGGACCTGGTGCACTTCTAACCCACTCTTTGAAGTCTCCCCCACTTCAAAGGCACATTTGGGTATATAAACAGGGCATCTGTCCCTTCCAACACAGACACTTCCTGGAGAAGAAACTTGTAACCAGAACCTGCATCCTGCCAAGAAGAACTGCCTGGCTGCCCAAAAGGACTCACCTGACTGCTTTCTGTGAAGGACTGCTGCCTTGCTGTTGCCCTGCTGCTTTGCTGCTACCTGGCTGTGGGGAAGAAGTGCTCTCCAAGGGCTTGGATAGAGCTTGCCTCCTGTTCCCTGAAGTCTCAGGACCAAAAAGACTTCTCTCTTGCAACTGGACTCCTTGTGCGGCAAAAATTAGACGCACAGCCTGCCCCCCGGTGAGAAAATTACCGCACGCCGAACCGGAACAACGCAGCCCGACTTCGCGGCGCCTGCGTTGCGACTGTAACTTCAATTGCCAGCCCACCGGATTGACGCACAGCCGACCAGGGACGATGAGGCCCGACTTCCAGAGGGGAAATCGACGCAACGCCTGCCATGCAGAAGAAACTTGTACGCAACAACCACCGGAACGACGCAGCGCTTGTGTCTTCGCTCCACAAGCCCAGGATTCCACACACAGACCCCGGGGTGTCTGAAAACCCCGCAACCCGAAGAGGATCCACGACTGAGCGCTGGAAATGGATGCACAGCCGTCCCTGCGTGGAAACTAAACGACGCATCACTGTGTGCGGGCCAAAAAATCCACGCACACCCCCTTTGTTTCCACATTTCTCCTCCTCTGCGGCCCATTGCAGAGATTTTTCAAGCAAACCAGGTACTTTGTGCTTAAAAGAGATTTTGTTTGCTTTAAAAAGACTTAAGACACTTTGGCCCTCATTTCAACCTTGGCGCCAAGGTTGAACCGCCAAACGGCCGCCTATGTGGCCGCAAACCCACCGGCCACATTTCAACATCCCCGCTAGGCGGAAACAGAGTTTCCGCCCGCCGGCCCAGCGGGGATGTGGGCCGTAACATTGCAGCGGGCTCCTAATGAAGCCGCCGGCAATGTGGCGGTGCAGCGGGTGCAGCAGCACCCGTCACACTTTCCACTGTCTGCTAAGCAGACAGTGGAAATCGCGATGGGGCTGTGCCTAGGGGCCCCTGCACTGCCCATGCTAAGTGCATGGGCAGTGCAAGGCCCCCCGCGAGTCTCCTTACCACCAACATTTCCATGGCTGTGTCTTCCGCCATGGACAGGCTGGCGGTAAGGGGAGTCAAAATCCCCAAGCAGCGCTGCCCTAGCGGATTGCGACCGCCGGGACCTCAATGGCTGTGAACCGCCAGTCCCAGTGGTGTGACCGTGGCGGTACCGCCGCGGTCAAAATGTGGCATTTCGTACCGCCAGCCTGTTGGCGGTATGAATGCCACTTTAACCCTGGCGGTCGGTGAACGCCAGGGTTGAAATGAGGCCCTTTATATCACTTTTCAGCGATTTTCATTTACTTATTGCATCTTTGATCGTCTGACCTGCAAATATCCAGATAAATATTCTATATTTTTCTAAACAGTATGTGGTGTATTTTTGGTGGTGCTATATTGTGTTATTGCACAATTTATTGCACAAATACTTTACACATTGCCTTCTAGGTTAAGCCTGACTGCTCAGTGCCAAGCTACCAGAGGGTAGGCACAGAGTACTTTGGATTGTGTGTGACTTACCCTGACTAGAGTGAGGGTCCTTGCTTGGATAGGGGGTAACCTGACTGCCAACCAAAGACCCCATTTCTAACAGACATCAGTTCGGTCAGCATCAGCAACAGGCAGTGAAAGGGAATGGTTCAGACATAGGGGTCTCTAAAGCAATCCCTGAACCATTTAAGAAGCAATGTCAGCAAGGTCAGCATTCAGCATCAGAATTTTTAAGAAATATAGTTTAAGATAGACATAAATCATCAGGGACTGTTCAGCTCCCCAAACACAAAGGAATAAGAACACCTCTCCTATGTACAGTTGGGCTAAATTAAAATCGCCTAAAGAACTTCCCACACTGTAATTGGTCAGAAAATTGTACGTTTACAATTTGTCCAATAAGAATAAAACCCCAAATATAAGATATAACTAAACTGTCTTTCACATGTCGATGATTGGCTACTCTTCTCCTGTTCCCATCGTCAGGCTCATCAGGTAACACTTTTGTATGCATCCGTACTCCAGTCAGTGCATCCGTTGTTAGCTCCTGGTAACATCGCTGTCTCCCACATCAAAATACAGTGTAATAAACTACTACTACAAGATACTCTAGCAAGCAGGTTCTCATGAGAAAGTCAAAAACATCTGCTAACGTTGGTCAATACATGCAGGCATACATACATGCATTAATTTTTTCTGGACATACATTCCCACAATTTTATTAAACACTGCAGCTTAATATGAAGATGTGCAAACTAGGCCCAAACCTCGCTAACTTAAGGCCTACAATTAATAAGCAAATACATAATCTAAATTCATTAATGTAACACACTGCTACCATAGTCTAAACGCAGGCACTTCAATTAATATAAATAAGCATTTAATAAAGACACTTCATACTTTAATGACGCCCACCCAAGTGGGCACATTTTGCAAATCGCACATTATTTTCTATATTAGTCAAATTCTATGCAAATTCAGAATCCAAAATACACGAAAATCATTACTGATAAATTTTGATTTCACAATTGCAAAGAAAAAGAAGGGTTCCTAGTCAGCAGAAAGTTTCTGTGATGATATAAATTGCTTGCATATAAGAGCTCTGTTTTGAACTGGATTTGTTTTTACATGTTTTTCTTTGGTTTTGTTCTTCTTTTTATGTACCGCATGACTATAATTGTGTTTTTCTTAAAGGTGATGTGGTGATGTAGAGGGGTTACCAAGGCACTGTAGGAATGCTGGGAGAATGGTTAGAGCTAGAAGCAGGAATTCTGTGCTTTTGCCTAGGCACTTTACATATTACTGCTGCTAAATTGTATTGCCTAGATTGGTCTTTAAAGCACTTTTAAAATATTGTGAAAGCATTTTTAGTCCATGTGAGATCGCCCGTATTTTAAAGGTTTTACTTTCGCACTTTACAAGTCTGTTGCAGTTGAGGGCTGATCGATTGTTGGGAGGTATTATTTGCAGAACGGGGCTTGTAGGGCATGGGATCATTGGTCTGCAGTGGTGTGTGTTCAGCCATGCAATCAGGGGGATTTCAGTGCCATTTTGGTCAGCACTCTAGTCTTTATAGAAGCTGAACATAAAAGCAAGGGTACTGTGAGGCTGTGCAGTGGGCGCACCAATGTCACACCAAAGTTGCAGCAAAGCAAGCCTGTCTGCGCCCATCCACGCACGGATGGAGCCCGGGGTCAGGACTCCTGGTCCTTTCAGGTTAGTTCCTATCCCATGCACAAAATGTGAGCTTATCTGCCTGCACCTGGCTTCCTCTACAGCTTGCAGTGGGTCCCTAAATGTAGGGAAGCTAGACTGCAGATGCAGCCTTTGTGGCTTCTCCCTCCCAACAGCCACAACCTTGGTAGCCAGGCTTAACCCTGTGGCACCAGAACACAATCATTGTAAACTCCTACCTATCAATTGTAGGTCACTGGTTAAACATAACATTGAGGGGCTTGATTTCATTGAGGAGCTTAGACCCTGTGCAGTTTTTTTTACCGAAACATGGCGCAATGGGGACTCCTTCCCCGATATCCTCCAGTTAATTCCGCAAGGCTATCTGATTGTTAGGCAAGATAGATTATTGTGGGGAGAGGGGTAAAGCTACAATTTTTAAAAGTGATCTTAAATATTCTTTCTCTTACCTTCCTATTGAAGTCTGTGAAGCTGCCTTTTTTTCTTTGGCCCTCACAAAAAACGTTGTTGTGTCAGGAGCTCTCATTTAGTGTCCCCTGGGGCTGAGGTCTAATTTCCTCTCTGCATTAGCAGACTCACTGTCCCTCCTAGCTCCACGCTATTCTAATTTAATGATTCTAGGTGATTTTAATATTCATTTTGATGACACAAATTGCCAGATAGGTAAGACTGTTATGGGGACCTAGACAGGCTACAGCTTTGACAACAAGTACTTAATCCCACATACAAAATGGTTCATATTCTTGACCCTGTGTTCTCTAACATGGCTAAAAATGAGATCTGCACACTCATTACATTGGTATGGTCAGATGACCTACTCATTCTTATAAAAGTGATCTACGCCAGGATGCCAGCAATCTCCAGGCCCACCCACATTCGGACTCGGAAGTGCTTGATAGTGACTCCGGTGAGACTTAATCAGTCCTTGAAAACTAATAGTTTGAGCCTGGATCACAATGTAAGCAAAGCCAGTACTCAACGGGACAGCTGGTTAAAGGAAACTATTGGCCAGATTGCATCCCGGGTCAAACAAGCTGTTTGTAGGTAAAAACCCTCTTTTGAACTTTTTGTCTTTAAAAAATAATTGTAAGAAGCCTGAATGCCTCTGCCATAAAAACTGTGACCCCTGTTGTAAGGCAACTTAAAAAAACAGCGTTAAAAGCATACCATCAGCTTATTTCTCAGGCAAAGTGGGAATACTTTTCACAGAAGATTACAGCTGCTAATATTTCCTCATGAAAAGTCTTTCAGATTGTAAAATTGCTCACTGCATTAGACGCTGTGTCACTTTATTCTTTGCTCTTGGAGGAGAATTGTAATGCACTAGCTTCCCTTTTTGTGGAAAAAATAGAGAAAATATATATTGCCTTCCCTACAGGCTAGGTATTACCCACAGCTGGAATTGCGGTCTGATCCGCCTACCACTAGTGCTCAGCTACTACAACTGTTGCGTAGGCTCTCATTATTCTAATGACACTACTGGATTTGAGCAGTAGAATCACCTGCGGTGTGGGGGACTGAGTCTAACCCACTACAGGTGACACCTGTCGGCCTAATCCAGGTTTTGCTCAGGCTAACTAGCAGTTCCTAATCTCCACCCAAGAGCAGGGATGACTGGGCAGCCGAGCGCATGACACAATTGACTCCTCAGGGAAATCGTGGTCACTCAGATCTCATCCGTTTCTCTCAGTTACATTAGTCTCACATATACAAGGACAAGCAGAGGCAGTATATGTTTCAATAAGGTTTTAATGAAGCAACTGCATCTTAGACAATAAAGCATGTACTGCAGCTCCCACACCTCATGGATGTAACTGTCTCCCAGCCTTTCATACCTGCCTACTGGGATGTGTTTCAAACAGGATGTGAGCTGGAGTGCTGAAATAGGCAGATTAATGACCCCGTGTATTAACCATTCAGCAGATGGTATTTCAGCCACAGTAAAAGGCAACTTCTCTAACTTTTCGATGTTTAACATGACCTAAATCACTTCTTTCTTAGAAGTTGTTGCCGCATTAAATTAAAGGTAGAAAATATGTCCCTTGTGCTTACGTGTTGCCAAGGAACGCGACCTGCCTTCAATGTTTGAAGTGTCCAACCCAACCTCATAATGGACCCCAGTTGACTCTGGCCATGGTGTAAGGAAGACATAGGGGGTCATTCTGACTCCCGCCGGCCGCGGTAACCGCGGTGCCGGCGGGAGCCGCCAGGATACCGCTGCGCGATCAGAAGACCGCTGCGGTTATTCTGTGTTTCCCGCTGGGCGGGCGGGCGACAGCCAGAAGGCCGCCCGCCCGCCCAGCGGGAAACCCCTTTCCACGAGGATGCCGGCTCCGAATGGAGCCGGCGGAGTGGAAAGGGTGCGACGGGTGCAGTTGCACCCGTCGCGAATTTCAGTGTCTGCTATGCAGACACTGAAATTCTCAGTGGGGCCCTGTTACGGGGGCCCCTGCAGTGCCCATGCCATTGGCCATTGGCATGGGCACTGCAGGGGCCCCCCGAGCGTTGTTGCCACACCCATAGAAATCTGGAGCAGGAGTCAACAGCGACTAGAATGTATTTCTATGAATTATCCACTGTTAGGGGACCACAGTGGTCCAAGTACACACATTGCAATGGTTTGTTAGAAATTAGAAGGGGTGTCTGTGGTGGGCGTTTGGCGGTGGAACCTTTAATTTGTTGGCAGATGTCACAACAAAGGACATACTGCTTGGCGTGTTTGTATAGGCCTGGCCACCAATAACATGCTTGCAAGAATGATATTGTAGCCGCCACACCAGCATGGGAAGATACTACCCCCTCATGCACTGCTTTAATCAACTCTGATCTTATATCTTTGTTGGGAATTACTCAAACGCCCACATCTGGTATCTTTTCTTCGGCGTCTAGAAAGCCTCCCATTCAGTAGGAATATTTTGCAGGAAATGCTTTTGGATAAGGCGTGCTTTCAGTCGTAGCTTTCACGGCAGCCCATATGTCATCGTCCGGTTTTGTTCCAGAACGGGTTACTGCAGCAACAGTAGCCGTTGCTACTGCTGATTTCGTGGCTTCATCAGCCAGTGTATTTCCAGCAACGTGTTTTCCAGGTGTATGTACAACATGGACATTTGGTAGCGTTTCCTTCAGATCCGCTACTTTCCCCCACAGAAGTATGTGTTTGATGGTGTTGCCTTTAGAATCTCTGAACCCATTCTGGCGCCAGTAATGCAGGTATTCAGTGAAGGACTGGACACAGTAGTACGAATCACAAATAATCAGTGTTAGCTGTGCGGGATCCGTATGTTCCATTGCCATCTCCAGATCCTTTAGGTCTGCCAATTGTGCTGTGTAATCCCATAGGGTTTGCATGTATGTATGCTGGAGACAAAATATATTAGCCTCCATATAGCCACTTATGACTGCGCAAGCAGCTAATATTGATGTTTTGTGCCAATTGCAGGTTGTGCTGAGCCATCGGTATACATGACTCTTTGATATTGATCAATAGGCAGTGTATTTGCTGGAACTGGGTATTCTAGTTCACATTGCAAAAATTCTTGAGTTTGTAATTTTGGGTAAAAAATGTAGTCTGCATCAGTGGCTGTCAAAGACATAGCCCATTGAATCCAACGTGGATGTAATGCTTTAGTGCTTGGAACGCTGGCTTTGGTAACAGCCTCAAGGGCTGGAATTGAAGAGACAACAATAACGTGTTTGCCTTGGGCTAGTGGTCTTTCTTTAATGACGGCCATCTGAACAGCAGTGAGAATTTTCTCAGTTTGAGCAAAGCGTTGCTCTGCTGCTGAATAGAAATGTGATTTGGATGCAATCGGGACTGTCTCACCCTCATTGAAAGTTACACAAGTGAAACCAATTGCACTAGCAATTACTCTGATGACCAGATGTGTTTTGTTGTCCCTTGTGTGTAGGTGTTGTGCTGCAAGCATGTCTGTTTGCAAAGTTCTGAGAATGCTTGTATGTTCGACTGTCCAAAATTTGCTTGAAAAGTTAGGACGTATATTAAGTCTGCCAAAACTTAGAAAACTCAATAGGGATTGGAGTTTTTTAATGGTACTTGGAGGTTGTAACTGTGCACATTTTTCAAAGGATTGTGGCGCTAGGCTCTTTCCTTCACTTGATAGCTCATATCCCAGAAACAGGATAAGGAAGGCTATTTTGGGGTTTTTTAAATTGAATTTGTAGCCGAATTCGGCAAATCCCACAACAATGCGGGCTACCCGTCTTAAATGTTACAGCAATTGAGCATCCTCGAGATAGATATCATCTACATAATACAATGCTTCAGGGTCTATGTCGTGCAATATTAAGTTCACACGAGCTGCAAACAATCCTGGACAGTTCTTGTACCCCTGGGGTAAACAACTGATTTTTTTCTGGAAGCCTTGTGTGCTGAAACTTGTTAAGTCTCTACTCTCAGGCGCTATATTTTGGCAGAAGAAACCATTGGAAATATCCAGTGTTGTTTTGTATTTTTTGTGCACTATGTTGTTTATGAGTGCTGTGCTATGTGAATTTTGTATAGCGTATGTGCGCGTATGACTGTTTAAATGTCTGTAGTCTAAGACTATCCTGTATGAATGGTCCGGTTTAGCTTCTGGGAATAATGGTTTATTCATGGGTGAGACACAGGCTTCGATTATGCCCTGGTACTGCAGTTGTGTGAGGATTTCCCTCACGGGTGTTTTAGCTTCATGTTTTATTGGATATTGGGGTTGAGGTTGATTTTTAATAGGGATTACATGATAGGGGGAGTCTTTATCCCATCCTATGTGGTTTGCGATATAACGCAGGTGCCCGTGCCAATGCCCAATCGATGGCGTAGTATTCTGCGAGCTCCTCGGAAACAAGGGGCGAGAAAGAAGGTTTGATAATATCTTCCCCCTATGTGCAAGTACGGACAAATTCAGGTGGCCAATCCCTTTCGGGCAGCGGAATATCATATAAGTTTACGACGGGGTCCCAAAAGATTGCGTTGATTATGCGCTCAATGTCTCCTTCTAACTGTAGCGTTGCTTTGTACACCCTATCAGGCGTGGAGACCTGCATGTCTGCAGTTTCTACTTGTTGGAAGTCATCAGTTGCTTTCACCTCCAATTGCTCTAGTAGATTCCGGCGAACTATTGTGACCTCTGCTGCGCCGGAAATAGCGCTAGTGCCCACTTCATGTACTTCAAGAGAGCCCTCTTCTTTAGTGGCATGTCGAACTGCAACTGCTGCCACCTTTTTCCTTTTGAATTGGTGTTTCTGTTGGGGAATTTTCTCTTCTTTTTTAACAGAAACTTCTGTTGAGCGTTGTGTTACCTGTCTCGGTTTCACATACTCAATTCTTCTGCTCTGACCGCCCACCTTTCTCACTGCATTTTTCCGATGAGTCTTGAAAGGAACCAGATTGGCGTTCATCAGTATATCGATATCTTTCAGGTGTTTTTGTATTATCTTTATTTCTGAGATTATATCTATTCTGCGGGGTCTCCGTATGCGAAGATTCTCCCCTTCCTTTTTTAGGTTTTTGTTGTTTTTTTATCCCAGCGTTTCTTAGTACTCTCAGGAGCTTGCTTGGTAGAATCTTTATTAGATTTACCTTGAAATTGTGGCTTTGTTGGTCTGGCCCCCAGACTATCTTGACCAATACCAGAGAAGGTGTCTGCGATAATCTTTGGCAGCTCACGTTCTTGATCCTGTGGAGGAACGTCTCGGAGCCGCATGCACACCGCTAGTGCGACCACTTCCCCTTTAAGGTTACTTAATATAATTTAGGATACCGTGGCAAAGTTGCCTATTAATTGCATCCCCAAGTCCTGGGACGGGGCAGCCCCGTATTCATCTTGAATTTGTTTCAACACTTCCCGTAAATTGGCAAGTGTCAGCGTACCGTGTGCGGTAGTATAGAGCATGGCAGATACCATGCCCCATGTATTAGAATTATCTACAGTGGGAACTATCCCAAAAGGCAAGCACATTGTTAATATCCTGTGTTTATCCTGAGGTCCTTTATGGGGAAATACTGCTTCCAGTGCATTTATTTTTTGAGCTAACCAAAATGGAATTTCTACTCGTTTGGTGGGTACTTTACCCATGATCGAATGTACAGTCGCAGGGCTAATACCTGGCGTTACTGCATGTGGTTGCACTGGTTCAGCACTAGCTGGGTTTGTGTTTAATGTTTGCATTACAAACTGTACTAATCGTCTATATATTGCCATCAGCTCAGCGTATAAGTGACGAACCTCAGCTACCGTTAGGTTTGCTGCAGCAGTGTGAGGTGTACAAGTGGCCAATAAAGGCCAGGTAGGACCATCATTACTAGGAGGACCTAACCTAATGTGTAAAATTGTGTGGGGTAGGACGCCATCAAGCCAATTATTATGTTCTTGATAAGATAGAGGTTTTTCTATATGCATATGCTCTGTTTTGTGCAGGTACGTTTGCAGGTGTATAATGGTGAAATGTATTTATATTCCCATCAACTGCTAGAAATGTGACCCAAGAATAAAAAAGCTCTGTTCTATAGGCTGGGTGAGCGTCAACAACAAATGTGACTAGACCCACCCGGGCCATTAGGCCTTGTGCCAGTAAATGTGGAATAAGGGGTGATCTCATATTGACTGTAATCGCTACCTGTTGTGGGTTCGCCATAATGAATGGTAAATTTGTTCAGAGATAAGCACACCAAAAGGGGATTATCTTTTTATTGGTTCAAGTTTGCACAACCTACAGCATTAGTTAGGTACTCCCTACTTATCTGAGAAGGAAAATCCTCAATACCACTGACGTCTCCGTATATAGTACTGAGGTTTATTTGTATGTAGTGAGACAGAGATACTCAGGAGGACCCAAAAATTAGAGCCTGACCAAACGTTGGCCGCGCCATGTCGTCTAGGCTCTCATTATTCTAATGAGACTATTGGATTTGAGCGGCAGAATCACCTGTGGTGTGGGGGACTGAGTCTAACCCACTACAGGTGACACATGTCGGCCTAATCCAGGTTTTGCTCCAGCTAACTAGCAGTGCCTCATCTCCATCCAAGAGCAGGGATGACTGGGCAGCCAAGGGCATGACACAATTGACTCCTCAGGGAAATCGTGGTCACTCAGATCTCATACGCTTCTCTCAGTTACCTTAGTCTCACATATACAAGGACAAGCAGAGGGAGTATATGTTTCAATAAGGTTTTAATGAAGCAACTGCATCTTAGACAATAAAGCATGTACTGCAATTACCAGGACGATAAGGCATGACAGGATCAAAATTGTGACAAGGAGAGTGAAGCATAGAAATAATGCTACCATATTGTCACTAGAGTCAATAGACTAATTCCTACCTAGGCTAAATTATAGCACAGCATGTTAAGCTCTAGTTCTGCCCTTTAGGATCCCCTGGGAAGACATCATCCCCCATACCTGAGCAATGGCCTGAAGTCTGCCTGAGCAGCTGTAGCGAAGCGTTCAGCATCAGCACACAGTCGTGGTCATCTGGCTGGAATCTCCCTCTAACATGTATGGGACCGGGAAGTGTTTTTATAATAAAACTGCTGATGTTCTGGGAAAATGTCTCTAAGTAAGAATGTGTATGTTTCTATGAATACCAGAGACAAAACGTTACTATGTTTTCCGGCAACGTTTCTTACTGCAGCCTTGAGAAAAGCACAGAGTGCTTGTTTAAGAACACAGTGCTGGCCTGGGCAAAGAACAGCTAGATAGAGAGAAATAAAACAAGACCGCAAATGTGGCTATTGTTAAAATAATAAACAAAGCTGAATAGAATATATCTAGGTTAAAGTGCACAGCGGCAGGCCTAGTGTGCTAAAATAACATGCATGGAGCTATAACTAAAATGGCTACACAACACACCAATTCTGTCCAATTTCTCCTACAGGTTTTTTTTTTATGTTGTACTGTTAAATCTGGCTTTCCTGCGGATGCAGTTTTTTCCACCATCTTGGACCAGACGTGTGAGATTATTCAACCTGCTGAGCACAAAGTGTTCAACATCTCTGTCGGTTGGCTATGATGCCCAACAATGGAAACAAGCAATGGTGGTTCCTTTGTTGGAAAAAACATTTCTGGATCCATCTAGGCCTGCAAATTACCAGCCCATTTCACTGATGCCGCCATTTGGTGAGCAAGCAGAAAAGCACGTAAATAAACAACTGTCCAGTTTCTTGGAGGATGATAAGATACTATCTGATTTGTGTCACTTACATTGCAGAGTCAGCTTTGCTACTTGCCTCTGAATCGCCAAGACAAATTATGGATGAGGGCAATACAATAGCCATTCTTATGCTTGATCTCAGTGACGCGTTTGGCACTGTCTCCTGCAGTATCTTGGTCAAGGGGTTATGGAACTGCAGCATTTGTGGCATTGCACTTCAGTGGCTGGTCTCCTTCTTCCAGAGGCGCACATTTCAGGTGACACAAAGACCATTTTAGTCTTCAACACGCTTTCTGCATCAAGGTGTGCCTCAGGGCTCATCATTGAGTCCAATTCTTTTTAATTACTATGTCAGCCTGTTGGCTGAGATCATTGAGCAATATGGTTTTACCATTATGTCATATGCTGATGACATTCAACGTGTCATCACTTTATCCCACAATTATGAGCGTATGGCCTCCTTTCTCCGGGCGTGTCTGTCAGGTGTGACCACCTGGGAGGATCTTCGGAGATTCTGTCACTGGGCAAGCATCTTAATATTTGGTCCAGTGAGTGGGGGCCAGACAACTTGGGCTCTTTACCATCCCCTGAACCCAAGGTTAAGAACATAGGTATCTGGTTTGCTGAGAAGCTTTCTTTTGATGCCCAGGTGGCAGCAAACTGTTTTGGAGCTTGAGATTGTAATAATTAGAACTGGGGTCTCTAGTTGGCAGAGGTATTCACCGCCACAGTCCTAGTCAGGGTAGGTAACACACAACCCAAAGTATCCTGTGCCCACCCTCTGGTAGTTTGGCACTGAGCACTTAGGCTTAACTTAGAAGGCAAGGCAATGTGTAAAGTATTTGTGCAATAAATCATACAGTAACATAGTGAAAACACCACAAAAATACTCCACACAGGTTTAGAAAAATATATGATATTTATCTGGTTAAATTAAGGTAAAAAAGATAAAGATTCAATTAGCACAAGTTGAGATATCACTTCAGCAAGATTAAAAAGAGTTTTAAATCTTAGAAATCTACAGTTGTCTCTTGTGTGCACAAAATATCTGGTTTGCGTAAAAAATAACACCCACAGAGACCACAGAGGAGGAGATGCATGGAAAAATAGGGTGTGAGTCGGACTTTCGAACACAACACAGATGATGTGTTGTTTCTTTCCACGCTGTAAGGGGCTTTGCGTCGATTTCCGGCACACAATCTTAGTTCCTCACTGCGATGCAGGAATCTTTTTGACACCCAGAGGCAGTGCGTGGAAATCCTGGCCGTGCAGGATGATGCCACAGGCATTGCTTCAATAAGGTATGGTGATGCGTCAGATTTTCTGTTGCACGACAGGTGCTGCATCAATTCTTTACACTGGAAGTCAGGCTGCGTCATTTTGATTTGGATGTGCATCAATCTGATAGGGCGTTACGTCTAATTTCCATTTGCAATGCAGGCGCTGCGACGAATCTCCACTCGGGAAGTCGGGCTGTGTTGTTCCGGTTCGGCTGTGCGGCGATTTTCTCGTCACAAGGCAGGCTCTGCATCATTTCCGTCAAGCTGTGCAGCGATTTTCACTGCACAAGGAGTTCCCTGAAGCGATTAAGGGGGTCATTACACCCTGGCGGAAGGCGGAGAACCGGCGGTAAGACCGCCAACAGGCTGGCAGTCTTATTGTATGGAATTATGACCATGGCAATCTGCCGGTTCTCCGTTCGGCCCGCCAGGGCGGAGACGACCGCCGGGCTGGAGACCTGGGTCTCCAGCCCCGCGGCCGTCACTATACCGCCGGCGATATTTTGACCCGGCTTACCGCCGTGGATTTCCAGCAGTTTGAACCGCCATGAAATCCATGGCGGTAAGCACTATCAGTGCCAGGGAATTCTTACCCTGGCACTGATAGGGGTCTCCCCCACCCCTCACCCCCACCCCGACTCCCTCCCCTACCCCCCCACTACTCCTGCCATCCCCCAAAGGTGGCAGGGCCCCCTCCCCACTCCGACCCCCAACATCACATCACCCATACCCACACGACACGCACGCAGGCACCACCTACACACTCACACGCACACATGCCCACATACATGCCTACATACACACACACAGGCAGACACGCACACCCACGTACAAACATACACGCACACATCCATACAGACATACATGCACTCATTCCCATACACACAACACCCCCGCAAGCATACACACACTCACACACCCCCTCTACATACACACATGCACACCCCCATGCACCCACACAACACACAACACCCCCCACCTCCCTCCCCTCACGGACGATCGACTTACCTGGTCCGACGATCCTCCTGGAGGGGACGGGAGCCATTGGGGCAGCTCCGCTGACACCACACCGCCAACAGAACACCGCCACGGCGAATCACAAGACGTGATTTGCTGGGCGGTGTTCTGTTGCCGTGGAGGTGGAGCAACCTCCACTTCCACGCCTCCCGCCAGTATGGCTGTTGGCAGCTCTCCGTCTGTAAAAGGACATAGAGCAGCCAACAGTCATAATATGCTGAGCGGCAAACCGCCACTACTGGCGGTCTTCCTCACGGCGATCCCTCTGCGGTCTTGGAAAAAGACCGCCGAGGTCAAAATGACCCCCTAAGTCTTTTTGGCCCTGAGACTTCAGAAAACAGAAGACAAGCTCAATCCAAGCCCTTGGAGAGCACTTCTCAGCAAAGTCAGAGGGCAGCAGGGCAGCAGTCCTTCTCAGCAAAGCAGTCCAGATGAGTCCTTTGGGCAGTCAGGCAGTTCCTCTTGATAGGTTGCAGGTTCAGGTCCAGAAGTTTCTGAGTTGGTGTGGTCAGAAACCTAGTATACCCAAAAAAGCCTTTGAAGTGAGGAGACTTCAAAGAGTGGTTTTGAACTGCAGAAGTTCCCCTTTCATTACAGGTCTGTCTGCCAGGGTCCCAGTAGGGGGTATGGAATCCAATGTGTCAGTGCAGGCCACTAGCCTTTGAAATGTAAGTGTCAGGCCATCCACCCTTCCAGCCCAGGAACACCCATTCAGCATTCAGATGAGTGCAGGTGTGGCTGAGTATCCTGTGTTTGTGGTTGTCTGGATGAAATGCACAATGAAGCTGTCAACCAGTCCAGCCCGGACATTGATTGGAGAAATGCTGTAAGGCAGAGATGGATTTTAATTGCAGAGAAATGCTCACTTTCTAAAAGTGGTGTTTCTAAAATAGTAATATAAAATCCAACCTCACTAATAAGCAGGATTTTGTATTAACATTCTGGCCATAATAAATAGGACCTGGTTACACCTTTCTTATCAGAATCTACCACTGAAACATCATATGATGCTATCCTATGAAAGGTAGAAACTCACAGTAGTGGAAAACCAATTTAGGAGTTTTCCACTACCAGGACATATAAACCACAGATGTGATGTCCTGCCTTCTAACTACATAGCACCCTGCCCCTTGGGTTATCTACGGCCTATCTTAGGGGTGGCTGATATGTTGAAAATGGGGAGTTTAGGGCTTTGCAAGTACTTTTAAATGCCAAGTCGAAGTGGCAGTGAAACTGCACATACAGGCCTTGCAATGGCAGGCCTAAGAAATGGTTAAGGGGCTACTTATTTGGGTGGCACAACCAGTGCAGCAGGCCCGCTAGTAGCATTTAACTTACAGGTCCTAGACACACATTGTGCACTTTACCAGGGACTTATAATTAAATTAAATATGCCTATTGTTACCATGTTTAAGAGAGAGAGCATATGCACTTTAGCACTGGTTAGCAGTGGTAAAGTGCATAGAGTACTAAAACCAGCAAAAACAGTGTCAGAAAAATGGAGGGAGGCAGGAAAAAAGTTGGGGGATGACCCCCCTAAGGTTCTCAGGTCTAACAATAATAAATCCTTTAACTCTATTCCTCACAGGAGTTTTCCTTCCGTGGCCAATTGGTCATAGCATCTACCTTAATTGGTTTTGTATTGAAGTTGTGTTAATGGTTCTGCCACACGCTGTCACAGGGTCCAAAGATTCATCAACCTCGAAGGGCACTGATTCCTGCAAGGAGCAAAATGCTCCAGTAGGTGTGGTAGTAGAGGTATGGTTTGTCCCACAAGAGGGGAAAACCATTCAAATGCAGTGGTACGGAGTTAGGATTGACCGATTCAAATGCCCAGTTCAAAAACTGTAAGCCCCAAATTCTGTACCAAGGTACGTTCTGAGACTGATGATGTTCCATTGTCATGCCTACAAGGAGGCTTAAATATTGCAGTGAAATGCTATGTTGGGAAGTGTTTTGGGAGTGGTCATACTCTGAATTATTATGATGCTTGTTGCTCAGAAAGTCCATGGTTGTTGTTGTTGACGGCTCCTTTGTGGCCTAAGATCCCGGTATTGCACACAAGTGTAGAAGGCACATGATTGATCTATTGTCTGCAGTAAGGTACTTGTCATGAGACGTTGACAGTGGCAATAATTTTCCTTGAGGGAGTGCAAATTATTGGTTGGTATTAAGTGAATCATGAGTGCATATGGAGGATCTGTATCAACCTGAGTGAGAATTGCTGGCCACGTTTAACTCGTTGTGTAACTGTGGAAGCTACAGCAGGAAAGTGTGACCCCGTAAAGCTTTGGAGTGTTTGAGTTCCTACCCATAATGTGCACACAGTTTTTGCTTGCATTATTTTGCCTTTGACGTGCATGTGAGCAATTATGTGAGAGACAAAATCTGAAGCAAATGCAATATTGAAAGACGTAACATGTCATTTTGTGCCTTGCTGGTATAGGTCAGTTGATGTGAAACTGCATTGGTATAGGTCGGCTGGTGTGAAGCTGCTCTGGTATTTGTGGACAGTGCCACGCTGTTATTTGTTGAGAACCTTGAGAGAAAAGGATTTTGTGATTGAAGTTACTTTCTGATTTGATCAAAAGTTATTGTTATTAATTGAATTTGACTGAAAAATTAAGTTTTTCAAAGCATTACAGTTTGTGTCTGTCATAAGGACTCTCATATCTCAATGAGACTGCTGGATTTGGGGCGGCAGCAACACTGCTTGTAGGGGACTGAGTCACTCCCACACCAGTTGGCAGATGTCGACCCAGTCCTCCCGGCTCTCTAGCAGCACCTCACCCAAACTCAAATGGTAAAGGTGATTTGTGGCAGCCTACCACATGGAACTCTGAAGACCCCTCAGGAAAATCATGGTGAACAAGTCTTACCCTTTTCTATCTAAAATAGAAGTCTCTAACACACACACACACACACACACACACACACATACACACACACACGAGATGCAGGACAGTTTTTAATACATTTATTAAAAAGACTGCAGTCTACGATAAAATGCATTAGCAGCAATGATTAGGATAGTGAGGAACAAAATCAAGATTGTGAAGGTCAGAGATGTGAAGATGAACAACCTTATAATCTTATAATATTGCAATAAACATGAATACACAATTCCTACCTAGAATCCCCTCTAAAGCCCTTCATCCTAGAAGGTGTTTATATAAGGAACATGTTTTGTTCTTGCAAAATAAGCCTGACCCAGGAATCTACCAAAGTGTTAGACTGTTTGCTCAGTCTTGTGGTGGGAATACAAAAATATTATCCTTTGTTCTTCGCATTCTGTTCTTGTCAACCCAGGGCAGAAGAACATGACGAAAATATGTCATGCATAATACTGATAGTGACGCTCTCGCATAATTGCAACTGATTACAAAAATAAAAACATCACCACTAAAATAAACTGTACTAAAATGAATAAAACAAATAAATGAAAACAGATCATATTATCTGGGTGACATAGCACAGTTCACAAGCCTAAGTTAAACCAAATACTGTGCCCAAGCAAGGAGCTAAAAATGGACCCACACACGTTAAGAGAAGATGCATTCATTCTAGTTAGAGAAGGTATAGACTTCCCATCTGAGGGAACTCCAGGTCTTTATGTGTCATTTGTCAAAGGATCTCATATGTGTGTATGGCTTGAACATGATTGCATGCATGATTACTGAGAAAGAAGGTGCCTTAGCTTTTTTCCGTTATGGAACTTTTAGTTTAATAATTAAAGATAACTTGAGGCAAATTATGTATGAGATGAAACCGGCTCTAAGACCAGCACAGTTTGAAGTGCTTAGTCTTTGAGAACTCATAGCATGAGAGAAAATGACAGCCAAGTACAAGAATAGAATGGAAAAGGCAATTATGACACTTCCAGAAGCTAGATGGGATGCAGAAAATGAGGAGAGTAGATGTGATTGAAGATGTCAGAATGTTTCCAGCTATTTCAAATGAAGAAGGTGAAAACACTAAACCTAAGAGTAGAAAGAAAAAGACAGTAAAGGCAGAACAGGCAACAAAAGCTGAGGATAAAAAGACAGTAACGTCTGACAGTGATTCAGATGATGAGTTTATAATTCAGATCCTGATGAATCATCCGCCTCAATATCACTCAGTTGACGTAGGAGCCAGAAGTAAAGCAGCACAGACCCTGAATCAGACAGTACCCAATACACCTGCAAATTCCGGGACACAAGTTCCCATAGTGTTTTCACCAGTTCCGATTGTTAACACAGTTCAGCCTGTACCAAGTCCAGTTGCAAATCAAGTCACACAAAGTCCTAATGTGAGTCGTATGGTGCAGTCACCTTATGTGAATCTGCATGTGCAACATTACCCTGAATCAATGTGTGCCAATGTTTAGTCGGGTTCAGTCATTGCCAAATGTCACCCCAAACAAAACAGGACAAAGTTTCAGTAATGTTATTACAGGACAGAGTGCTAGAATGGCAATTCCTAGAATCAGATCAATCATATGCGTCCCAATGTATTACCAGTTCCAGTGACAATACGTTCAGTTGTTCCCTTGTATGCTTCAAGTTCGTCATCAAGTAATGTCCACTCAATAAATGCCCCGACTATTCCTGATATACCAGTTACATCTGTTGGGATATCACTATTTGTTATGTGTCAATCAGTATATTCAAATAATTTGGAGATGGAGAGAACAGCTTCTCTTGTTTCGCATTTGACCCCACTCAAATTGCAGAACCTAACCCGATGTTAAATCAAGCAGGACTTACTCCCGATGCAAGGTTTCCTCAGGGAATCCCACCTCACTTTATGCTCAGACCTGATCAGATCCCGAATCTACAATGCAGCACTCTGCAAGAATAAGTATCACAAATAAATAATATCAGTTTACAAGGTTTTAAAGCACAACATCTGACAGATTGATTAATTAATCTGAGTCCTCAAGGTGCAACAGGTGTGACAAATTGCAGTACCAGAACAGAAGATACACCAGGGAGAGATAGATCAGTGAATGTGCCTAGATTGAAAATAGAATTAAATGAAATGATTTTAGAACGTTAGACACAGCCCAATTGGAAACTTACAAAGAAGATAAACTGCGGTACATGTGCAAAGATGTTACCCAACGTGCAGAACAAGTTTATGAGAGATTAGCTGAAGTGGACGAGAAATATGATGTGGATTTAGAAAAATCAGGAACCCTAAAGAGAACTTACAGATTGGAGTTCAGCACAAAGGACATAGTTAACATGAGATCACCCAGAATGAACCCACACATAAAGGAATTGATTACATACATTTAGGCATGGGGAGCCTTAGATAAGTGGAAAGGTAGATGGGCAAAGAAAATAAATCAGAAGAAAGCAAAGCAAATGTGCCTCCGGCAGGAGCAAATCAAACAGAGGCCAATGTGAAAACAATGCCCATGAGAGAAATACCAGGTGGAGATTATGTGCATGTACCCTGATGTAGGAGTGATATATTGTCATTCACAAGTTATTACCTGAGATTGAGAGAAAAGCCTGTAGAGTGGTACAAGCAAACAGAGAGATTTGTGAAACTTTCAAAATGCCTGTGGGAAGATTTGAATACGTTGTTTGATACTGTGGTCCTTACTGATTTATGGAATGCATTCAAAGAGCATGTTGATTGGCTTGATAGTGAACCTCAGAGATTTGGTAACAGGTGCACCATCTGAAGAGGTGATGAAAAAGTATTACAAGGTGATTAAGTTCCCGACAAATGTGTGCCCAAAAGATATTGATTGGCAGAAGATTGACAGAACAGCCTAGGAGTCTTAAGAGTCGATTCATGCTTACTATGAAAGGTTGCTGCAGGCTTTCAAACAGCAAAGTGGTACCAAGACTATAGAAACTAAAGCTATGGGTCACTTTCAGATACAAGTGAAATGATTCACAGGCACCTTATTTGTGGCAGAATAAACCGATTGATGAAATCCAGCGCTACTCAGAGTACTACAATGATAAATTGGAACTTAAGCAGAAGAAACTGAAGGAAATAGCAATGGTCATGCAATTGAAAGCTGCACAGAAAGCCAATCAGAGTCTGCTGATTATGGTGAACACTAGTACAAGGAGTGCCACAGCAGGTGACGAATGTTGTTCAGCCTAGAGGTAGAGGACATGGTTTTCGAGTAGATCAAAGTGGAGGTGGTCTTGATGTCCAGGCTTTAAAGAGGACTAATCTGTGTCATGTGTGTGTTCATTTTGGTCATTGGCAACTGCACTGCTCATATAATAATGTGAATAATCAAGTGCAGAATGATAGGGTTGCTCAGGCAATAATCAAGTTCAAGGTCAAAGACTTCATAGAACCCAAGTACAAAATGTGAATGTGTCCCCAGGACAGCAGATGCAGGTGCCACAAGGCCCGATGACAAAACAGCAAGTGATCATTCCTCAACAAACGTGAACCAAATTGAAAATGCAAATGTGAATCAGATAGCATCATAGTCTCCCCTAATGGACCTTAGTGTTTAGGAATTTTTAGAAATTCTTCCAACTGATAGCTCTGATAATGAGGATTGTATGCGAGGTGCATTCGTAGAACTAGATCAACGTGGTCCCTATGCAAATGCTAACGTCATGGGCTATGATGTGTCATTTTTAGTTGACACAGGAGCTACATGTTTCACTGTCAGAACAGCAGAAGTGCCAAACTTGCCCCTTTCAGGAAAAATAACTCAAGTTGTAGGAGTCACAGATAAGAAATTGACCAACCCTGTAACAGAATATGTTCCTGCACATATAGATTCATTTCAAGTTGAGCACCAATTTGTGGTCTGGATTCAAGCCCACTAAGCTTGCTAGGACATGATCTGTTGTGTAAGCTAAACTGTTCTATGTGCTGCACACCTGAGGAATAGCAATTCAGATAAACAAGGAAGATATGCCCTGTAAAAATGTAGTAATAATACAAGCTACAGGGGAACCAGTAAACTATGTTGAGACATGGGTAATTAGTGGCATCAGAAACAATGTATTAACAGGTATCAATCAAAAATGAACATAAACAAAATGTGTCTAAAGTGTATAGCTACTTCCGGCCGTGGCAGCTGCATTTTGATAGGGGGCAACTTGTTCTCTACAATGAATCCCAGATTCATTCTGGTCGCTAATGCCTCACTACGAAGCGATTCAGTTTGGTGCTGCACGAGTTGATGTACATACAATTGTCTTTTTGCTAAGATTATTCTGATTGATTCATACATTGTGGACAGATGTGAAGTACAGGGCCTTCCTTTGGACCAAGGTTTTTTTAATTGGGCCCTTTGCGATCCCCATTGATTGGTCAGGGATTTCTATCCATCCCTTCAACATCTTTTGTTGATTCATTAATGGTTACATTCCACTTAATGGCAGCCTTTCAGAACTTTGTTTTAACAGGCTGCGTCACATTGTCTACGTGCACTCTTGGTCCTGATGGTGACCGTAAATTAATATGGTCAAAACATCGACAACTAAAGCAGCAACAATCAAGGCCTTTCTTACATGATAATTTCAGTACTTTATAACATTGTTAACTTCATGTATCCTAAAGCTACACAATTGGTCTATATGCAAGCTGCTTCTCATTTTATGTTTTCTGTTGTGTTTCACCTGAGCTGATTTGGGGTACGTATTCACCAGCACTATGTGTTCACTTTTCTTTAATCACTGCACATTTTTTAATAAATGTGAATGCTATAATTTTCTTATGTTTACTTAATCTTTAAATACATTCGCAATATACTAGCTGCAGCTTCCCACTTTTCTTGTTTCTGTATGATTTTGTCATTGTTCATGATATTTTGATTGATACCTGCTGAGTCATTGTTGCTGATATCTGTACAATTGTAGAGCAGGATCCAAGAGTCACATTGTACCCAAAGATGACATGTGATGAGTTGCCCAATGATTTAAAGGAAACAATTATACCTGAGTTTTGGGATTTGTCAGGAAAAGAGATAGGATTCATTGAAGGAGTTGAGCCTATTAAAATAAAACTGAAGCCAAATGTAGTGTATCTAAAAACAACCCGGTCTAATATGTCCCACTAGACAATTACTTGAATTATCCCAATGATTAACTGTCTGATTGAGCAAGGTGTCCTGAAAGAGATTTCGGGAAGTCCATGTAACTCTCCCATTCTAGGGTTGTGGAAACCCAATGGAAAGTACTGCATAGTTTAAGACCTGAGAAAAGTGAACAAGATTGTTGTTCCATTTTGTCCTGTGGTACAGAATAAAGCAGTGATTTTATATAACATTCCCTATGAAGAAGTAGGGTTTACTGTGATTGATCATTGACAAGCCTTTTTCTCTATTCCGCTGCATGAGAAGAGCCAATTCCTTTCTGCATTCAAATTGGGCAGCCGTGTTTTGGCATGGTGCTGAAATGCACAAGGCTATACTGACTTACCATTCATTTTCAACCAGATCTTGAAAAAGAATCAAGAGTCCCTCAAAATGCCCTATTATTCAGTCTTAGTGTGGTAAATACGTGATTTGTTGGTGGGTCAAATACCCGAGAAGCATGCAAAAGAGATACAATTTCTCTTTTAAATCATTTAGGAGAAAATGGTCATAACATTTTCCCTGTAAATCTATAGTATTACAAGAAAGAAATCCTGTATTACAGTCACCACATTGAGAAGGGTGTGAGGAAGGAGTCAAAAGAAAGAATCTCAAAAAACATGAAAATGAATTACCTTGGAACACAGAAAGGAGTCCGAATGTTTCTGTGAATGGCAGGTTGGCAGTGGATTTCTAACTTTTCCCTTTTGGCCAAGCCTTTCAAGAGGCTAATATACAAGGATGTGTCTGATCAGGTACCATTGCATAATAACTGCATACTTGCTTTCCCAGAACTGAGAGAGCCTATGCCGAGCCCCAGCTCTGGGAATGCCTGATTATAACAAATGCTTTTCTTTATTTTGTTTTGAAAATGATGGATGTGCTCTCTCAGTTTTGGCACAAATGCATGAAAATGCAAACAAGCCTGTGGCTTATTTTTCTGCTACACTTGATCCAGTAGCAACAGCACTACCTGGTTGTTTAAAGGCCTTCGCTGCCCTCAGCATCAGCATTAAATAGTGCAAAGGCATTGTTACAGGCCACGCACTGAACCTTTTGGCCCCCCCCACAATCAGTGTAAATTTTGTTGACCCGTATCAAGGCACAGTACCTTACAAATGCATGTTTAACTCATTTTCCTTGCTTCCTCATTTGTGAGTATTAGCAGTTGCACTGTCCTAAAACCTGCCACATTGATGCCTAACCCTGTTGAAAATGCAAGTGACAGCGAGGATAAGTTTGAGCATGACTGCTTCGATGTGTCTGAATTGTGCACCAAACCAAGCCCTGACATTTAAGATATTTCCTTAGATGAAAATTACTGCCATTTTTGTTGATGGCCCCTGTTTTGGAGATAAACATGGTACCCTGAGAGCAGACTATGCTGTCTGCACAATCTCAGGTGTGATAGAAGCCTCTTGGCTTCGAGGAGTCTTTTCAGCACAAGTAGCCGATTGGTTGCTCTTACCAGAGCATGCTGTGTTTCTGAACAGCTTAAAGTGACAATTTTGATTGATAGAATGGTTTTTGTGTGGTTTATGACTTTGGGCAGTTGTGGTCCCAGAGAGGTTTTATGACCTCTTCTGGATCCCCCATATCAGAAACTGTGACAATAATTACAATCTGTTGACCACATTACAGTCAACTGCAAACATTGTTGTCGTAAAGTGCATGGCTCACAGAAAAGTTTTCTGATTATGTAACCTTGGGAAATACTCATGAAGATGAAGTTTCCAAATATTGTGCCCTTAGTTATACCTCCTTCTATTGGAGAGTGGGTCAGTGATACACAAGATGAGACAAATCAAAATGTCCTATTAACTGTTGTTGATACATGGAAGGAAGTGAAGAGATTGCCAGAAAAAGGGGTAGAGAAAGAACAGCAAAGTTGGGTTAAAGCAGAATGTATTAAGAGAAATGAAGATGATGTTTGGGTTTCAAAGACTAGTGTTGTCAAAAAGCTTACTGTCCACTATGGCAAGACATTACCATGGACAGGCACACGTAGGTAAAGATGCAATGATCAGAACATTCGGACAAACATGGTTTAACCCTAGATTCAGAGTGATTGCAGAAGCCATATGCCACAGATGTGTCACATGTCAACATTTGAATGTAGGAAAACACACAGTTGTTACACTGAGTCATATTTGTAAATAAGGAGGACAATTCAACAGGACAATTCAACAGGATGCAGCTGGATTTTATCGAGCTGCCAGTGTGCAATGGACTGAGCTATGTCTTAGTCGTATGCATTTTCTCAGACTGGGTTGAAGTCTAGCCCACTAAGATAAATTATAGTCTCACTGTAGCAAAGCTGTTACTTAGGGATCTGATACCTCATTTTGGCTTTCCAACTTCTTTAGAATCAGACCAAGGAACTTCTTTCAACAGTGATATCCTAAAAACATTATGTGCAGTATTACAAGTTGAGCAAAGACTGCCTTGCAGCTACAGACCTAACACTACAGGACTTGTACAACAAATTAATAGCACTTTAAAGTCCAGATTGACTAAAGTATGTGCATCCACCACACTGAAATGGCCAGACGCATTGCCTCTTGGCTTGATGAGTATGCGCAGTACACCTGACAGACAGACTGGATTGTCCCCTCATGAGATCACCAGCAGTGCCTGCAAACTTACTTTCTGAACATTACAGATGACTTAGTGGTGGATTATTGCAAAAGGCTGGTTGACATGGTGCGTTCTTTGTCTCACCAGGTTGAAGAAAATACTGTACAGCTACAGCAGTGTTAGAAATGGGGTCTTTGGTTGGCAGTCAGGTTACCCCCTGCCCAAGCAAGGACCCTCACTCTAGTCATGGTAAGTCACACACAATCCAAATTATCCTGTGCCCACTCTCTGGTAGGGTCTTAACTTCTTCAGTGCCCAGACCACAGCAAATACTTCTCTCTCAATAGCACTCCACATCTGTTCCCGTGGTAATAGCCTTCTGCTAATAAAAGCTACTGGTTGGTCTGAGCCCTCCTCATTTAGCTGTGCTAGAACAGCCCCTATGCCATGCTCTGAAGCGTCTGTCTGCACAATAAATTCCTGGGAGTAGTCAGGGGCCTTGAGCACGGGGGCCGTGCACATGGCTTCCTTCAGAGAATCAAAGGCTTTCTGACAAGCCTCCGTCCGATTCACCAACCTAGGTTGTTTCTTGGAAGTGAGTTCTGTCAAGGGTGACACAATGGTACCATAGCGCTTGACGAATCTGCGGTAGTATCCAGTGAGGCCAAAAAAGGCTCTCACTTCAGTCTGTGTTCTAGGTGGTTGCCAGGCCTTGATAGTTTCAATCTTGGCCTGGAGTGGCTGCACCTTGCCACCACCTACTCGGTGTCCCAAGTACACCACGGAACCCTGCCCAATCTGGCACTTACTAGCCTTGATGGTCAGGCCTGCCTGTTGCAGAGCCTGAAGCACCTCCTTGAGGTGGAGCAGGTGTTCCTCCCAGCTGGAACTGTAGACAGCTATGTCATCCAAGTAGGCTGCACAATAGGCATCCTTGCCAGCTGGGACCCAGTTAACCAACCGTTGGAAGGTAGCGGGGCATTTTTCAACCGAAATGGCATCACCCGGAACTGGTAATAGCCATCAGGTGTAGAAAATGCTGATCCCTCTTTGGCCCCCTCAGTCAGGGTGATCTGCCAGTACCCTGAAGTAAGATCAAACGTACTCCGGAACTTGGAAGTTCCTAGTCTGTCAACGAGCTCATCAGCTCGTGGGATGAGGTGAGCATCAGTCCGTGTGACTGAGTTGAGACCCCGGTAGTCCACCCAGAACCTGAGTTCTGGCTTTGTACCTGGGCAGCGGCCTTAGGAACCAGCACCACAGGACTGGCCCAGGGACTACTGGATTTCTCCATAACCCCTAAAGTCAACACCTTAGAGAGCTCCTCCTTGATGCTGGCCTTCACCTTATCCGATAACCTGTCAATTTTGTTCTTCACAGGGGCACTGTCACCCGTGTCAATGTCATGAACACATAGGTAGGTCAGTCCAGGAGTAAGGGAGCACAGGGAGGAGAACTGCTCTAACAGCTCATAGCAGTCTCCTCTCTGGTTTAGAGTCAGAGAGTCAGAGAGAATGACACCCTCCACTGACCCATCACCTTCTTTGGCAGAGAGGAGGTCAGGGAGAGGTTCACTCTCCTCTTCCATGCTCTCATCTGTGACCAGAAGCATACTGATCTCAGACCTCTCAAAGTGAGGTTTGAGCCTGTTGTGATGGAGGACCCTTAGGGGGTGCCTTGGGGTCTTGAAGTCCACTAGGTAAGTGGCCCACCCTTTACGCTCCTTGATCTCACGGGGGCCAGTCCAGCGGTCCTGGAGAGCCATGGGCTCTACTGGCTCCATCACCCAAACCTTGTCTCCAGGTGAGAACTCAACCAGAGTGGCCTTCTGGTCATACCACTCCTTCATCACCTCTTGACTTGTCTCGAGGTTACTCTTGGCCTGCTTCCAGAAGCGTTGGGTTTGGTTGCGGAGGGCCAGCATGTAGCTGACCACATCCTGGGGAGGTGTCTTGGGAGCTTTCTCCCAGCCCTCTTTAACAATGCTTAGCGGTCCCCTGAAAGGGTGACCATAGAGAAGCTCAAAGGGGCTGAACCCCAGCCCTTTCTGGTGAACCTCTCTATAAGCAAACAACAGGCATGGTAAGAGTACGTCCCACTTACGCCTCATGGCTTCAGTCAGGCCATTAATCATCCCCTTCAGGGTCTTGTTGAATCTCTCAACAAGCCCATTGGATTGAGGATGATAAGTGGCGGTAAACCGGTAGGTCACCCCACGCTCATCCCACATGGACTTCATGTACGCAGACATGAAGTTTGTGCCCCTGTCAGACACAACCTCCTTAGGGAATACAACATGGGTAAATATTCCCAACAGGGCTCTGGTCACCACCGGTGCAGTCACTGTTCTCAGAGGGATTGCCTCTGGATACCGGGTGGCATGGTCCACCAAAACCAGGATAAACCTGTTGCCCAAGGCAGTTTTGGGGTCCAAGGGACCAACAATGTCGATGCCCAACCTTTCAAAGGGGGTGCCAACGACGGGGAGTGGGAGCAGGGGAGCCTTAAGCTTTTTCCCTGACTTCCCACTAGCCTGGCAGGTGGGGAAAGCTCTGAAGAAATTATCTGAGTCGAACCTCATTCTGGGCCAATGGAAGTGGGTGACAAGCCTGTTAAAGGTCTTGTCTTGGCCCACGTGTCCTGCCAGGGGGATGCCATTAGCCAGACCCAGTGGGAAGGCCCGGTAACACTGGGGGACCACCAGCACACGTGCTGCCCCAGGACCTGGAACCTTAGGCTCACTGTAAAGGAGATCATTCTCCCAGTAAATATGGTGAGTGCCAGAGGCGTCACCTGCTGCTTGGGCTGTGGCCTGTTGCCTCAGACTTCCTTTTCTTTAAGTTTTTCTTCCCCCTCTTTCCTCTGTTTGGAACCCTGACAACCTTTGTGGGAGTCCCCCCCAGATGCCTTTTTGGTCACTCTGGTGCTAACCCAGAGGTCCGCAACCTCAGCAAGCTTCCTGAGGTCAGTCAGCTTACTATCTACCAAGTGCTGGCGCAACTCTGTAAAAGAAATATTGAGTATATGCTCTCTGAGAATCAAGTCATACGACCCATTATAATCATCTACTTTGCTGCCCGCACTCATCCATTTAGTGCCTTACTGGAAAAGTCAAAGAAATCCACCTATGTTTGTGCAGACTGTTTGGTGCTGTCCCTGAACCTCTGACGGTGTTTCTCAGGGGTCAGCCCAAACTTGGCAAGTAAAATGGCTTTCTGAAGTGGGTATGTGTTTTGATCCTTTGGGTCCAGTGTGAGAAGTGTGTCCCTCTCCAGGGCTGGCACATAACTCCACATAGCTGTACCCCATTGCCCTTCAGGAACCTCATGAGCCCTTAGTGCAACTTCATAAGCAGCTAACCTTTTATCTATGTCATCTCCCACCACAAAACTGGGCACCACATTTTTGGGTATACAAACCTTCTTTTCTCCAGCAGGTCCTGCCTGTCTGCTGCCACCATTACTGCTGGACTCAGACTGTCTCGCCTTGATCTCTAGCTCCTTGAGACTCAGTTCATGAGCCAACAATAGTTTTTTCTCAGCCAAGGCTCTCTCAGCTGCAGCTTCAGCTCTTTCAGCTCCAATCTGCTTGCCTGCTCTTTCAACCTCAGCTTGCTTGGCTTCTCTCTCTGCCCTCCTTTCTTCCTGTTGAGCCTCAATTTTTAGCCTTGCATTTGCAACTGAAACTCTCTCTTCTCTCTCCTTTCCTCTGCGGTCAGGCTTTGATCAGAGACACTGCTCCCTGGTTTGGCAGGGGGCACAGTTGCAGTGGTAATATCCACTGATGGCAAACAATCCTCTGGGGGGCCATCTCCTGGCACCTCCTCCTCAGCATCCTCCTCTCAATGGGCTTCTGCCCAGGCCCTCAGCGCCTTCTCCTTTCTGGAGGCACCTTGGGTGGGTACTCCCATATCCCTGCAGAACCCTTTCAGCTGTTTGAAAGTGTATGTCTCCAACAGGGCTAGGTCAAAATCTCCTCCTTGAGACCCAGCCTGAGACATGTTGAGTGAGGATTTTGGTCAAAAAATTTACAGGAAAAACGAAATTGCAGAACAAATATAAAAATCAAGTTGACCTTCAACTGTGGGTATGTAGTGAAATACTTAGCTACTGTATGTCGCTGCACAAATACAAGTCCTATCCTCACCGCTGATCACCAATGTTAGAAATGGGGTTTTTGGTTGGCAGTAAGGTTACCCTCTGTCCAAGCAAGGACCCTGACGCTACTCAGGGTAAGTCACACACAATCCAAAATTATCCTGTGCCCACCCTCTGGTAGGTTGGCACTGAGCAGTCAGGCTTAACTTAGAAGACAATGTGTAAGGTATTTGTGCAATAAATCATACAATAACACAATATAGCGCCACAAAAATACACCACACATTGTTTAGAAAAATATATAATATTTATCTGGATATTTTCAGGTCAAAACGATCAAAGATGCAATAAGTAAATGTAGAGATATCCCTGAAAAGGGATATAAAGTGTCTTAAGTCTTTTAAAAGCAAACAAAGTCTCTTTTTAGCACAAAGTACCTGGTTTGCATGAACAATCTCCGCAATGGGCCGCAAAGGAGGAGAAGCGTGGAAATAAAGGGGGTGTGTGTCAATTTCTCAGGTCGCACATGGTGATGCGTTGTTAGAAATGGGGTCTTTGGTTGACAGTCAGGTTACCCCCTGTTCAAGCAAGGACCCTCACTCTGGTCAGGGTAAAAGAGAATCGCCCTCAGCTAACCCCTGCTTACCTCCTTGGTAGCTTGGCAGAGCAGTAGGCTTGACTTCAGAGTGCTAGGTGTAAAGTATTTGTACCAACACACACAGTAAGTTAATGAAAACACTACAACATGACACAACACCAGTTTAGAAAAATAGGAAATATTTATCTAAACGAAACAAGACCAAAACGACAATAATACACAATACACATGTCAAGTTATCAATAAAAATGCAAAAAGAGTCTTTAAGTAGTTTTAAACACACACTAGCGCTGCTAGCGTGAAAATGTACCTGGTGTGCGTCAAAAATAACCCTGCACGGACGATTGAGCGTCAAAAAGGGCTTGCAAGGTGTTGATTCCACTCACGAGCGGGACCGTGCATCGTTTCTCCTTTGGCCGGGTCTGGGCGCATCATTTCTTCTCTCCGCAGGAGAGCGATGCGTCAATCCGGTCAGCACTCTCGGGTCCGGGCAGGTCTTGCATTGTTTTTCCACGCACAGCGGTACGTGAGTCGGAAATCCAGCCGCACGATGATCCGAAAACCCATCAGCGTAGGTTGTGATCTCCCAGCCTCCGTCAACGATGCTGCGCATCATTTCCCCTGCTCCGTGCGTCGATTCTTCGGTCGCGTTTCCTGCGAGTGTCATTTCTCAGCTGCCGAGCAGGCGGCACTTCGTTTTTTCAGCCGCAGATCGGAGTTGCGTCAATCTTTTCCCTGCATGGCGCTCTGCGCGTGGATTTCCTTGTCTTTATGCTGCCAGCTTCTCCTTTCAGGGTCCCAGGAACTGGATGGGCACCACAGGGCAGAGTAGGAGTCTCTCCAGAGACTCCATGTGCTGGCAGAGAGAAGTCTTTGTTGTCCCTGAGACTTCAACGGGAGGCAAGCTCTAAATCAAGCCCTTGGAGCTTTCTTCACAAGATGGAAAGCAGACAAAGTCCAGTCTTTGCCCTCTTACTCTGGCAGAAGCAACAACTGCAGGATAGCTCCACAAAGCACAGTCACAGGCAGGGAAGCACTACTCCTCAGCTCTTCAGCTCTTGTCCACACAGAGGTTCCTCTTGATGTCCAGAAGTGATCTAAAGTCTATGGTTTTGGGTGCCCTTCTTATACCAAATTTCACCTTTGAAGTATGCCTACTTCAAAGTAAAGTCTCTTTTGAATGTGAAATCCTGCCTTGCCCAGGCCAAGCCCCAGACACTCACCAGGGGGTTGGAGACTGCATTGTGTGAGGGCAGGCACAGCACTTTCAGGTGTGAGTGACCACTCCTCCCCACCCTCCTAGCACAGATGACTCATCAGGATATGCAGGCTACACCCCAGCTCCCTTTGTGTCACTGTCTAGTGTGAGGTGCAACCATCCCAACTGTCAAACTGACCCAGACAGGGAATCCACAAACAGGCAGAGTCACAGAAATGGTATAAGCAAGAAAATGCCCACTTTCTAAAAGTGACATTTTCAAACACACAATCTTAAAATCAACTTTACTAAAAGATGTATTTATTAATTGTGAGCTCAGAGCCCCCAAACTCCAAATGTGCATCCGCTCCCAAAGGGAATCTACACTTTAATCAGATTTAAAGGTAGCCCCCATGTTAACCTATGAGAGGGACATGCCTTGCAACAGTGAAAAACTAATTTAGCAATATTTCACTGTCAGGACATATAAAACACATTACTATATGTCCTACCTTAACCATACACTGCACCCGGCCCTTGGGGCTACCTAGGGCCTACCTTAGGGGTGTCTGACATGTAAGAAAAGGGAAGGTTTAGGCCTGGCAATTGGGTACACTTGCCAAGTCGAATTTACAGTTAAAACTGCACACACAGACACTGCAGTGGCAGGTCTGAGACATGATTACAGAGCTACTTATGTGGGTGGCACAACCAGTGCTGCAGGCCCACTAGTAGCATTTAATTTATAGGCCGTGGGCACCTCCAGTGCACTGTACTAGGGACTTACTAATTAATCAAATATGCCAATCATGGATAAGCCAATTACATGCACATTTTGTAACAGAGCACTTGCACTTTAGCACTGGTTAGTAGTGGTAAAGTGCCCAGAGTAACAAAAACAGTAAAATCAGAGTCCAGCACACTCCAACAACCTGGGGAACAGAGGCAAAAAGTTAAGGGAGACCACGCCAAGGATGAAAAGTCTAACATGCGTCGTTTAGTTTCCACGCAGGGACGGCTGTGTGTCGATTTCCGGCGCTCGGTCATGGATCCTCTTCGGGTTGCAGGTTTTTCAGGCGCCCCGGGGTCTGTGCGTGGAATCCTGGGCTTGTGGAGCGGAGTCACAAGCGCTGTGTCGTTCCAGTGGGCGTTGCGTGGAAATTTATTCCGCACGGCATGCGCTACATCGATTTCCCCTCTGGAAGTCGGGCTGCGTCGTCCCAGGTCAGCTGTGCGTTGATCCGGTGGGATGTGCGTTGAAGTTCCGGTCGCAACGCAGGCGCCGTGTCGATCTTCTCCTTGCAAAGTCGGGCTGCGTCGTTCTGGTTCGGCGTGCAGTGAATTTCTCGCCGCCGGGCAGGCTGTGGGTCGTTTTAAGCAAGCTGTGCATCGAATTTTCACTGCACAAGGAGTCCAGTTGCAAGAGAGAAGTCTCTTTGGTCCTGAGACTTCAGGGAACAGGAGGCAAGCTCTATCCAAGCCCTTGGAGAGGACTTCTTCACCACAGCCAGGGAGCGGTAGGGCAACAGCAAGGCCGCAGTCCTTCACAGAAAGCAGTCAGGTGAGTCCTTTGGGCAGCCAGGAAGATCTTCTTGGCAGGATGCAGGTTCTGGTTACAAGTTTCTTCTCCAGAAAGTGTCTGAGTTGGAAGGGGCAGAGGCCCTGTTTATATACCCAAATGTGCCTTTGAAGTGGGGGAGACTTAAAAGAGTGGCTTAGAATGCACCAGGTCCACTTTCAGTTCAATCCTGTCTACCAGGTTCCCAGTAGGGGGTGTGGCAGTCCTTTGTGTGAGAGCAGGCCCTCCACCCTCCCAGCCCAGAAAGACCCATTCAAAATGCAGATGTATGTAAGTGAGGCTGCAAGTGATCCTGTGTTCGGGGTGTGTCTGAGTGAGTGCACAAGAAGCTGTCAACTAAACCCAGCCAGACTTGGATTGTAAGGCTCAGAAAGATTTAATTGCAGAGAAATGGTCACTTTCTATAAGTGACATTTCTAAAATAGTAATATTAAATCCAACTTCACCAGTCAGCAGGATTTTATATCACCATTCTGGCCATACTAAATATGACCTTGTAGGAGGCTGGACTGGCTTGTAGTGAGTACCAAGGGGTACTTGCACCTTGCACCAGGCCCAGTTATCCCTTATTAGTGTATAGGGTGTCTAGCAGCTTAGGCTGATAGATAATGGTAGCTTAGCAGAGCAGCTTAGGCTGAACTAGGAGACGTGTGAAGCTACTACAGTACCACTTAGTGTCATATGCACAATATCATAAGAAAACACAATACCCAGTTATACTAAAAATAAAGGTACTTTATTTTTATGACAATATGCCAAAGTATCTTAGAGGGTACCCTCAGTGAGAGGATAGGAAATATACACAAGATATATATACACAATAGCAAAAATATGCAGTATAGTCTTAGAAAACAGTGCAAACAATGTATAGTTACAATAGGATGCAATGGGGAAACATAGGGATAGGGGCAACACAAACCATATACTCCAGAAGTGGAATGCGAACCACGAATGGACCCCAAACCTATGTGACCTTGTAGAGGGTCGCTGGGACTATTAGAAAATAGTGAGAGTTAGAAAAATAACCCTCCCCAAGACCCTGAAAAGTGAGTGCAAAGTGCACCAAAGTTCCCCAAAGGACAAAATAGTCGTGTTAGAGGGAAAATGCAAGGAAAACACAAATCAGCAATGCAACAACGATGGATTCCTGACTGAGGGTACCTGTGGAACAAGGGGACCAAGTCCAAAAGTCACAAGCAACTCGGAGATGGGCAGATGCCCAAGAAATGCCAGCGGTTGGTGCAAAGAAGCTCTTACTAGGCTAAAGAACTGTGAATACTGCAGGAACGACAAGGGCTAGAGACTTTCCCTTTGGAGGATGGATCCCACACGCCTTGGAGAGTCGTGCAGAAGTGTTTTCCCGCCGGATGGACGCCAACAAGCCTTGCTACACGCAAATCGTGCGTTTGGCGTTTTTGGACGCTGCTGGGGCCCAGGAGGGACCAGGAGGTCGCAAATTGGACCTGCAGAGAGAGGCGACGTCGAGCAAGACAAAGAGCCCTCACTGAAGCAGGTAGCACCCGGAAAAGTGCCAGAAACAGGCACTACGAGGATGCGTGAAACGGTGCTCGCCGAAGTTGCACAAAGGAGTCCCACGTCGCCGGAGACCAACTTAGAAAGTCGTGCAATGCAGGTTAGAGTGCCGTGGACCCAGGCTTGGCTGTGCACGAAGGATTTCCGCCGGAAGTGCACAGGGGCCGGAGTAGCTTGCAAAGTCGCGGTTCCCAGCAATGCAGCCCAGCGAGGTGAGGCAAGGACTTACCTCCACCAAACTTGGGCTGAAGAGTCACTGGACTGTGGGGGTCACTTGGACGGTGTCGCTGGATTCGAGGGACCTCGCTCGTCGTGCTGAGAGGAGACCCAAGGGACCGGAAATGCAGCTTTTTGGTGCCTGCGGTTGCAGGGGGAAGATTCCGTCGACCCACGGGAGATTTCTTCGGAGCTTCTGGTGCAGAGAGGAGGCAGACTACCCCCACAGCATGCACAAGCAGGAAAACAGTCGAGAAGGCGGCAGGATCAGCGTTACAGAGTTGCAGTAGTCATCTTTGCTACTATGTTGCAGGTTTGCAGGCTTCCAGCGCGGTCAGCGGTCGATTCCTTATCAGAAGGTGAAGAGGGAGATGCAGAGGAACTCGGCTGAGCTCATGCATTCGTTATCTAAAGTTTCCCCAGAGACAGAGACCCTAAATAGCCAGAAAAGAGGGTTTGGCTACCTAGGAGAGAGGAAAGGCTACTAACACCTGAAGGAGCCTATCAGCAGGAGTCTCTGACGTCACCTGGTGGCACTGGCCACTCAGAGCAGTCCAGTGTGCCAGCAGCACCTCTGTTTCCAAGATGGCAGAGGTCTGGAGCACACTGGAGGAGCTCTGGACACCTCCCAGGGGAGGTGCAGGTCAGGGGAGTGGTCACTCCCCTTTCCTTTGTCCAGTTTCGCGCCAGAGCAGGGGCTAAGGGGTCCCTGAACCGGTGTAGACTGGCTTATGCAGAATTGGGCACATCTGTGCCCAACAAAGCATTTCCAGAGGCTGGGGGAGGCTACTCCTCCCCTGCCTTCACACCATTTTCCAAAGGGAGAGGGTGTCACACCCTCTCTCAGAGGAAGTTCTTTGTTCTGCCATCCTGGGCCAGGCCTGGCTGGACCCCAGGAGGGCAGCTGCCTGTCTGAGGGGTTGGCAGCAGCAGCAGCTGCAGTGAAACCCCAGGAAGGGCAGTCTGGCAGTACCAGGGTCTGTGCTACAGACCCCTGGGATCATGGAATTGTACCAACAATGCCAGGATGGCATAGAGGGGGCAATTCCATGATCATAGACATGTTACATGGCCATATTCGGAGTTACCATGGTGAAGCTACATATAGGTAGTGACTTATATGTAGTGCACGCGTGTAATGGTGTCCCCGCACTCACAAAGTTCAGTGAATTGGCTCTGAACAATGTGGGGGCACCTTGGCTAGTGCCAGGGTGCCCTCACACTAAGTAACTTTGCACCTAACCTTTACCAGGTAAAGGTTAGACATATAGGTGACTTATAAGTTAATTAAGTGCAGTGTAAAATGGCTGTGAAATAACGTGGACGTTATTTCACTCAGGCTGCAGTGGCAGGCCTGTGTAAGAATTGTCAGAGCTCCCTATGGGTGGCAAAAGAAATGCTGCAGCCCATAGGGATCTCCTGGAACCCCAATACCCTGGGTACCTCAGTACCATATACTAGGGAATTATAAGGGTGTTCCAGTAAGCCAATGTAAATTGGTAAAAATGGTCACTAGCCTGTTAGTGACAATTTGAAAGTAATGAGAGAGCATAACCACTGAGGTTCTGGTTAGCAGAGCCTCAGTGAGACAGTTAGGCACCACACAGGGAACATATACATGCACACCTATGAGCACTGGGGCCCTGTGCGACAGGGTCCCAGTGACACATACATATAGGCCACAAACCTATGAGCACTGGGGTCCTGACTAGCAGGATCCCAGTGACACATAACAACCATACTGAAAACATAGTGTTTTCACTATGAGCACTGAGGCCTAGCCATCAGGATCCCAGTGAGACAGTGAAAACAGTGACAAACATCCTGACATACACTCACAAACAGGCCAAAAGTGGGGGTAACAAGGCTAGAAAGAGGCTACCTTCTCACACAACCCCCCCCCCAAACGAAGGACAATAAGGCTAACCTTGGCCAGTTGAGACTTTATTGTCTAAGTGGTGATAAGTAGAGAGTAGCTCTGCAATAGACTGGTTACTCCCTTTATCATCCACTATATGGTTACTTCCCTGTGGGGATGTAAACCACCCTGTTTGAAGTTTTTTAGCTAAGCAACAATGTGAAGATGTATTTTCAGAGTTTCTATCAGTAAGTTTTAGTTTAGAGCAGTGGGAATTGTCCACTGAACCTATTTGTAGTGATGGAAATGCCAGACAGGGATGCTGTCTCAGTAAAGCCATAGCTGGGCAAAAACTTTGTCCATTTGGCTGGAAGAGGGAACAGGGATGCTGTTTCTCTTGAGTTGGAGCAGGGCAGGGATGCTGTCCTATGAGCTCCACACTAGGGCAGGGATGCTGTCCTAAGTGTTGTGAGGTAGTGCAGGGTTTCTGCACTAAAGTTTCTCTGGGAGGGTTGGAGGGATGCTCCATGTTAACTAAAATGGTGCTGTTTTTCTCACCAATGTTAGTTATCCCACAGAGAGGTACTTCCACCTCAGGGAGTCCAGCTTTTCCAGCTGATGATTCCCTTGGAACAGGTGCCACCCCAGGAGAGGTTTCTCCCACCACAGGAATAGTATCCTGAATGGTAGGGTGGTTAGGGGATATTGTGATACCCTTTTTACCTGTTGATGGAGAGGGATCCTGAGTTTTCAGGCCTTCTCTCCTTAGCTTTTTCATTTCACTTGAAATGAGAGGGAACAATTCCTCAGGGATGCCCAGCATGGCTGCATGGGCATAAAACTCTACATCAGCCCAACCTGAGGCCTCTAGGTCATTACCTAAGAGACAGTCTACAGGTAAGCTAGGTGATACCACCACCTGCTTAGGGCCAGTAACTCCACCCCAACTAAACTGAATTATAGCTAAGGGAAGAAACTTAGTGGAGTTATGGACATCAATAATCTTATACTGTTGTCCAATGATGTGTTGTTCAGGAGGCACTAGGTTTTCAGTCACCAAAGTGAAACTGGCACCTGTGTCCCTGTAGGCCAAGGCCTCAACACCATTTATTGAAACTGTCTGCCTGTACTTATCCATTGTAAGGGGACAAGCAGCCAGTGTGGCAAGGCCAATGCCACTAGGTGTGACAGAAACTGTCTTGGGACTGATTACATCAGTTTCCACTATGGACCCATAAGTGAACCCAACTACACCCTTTGCTTGACTGTTGCCAGCAGTCCCACCACTAGTACCACTACTGCTAGGGGCACTAGAGCTTGATGTATTAGTGGTGGTAGGCTCAGGGGGTTTACCTGGACAGGACTTATCCCCTGGCCTATGGCCTCTGTTTTTACACACAAAGCACCAAGGCTTTTTAATGTGTGCAGGTTGGGAAGAAGAGGAAGAATTTGTTTTATCCCCACCCTCTGAAGAGTGTTTAAGATTTGAAGTGGGATCTTTGGTTTTACCCTTATCCCCATGCTTATCTTGAGATTTTTCACCATCTTTCTTCTTATTGCCATCTTTGTCACCCCCTGTATGAACTTTTCTGTTCACCCTTGTTCTGACCCATTTGTCTGCCTTCTTTCCCAATTCTTGGGGAGAGGTCAGATCAGAGTCTACCAGGTACTGGTGCAACAAATCAGACACACAATTATTAAGTATATGCTCTCTCAGGATTGTGTTATACAGGCTTTCATAATCAGTAACTTTACTGCCATGTAACCACCCCTCCAAGGCTTTCACTGAATGGTCAATGAAATCAACCCAGTCTTGTGAAGACTCCTTTTTGGTCTCTCTGAACTTTATCCTGTACTGTTCAGTGGTTAAGCCATAACCATCCAGGAGTGCATTCTTAAGAACTGTAAAATTATTGGCATCATTTTCTTTCACAGTAAGGAGCCTATCCCTACCTTTTCCACTAAATGATAGCCATATGATAGCAGCCCACTGCTTTTGAGGGACATCCTGTACAGCACAGGCCCTCTCAAGTGCAGCAAACCACTTGTTAATGTCATCCCCCTCCTTATAAGGGGGAACTATCTTGTGCAGATTCCTGGAATCATGCTCTTTTGCAGGATGACTATGGGGAATACTGCTGCTGCCTCCATGGGTATCTAAACCCAACTTATGTCTTTCCCTCTCTATTTCTAAAGACTGTCTATCCAAATCCAGCTGTTGCTTCTTGAGCTTCAGTCTGGTTTGTTCCACTCTCAATCTATTGAGCTCCCTTTCTAACAATCTGTCATCAGGGTGGGTGGGAGGGACATTTCTAGATACAGAGGTATGATGGGAATGAACAGAAGGAGACCTGTCCCTTACAGAGGGCACCCTAACAGCTTGGCTACCAGTATAATGTGAGAGCACATCATCAGTATGATGTGATTCAACCTCTGTACCAACTATGCTAGACTGTCTAGTAATGGGCAGGCTGAGAAGTTTCTTTCCTGAACCTTTTCCTGGGGGAGTCCCTGGATCAGATTGAGAACCATTAGCTACTTTTTCTACAGATTGGGCACTTATGGCCTTATCCTGTACTCTAAGCATATTAATTAACAGTTCTAAAGAAGGATTCTTCCCTACACTCAAACCTCTCTCTATGCAGAGACTCCTTGCTCCTTTCCAGCTAAGGTGATCATATGCAAGTTTGGACAGTTCAACTTTTTGGCCTGTGCCAGACATTTTTAGAGAGAGTTAAAGTGATAGACAAAGAGAAAAAAGTTTTCAGAACTTTTTGGAAAGACAGAAAAAACTTTTTAAACTTTTAAGAACTTTTTGAAAGTTTAGAAGTACTTTTCAGCACTTAGAAAAGAGTGAAAAGAGGAAATGCAAAACTTTTTGGCTATGTGTATATACACTGACCTTGTTTTGTATATTTTTCTCTTATGAAAAGTACAATGACAAGAGTGGTAAGTAGTCTCAAAGCACTTATCCCACCACTGCACAACCAATGTAGGAGGCTGGACTGGCTTGTAGTGAGTACCAAGGGGTACTTGCACCTTGCACCAGGCCCAGTTATCCCTTATTAGTGTATAGGGTGTCTAGCAGCTTAGGCTGATAGATAATGGTAGCTTAGCAGAGCAGCTTAGGCTGAACTAGGAGACGTGTGAAGCTACTACAGTACCACTTAGTGTCATATGCACAATATCATAAGAAAACACAATACCCAGTTATACTAAAAATAAAGGTACTTTATTTTTATGACAATATGCCAAAGTATCTTAGAGGGTACCCTCAGTGAGAGGATAGGAAATATACACAAGATATATATACACAATAGCAAAAATATGCAGTATAGTCTTAGAAAACAGTGCAAACAATGTATAGTTACAATAGGATGCAATGGGGAAACATAGGGATAGGGGCAACACAAACCATATACTCCAGAAGTGGAATGCGAACCACGAATGGACCCCAAACCTATGTGACCTTGTAGAGGGTCGCTGGGACTATTAGAAAATAGTGAGAGTTAGAAAAATAACCCTCCCCAAGACCCTGAAAAGTGAGTGCAAAGTGCACCAAAGTTCCCCAAAGGACAAAATAGTCGTGTTAGAGGGAAAATGCAAGGAAAACACAAATCAGCAATGCAACAACGATGGATTCCTGACTGAGGGTACCTGTGGAACAAGGGGACCAAGTCCAAAAGTCACAAGCAACTCGGAGATGGGCAGATGCCCAAGAAATGCCAGCGGTTGGTGCAAAGAAGCTCTTACTAGGCTAAAGAACTGTGAATACTGCAGGAACGACAAGGGCTAGAGACTTTCCCTTTGGAGGATGGATCCCACACGCCTTGGAGAGTCGTGCAGAAGTGTTTTCCCGCCGGATGGACGCCAACAAGCCTTGCTACACGCAAATCGTGCGTTTGGCGTTTTTGGACGCTGCTGGGGCCCAGGAGGGACCAGGAGGTCGCAAATTGGACCTGCAGAGAGAGGCGACGTCGAGCAAGACAAAGAGCCCTCACTGAAGCAGGTAGCACCCGGAAAAGTGCCAGAAACAGGCACTACGAGGATGCGTGAAACGGTGCTCGCCGAAGTTGCACAAAGGAGTCCCACGTCGCCGGAGACCAACTTAGAAAGTCGTGCAATGCAGGTTAGAGTGCCGTGGACCCAGGCTTGGCTGTGCACGAAGGATTTCCGCCGGAAGTGCACAGGGGCCGGAGTAGCTTGCAAAGTCGCGGTTCCCAGCAATGCAGCCCAGCGAGGTGAGGCAAGGACTTACCTCCACCAAACTTGGGCTGAAGAGTCACTGGACTGTGGGGGTCACTTGGACGGTGTCGCTGGATTCGAGGGACCTCGCTCGTCGTGCTGAGAGGAGACCCAAGGGACCGGAAATGCAGCTTTTTGGTGCCTGCGGTTGCAGGGGGAAGATTCCGTCGACCCACGGGAGATTTCTTCGGAGCTTCTGGTGCAGAGAGGAGGCAGACTACCCCCACAGCATGCACAAGCAGGAAAACAGTCGAGAAGGCGGCAGGATCAGCGTTACAGAGTTGCAGTAGTCATCTTTGCTACTATGTTGCAGGTTTGCAGGCTTCCAGCGCGGTCAGCGGTCGATTCCTTATCAGAAGGTGAAGAGGGAGATGCAGAGGAACTCGGCTGAGCTCATGCATTCGTTATCTAAAGTTTCCCCAGAGACAGAGACCCTAAATAGCCAGAAAAGAGGGTTTGGCTACCTAGGAGAGAGGAAAGGCTACTAACACCTGAAGGAGCCTATCAGCAGGAGTCTCTGACGTCACCTGGTGGCACTGGCCACTCAGAGCAGTCCAGTGTGCCAGCAGCACCTCTGTTTCCAAGATGGCAGAGGTCTGGAGCACACTGGAGGAGCTCTGGACACCTCCCAGGGGAGGTGCAGGTCAGGGGAGTGGTCACTCCCCTTTCCTTTGTCCAGTTTCGCGCCAGAGCAGGGGCTAAGGGGTCCCTGAACCGGTGTAGACTGGCTTATGCAGAATTGGGCACATCTGTGCCCAACAAAGCATTTCCAGAGGCTGGGGGAGGCTACTCCTCCCCTGCCTTCACACCATTTTCCAAAGGGAGAGGGTGTCACACCCTCTCTCAGAGGAAGTTCTTTGTTCTGCCATCCTGGGCCAGGCCTGGCTGGACCCCAGGAGGGCAGCTGCCTGTCTGAGGGGTTGGCAGCAGCAGCAGCTGCAGTGAAACCCCAGGAAGGGCAGTCTGGCAGTACCAGGGTCTGTGCTACAGACCCCTGGGATCATGGAATTGTACCAACAATGCCAGGATGGCATAGAGGGGGCAATTCCATGATCATAGACATGTTACATGGCCATATTCGGAGTTACCATGGTGAAGCTACATATAGGTAGTGACTTATATGTAGTGCACGCGTGTAATGGTGTCCCCGCACTCACAAAGTTCAGTGAATTGGCTCTGAACAATGTGGGGGCACCTTGGCTAGTGCCAGGGTGCCCTCACACTAAGTAACTTTGCACCTAACCTTTACCAGGTAAAGGTTAGACATATAGGTGACTTATAAGTTAATTAAGTGCAGTGTAAAATGGCTGTGAAATAACGTGGACGTTATTTCACTCAGGCTGCAGTGGCAGGCCTGTGTAAGAATTGTCAGAGCTCCCTATGGGTGGCAAAAGAAATGCTGCAGCCCATAGGGATCTCCTGGAACCCCAATACCCTGGGTACCTCAGTACCATATACTAGGGAATTATAAGGGTGTTCCAGTAAGCCAATGTAAATTGGTAAAAATGGTCACTAGCCTGTTAGTGACAATTTGAAAGTAATGAGAGAGCATAACCACTGAGGTTCTGGTTAGCAGAGCCTCAGTGAGACAGTTAGGCACCACACAGGGAACATATACATGCACACCTATGAGCACTGGGGCCCTGTGCGACAGGGTCCCAGTGACACATACATATAGGCCACAAACCTATGAGCACTGGGGTCCTGACTAGCAGGATCCCAGTGACACATAACAACCATACTGAAAACATAGTGTTTTCACTATGAGCACTGAGGCCTAGCCATCAGGATCCCAGTGAGACAGTGAAAACATTGACAAACATCCTGACATACACTCACAAACAGGCCAAAAGTGGGGGTAACAAGGCTAGAAAGAGGCTACCTTCTCACAGACCTTCCTTCTCCTTTCAGATCAGCAGCTACCACTCAAACAATATATGAGGACAGCCCCAATGTTAGACTATGAAGGGAGCAGGCCTCACAGCAGTGTAAAAAATGAATTTGGGAGTTTTACACTACCGGAACATGTAAACTACATAGGTACACGTCCTGCCTTTTGCCTACACAGCACCCTGCCTTATGGGTTACCTAGGGCATACCTTAGGGGTGTCTTATATGTAGAAAAAGGGGAGTTTTAGGCTTGGCAAGTACTTTTAAATGCCAAGTCGAATTGGCAGTGAAACTACACACACAGGCCTTGTAATGGCAGGCCTGAGACAAGGTTAAGGGGCTACTTAAGTGGGTGGCCCAACCAGTGCTGCAGGCCCACTAGTAGCATTTAATCTACAGGCCCTGGGCACATAGTACTAGGGACTTATAAGTAAATTAAATAGTCCAATTGGGTATGATCCAATGTTACCATGTTTAAAGGGAGAGAGCATATGCACTTTAGCACTGGTTAGCAGTGGTAAAGTGCACAAAGTCTAAAAAACAGTGTCCAAAAAGTGGAGGGAGGCTTGCAAAAAGTTAGGGGTGACCACCCTAAGGCTGTCAGGTCTAACAAGCAGGAACTGTGTCAAGACCTATGCCCCGGCGACAGGGTCATGATAAGAAACATGTGAGGAAAATGTGCTTGGAACTGCGTTCTAAAGGCTCTCTCACCAGGTTGTTCTGCTAACCACTACAGCTGTGAAGTGTGCTGGTCTCCCAAACTGGGTATACATCAGCCACACTCACAACATTCCAGGTCCCCTAGAAGAAACAGCACCTGTTCCAGAAGGGTTGGTTACAGTGAGTGAGAGTGATCAAGTTAGTCAAGCTGTTGGGACTGGACAAGTGGCTGCTGCAACAAGGTTTGATGGGGTTCTGAGCAAGTCAACAACATTTAATGTCACAGAAAGGTTGAGACAGAATCAACTGACTTATGCTAGCTCATACACTGATGAAGGACGTATTGTTATAAGTGTTAGAGCTGAACTAGGAGCCAATGGGCCTAAAGAGCAAACTGCACCAGCTGTACAAGTGTCTTTTACTATTGCTGCAAAAAACTGAAGAGTCGAGTCAAAGTGACAGTGATGCTGAGAGCCAAATAAACAAAAGGTCAAAGAGAAAAAGTATCAAGTTGAAAGTATTCAGCTCCTGAATGGACATATTTTGCTGCCAATTACTGGGAGCAGTTTTTTTTTAGCTTTTGAATATGCTAATAATTTGAATTAATTTATTTATTCTTGAGATTGAAATTGCATTGGAGCTGAACTTTGAACTCTCTTTGCCACCTGATGAACAAAGACATTATATTTTCGAAGTGATTGTCAGTGATTATGAACTGTGCCTTCATTAGAGACATTTTAACTTTTAGTAGAAAGCTTTTTGAACAGTTGCAATTAGAGAAAACTCTTGATGAACTTTCTAGAAGATCAAGAGACTTTGTGAATAATTACTTTTTAAATTACTTTTGATTTGCTCAAAAATAAAAAGGGCTGAAAAGATACAGTAATATTTTGAAGCTACTTTGAATTTTAATTTGTTTATGAATTTGGACTTTTGGTCTGGAATTTGAGAACTCATGGAGTCGAATCGAAATAGAAGTGGTAAATGTAAATACATATGCGTAGGCTTAGCAGTAGTGACAGTTATCATGATTATATTAATGCTCAATGGCTTGAGTTTGCAGATAGCAAATGATTCAGGGATGATTGCACCCACACTTGTCCAGAATTTAGCAAAATCTGTTGCAGATCAGAGTTCACGCAATGATGAGAAATATCTACACACTGATGGTTCTGGAAGTGATTTATCAACAAATACGTATTATACATCGATTTACAAATATGTTCACATCATGGAAGCTAGAAACTACTACATGTGTACACAATTACCTTCATCAGTAAGTGAGGAAATCACATATCACAGGTTTGGTTTGATGTTTTCAAACCTTTCAATTGTCCCCATCATGCAACATTTGAGTAACACTGAAAAACAAAGAACATTGACACTGTGGGAGGATTCTTTGAGCCTACATTGACATTTTGTACAGTATAGTCACACAAGAACAATTTGACCCACATTTTTAGCCCACTAGGAAGGGAGCTCATTGGACAAGTTGAACAGAGAAGAAGAAGAACTATAAAAGCAAAAATAGAAAAGGGATTTGTTTTACAGAATTGGGAAAAAGATGCAACACATCCAGTAGCTGTAAATCAAGGATTCCTGGCTATAGATTGGCAGCATGTAGGGAAGTTAAGTATTTACAGACTTAGATCAAAGATTGACATGCGTTCTGTAGGAACTAGTGAATGTAGACATGATTTGTTGTTTAAGAGTGTTTGGAATTTTATGCTAAATGGCCCAGACCACACCATACCAGGTATTTATATCATATGTAGGAAAAATGCCTATTATAAGCTGCCGAAAGGCTGATATGGTACATATTACCTAGGAATAGTGTTTCCAAAGATTTTTCGTGTATGGAGTGAGAAATCAAACTTCAGAGTTAAAAGAGGAGTTAGTACTTCAGAAGATTGCAGGAGACATTTCTGGGGCCATAATACCATCACAGGTGTTATCTTGAATGATTTTGAGATTAGAAAGTTGTCAACAATAGTAGATAAATAATCTACAGACAATGCAGGTGCCATACTGGTAACGGACACAGAAATTGTTGCTGTGAGAGCAATGCTTTTGCTAAATTGCCTTCCATTAGACCTACTCCTTGCAAAAGAAGGTGGAGTTTGCAAAATGTTACATGCGCAACAATGTTGCACTTGTATACCTGACAACAGTAAGGGGATAAGAAATTACAGGGCTCATTTACAAGCCCCTTGTGCCTCCTTGTACCACCATAGTGTTATTTTGTTTTACTCTAGGGTGACGTTAAGAAGGCCCCCATATGTACAAAGTGGCACAATGCACGCATTGCACTACTTTGTAACCCCTTGCTGCACATTATGCCTGCGCCAGGCATAAGGTATGTAAGGGGAGCGTTCCCCCTCAGAGAGGCCCTGAAAAAGGGCCTAGTGAAATCTAAAAGTAGTAATTTGGTAACGCCTGCTCAGGGCAGGCGTTAAACTGACGCTCACATTACACAAGGAGAGAGATGAGAGTTTAATTCTCCTCACATCCTCCTAACGAAGAAGCAACATACATAAAAGGTGTGGAGGAATAAACTTACTCCATACTGCCACATTTCACTTTCACATTTACCACCACTTGTCTCTTTTCCACACCGCTGTGTTGATTAGCTTGCAGGGCATTTCTCCTTATGGAAGAGGTGGTCTCACACACTTGGTTGTGTAATGCTTCATCACTGACCACCTCTACCTACCCTGGTAGGACAGTGCCACCAGAGCAGACTCAACCTCTTGGTGAACTGCACCTAGATGGAGTTCTTAGATAAAGCTTGCTGGATAATAGTGGGATCCAGCTCAGTTAAAAATACCTAGTGATTTACTGGTAAAATGTATCTTTAATAATGGTGTCTGATGGTATGGTTAAAAACATATGTCACTAAATTGTATTGACTGATGCTTGCTAAACCTGAGCACTACTTAATTTTTGTGTCAGAGTTTTCTTTAATGATAGTTATTATCATTCTTGAAAGCATAGTTTTGTTAATGTTTGTTCGCTTGAACTTATTTCATCGCCTTGGGCAATCCTTGCTGATACTATATCTTTATAACCTGGTTTTGTGAATTGTTTACATGACTTTGAGCTGGAGTTTGCAATAAATCCTTTAAATCTATTCCCGACTGGAGTTTTCCTTCTCTGGGTACATTGGTCATGGTGTGCAACTTCACTGGGTTTGTATTGAAGTTGTGTTAATGGTTCTGCTACCCCCCATTGCAGGGTCCAAAGATTTATCAACCTTGAAGGGTACTGATTCCTGCAAAAAATGAAAATGGTCCACAACATCAACATGAACTTATGAAATCTACAAGAAAGACAGGAAAAATTGTGCGGCCTCAGCTGCACATTTTTTTCTGTAGGTGATTTATATTCTTTCTAAATGTGTGTGTGCTTCGCCAACTGTATAAAAGTAGTTTAATTAATAAGGAGAAGTCTTTATATGAAGGGTCTGGCAATCATATGTTTTGTTAAGGTCAACAAATTCTAACAAATTTGCCACAAATAAGGAAAGCTTTACTTGTAACAAGAAGGTTGCTATTTCTTTTGCTGTGGAAATAGCAATCCTTTGATAATTTATAATTTGATATGTTCCTCATGTTAAGTTCAAGCCTATGTTAAGTAACATTAAGAATGGAAATTAAAATAACTTACTTTGTTATCCTGTTCAATACTTTACTTTTTTAGTTCACTAAATACCCTTTGATCTTACATAGTTTAAGGGAAGGGCAAAGTGTCAGAATTAAAGAAGCGGTACACTGTATGGTACACTGCTGGTGCAGTTCCTTAGCAACGGATGTTTATTTTTACATTTCATCAACATGATTAAAAAGCTTCACAATTATTTATTTGCTATTTCTCCATTTCTTTACACTTATGCACACACTTTAGACTTTTTGTACTGTTATAATGTGTCCTTATTTTCCTTGTATCTACAACAGTAAAACTGATATATATATATATATATATATATATCAGTTTTACATTATGTCTAGGAGTAGTTTGGTGTTATGCGTCCGGCTTCGTAGCTATGAGGTGCTTTGGTGCACTTCATCAATCACTGTATTTCTATCTTGATAAATTATTGAGGATTATACCATGGAATTAAAGAATCATGCAGATATCTACAAGCCAACAATCAAATCATTCACTGACTGCAAATGGGAATGCTCGACTTAAAAACATATAGCGTCTATCACAGCAGGGCAAGGACAGATCATTATTCACATCATGTATCACAAAACAATGTAATAAGCATTATGACTATGCACTCTTTTGTTGCCCTTTGGAAGGTTAATCTGATACTTTTGTATTTTGTACGTTTTCCTTATTTCCGCTGCCAACCACATACTACACCAGTGCATTTTATCAGCAATTTTGAAATAGTTTTAATCATTTTTGAAGACTTTAACTTAGCTTCCATTGTTTGATTCATTAATACATTCATATTGCTAATATTTATTTTAATTTCTTATATTTTTGGAGCAAATGAGGGAGCCTGGCCCGCACCCTTCATGTTGCACAGTTACACTAATTGATTTGAAACATGAAGAAGCTTTAAAAGTTCATTCTTGAAACTTTGAAACATACAAGTTCATGCCCTGATAATGATGTCGTTAACACTGTTGACTGACACTGTCTGCACAAAATGTTTGACTAAACCATTTCCAATCTTTCCATGTTTCAGCTTTTTTTAAGCAGATATCGTTTGCTTAAAACCGATTGTTTTTCATTTGTTCTAATAAACTGTTAGTGGGGTAACAAGTACTATGCAATCCAGTTATCACACACTCACTACTGCACTCTTCTACCAACATTTGATGCTTTAATCCCCGACTCACTGCTGCAGTTTCCCACTGAAGTAGTTATTTATTCATAAATAAATTCAGTGCTATGTTACTTTTCTCTTCACTCATTCACATATAAGCACTCAATTATTCATTAATTCTTCTCATTCATTTACTGCTACCTTCTGTACACTCTGCCCTCCATTTCTGGAACAGCTTATTTATTTCTGCACTTATTTGCTCCTGTGCACTCACTAGTTGATACCTATACCCACTCATTCACTCTGTGTATTCAAGCTTTCATTAATGCACTTATTCACTACTGCAGTCGTTCACTACTATAAAACAACAAATCCATTCCTGCTATCACTGTACAGTTAATACATCCATGTACTCTCTACTGCACTCATTCACTACTATAAAACAACACATCCATTCCTGCTATCACTGTACAGTTAATACATCCAGGTACTCTCTTACACCTCCTACCCTCATTCACTACTCTACACTCATGAGTTAATTTTTCCAACCAATGCTGTTTTAATCGCTGAATGCATTCACGCCTGTTCTCTCACTCATTCCTGTTCTCATTTAGTCACCAATGCACGTATTTACAAATGTAAACTCACCTTCTTTCCTGAAGCATCACGTCCACTGAAGCACTCATTCACTCCTTTATAGTTAATGCTTTCATGAATGTTGCTGGAAAGGACAAGTCATCTGCACGGTAAGAAAGGTGTACTCCTGCTCTGAATGCCCAACTGTACTTTTGTCTGGATCCCTAATGTTGAATTTTTTGTCTAGGTGAACATGGATCATTTGTGTGCGCCATTACATGGGGCTGCCTCACAAACTGCAGTCTTGTTAGACCAAGAGGGTTGCCCAAAGCCCTAACTTCATAGTAATGGAAGGCTACAGGCTCACTCATCTTTTTAAAGGTTTTGTTGGTGTATGCTCAACTCACCGCTGGACTACCCCAGGTAGATGTTGTGTGTGTACTGTGCAAGAGTGAAGACTGAGTTAATTGTATGTGTGTTTGGGAAGGGTACAGTACAAGGATGGGGCAGTGTTGTGCAGTACATGGGTAGTTAGTATGTGTGCTGGGAGTATGTATGCCTGAGAGGAATACAGTAAATAAGAAATGTAGGGCTGTGGTGTGATGTGCTGCCTGTGCTGGGTGTATGTGTTCTTGTGTGAAATACAATACATGAAGGGTGAAGAGTTGTGCAGTGCACACATAGTGTGTGTGCTGGCAGTGTGTGTGTTTCGAACTAACATAACCTGGTTAAAGATAGGAAAGCTACAGTGCTGGACAGTGCATGCAGATGAAATGTGTGTGCAGAATGCATTGGTACATGTGAGGATACAATGCGTAGATGTATTAGTGCTGAACTGAGCTTGTGCTGCGAATGTACACTGAGTCTGCCTGAAACGGTACACTGTATGGATCACCATGGGTTCCATTTCGGAAGCACAGGTTTGTCTGGTGAAGACATGAGGAGGAGAGGAAATGCCGACAGACAGTTTAGTGTATTGATGGGTGGAGACACACTGGAGGGAAAAAAAACTTTATTTCTCAAAAGACTTCTCTTTGATTCAGTGATAGATCGTAAGAAAGGTGCCTGGACAAATCTCAGGAGCAGAGATCGGGCTGATAACAGGATCATAAAGAGGAGGCAAGGGGGTCTGGAATCAACCCTTTGATACACGTCACTGTGGCTGACACCCAGGTGTAAACGCTGGACACTCCCAAGAATTATGTTGCAGACAACTTTTTTGTGAGAAACAAAGACAATTACCTTAATTTTGCTAACACGAGAAATAAAAAAATTAGCATTGCAGCACAATGTTTGGTGGACACAGTTCAGATAAGATTGTTTCTACCTTCATAAAATATTATGCTTTTGATTGGTGATAAATATGCCAATGCATATTTCAATCATTGTATTCCAATATATGCTTGTGCACATGAAGCTTTATGTTAACCAGTTTTGTAATAGTAAAGATGTTCTTTCCCAAGATACAATAATGAGATGATGTGATTTGGTCCTCACAATTTCCATTGTAATTAATTTTTATGTCAGATTTTATTTTTGCAAAAAACCTCGCCTCAATTATTATATTGATTATTAGGGTGACCAGTACTTCTTACATTTTGTGCAGTAGATATGGTTTTATTATATAGACACCACATTTCTTATTGACACTCAAAATCTCATAATACTTAATGATGAGGCGGTAACCTTTTAGGTCCTAGCTGTTTATACATATGCTAATACAGCTTGTCCACTATGGATATACCATACATTTATCTCATTGATTATTATTTATGATTTGGTATTATTTTTGACAATAACGTAGATATAATTCAGCTGTACCCATGTCAACTGTATGGATTCGCATATGCAATAATTGTGATATTGTGCCATATATTTTATAAGATGGCACCATCTTTATACTTGCTTTCATAGTCCTTTTTTAGGTTTTACTTGCACGCATGCTCACAAAATATTTTGTTAGTGGGGGAAAAAAAAAGACAAAAAAAACTAAAACTTACCTACCTGAACTTAACATTGGCTTAATCCAACGTCGCTCTGATTTACCTGCTTCGGACTGGCCAGCACGTCGTCTTCATGTCAGTTCCTGTTGTTGTCTTCTTCGCTGATCTCGCCGTCGCCTCACCTGTGGACTAAGTACTACTTCCAGTCACTTCCTATTAGAAACTGCCCAGTGCCCTTCCTATGGATGCAACACTGAAGGTTCTTCTTTTTAGGTCTAGCGTGAAAGTTCTCAGACATGTTGTAATCTATCTGTGGGCTTTTGACCATGCACGGCGCACGCCCATCACTAACACTCGTTCATGGGATTGCCTTTCAAAAACCCTTTGTTATCATTGGAAAATGCTTTCAGTTTTTCCCTTCTTGGGTCATTTTTGTTACCGCCTTGGCCATCGACCCTGTTACATGAATAATGGCACGTTTGCTGATACGTTTGACGGCGAGAAAACTTCTGTTTCCTTTTAAGTCTCTCCTTCACGCTCATGGCGGCGTGGCGCTTTGAATTAGCTTGCTTATGTCAACTGTATTATTTTTCATTTTCAATTTATGTGGCAAGAAAAGTTCAGTTAGGAATTTTCAATGCTAATAGCTCTAACTCGAGCAAGCGCAAGCCCCATTGCATTGCAAATGCTTGTTTCTTCTTGCATGCAGTCTTCTTTCCTTGCTGTCATCTTCTTTCTTCGAAGCCTTCTTCTCTTTCTTTCTTTGTTGCGTCTGTCGTTTTTTATTTTTCTGCATACTGCCTTCTGTCTTCGCTGTCTTCTTAACCGCTTGACGTCTTCTGTCTTGTCATACCTTCCATCTTCTTCCGTATTGTCACGCATTCTGTCATCTTCCGTCTTCTCACGTCTTTTCTTTCATCTTCTTTATTCGATCTCCTGTGTGTCCCAGTGTGTTTTAGGAGATGTGGATGCACAGCATGCCAGCGGCATGTGGTAAATACGTTTGCAGTGGCTTGTGCTTTCTGTAGTACACTGATTACTGTGAGGTGCCTAGTTTGCTCTTTGTGCACTGATGGCTGTTTAACCAACTGAGTGTGTGAGTGAGCATCGTCATTTATGTGCTCAAATCATGGCACAGTATATAGCATTTAAAGATTGGTCATCAAGTGGGTATCATCTTAAGGTGTTTAGTGCACCACTAGCAATGGTCATCTGCGAATGTGTCCTTGTAAAAATGTGTTGCGGTAACTGGAAAGAGGTGAGACTCGCTAGAAAAAATATTCTGCACAACATTTCTTACGAGACACCTGTCAACCACTTCATTGTCGACGAACCCGAGACATCAGGCTCACTCTTAAAGAGAATGGCACGGTTAATGTTCAATAATCTTAATTACTCTGAGTTCAGTTTTTTTTTTTCTAAGCTCAGTCCAAGGTTGTCCTAGGGTGTGCTAGTACCAAAGTGCAGAAAAGAGAATACAGACATACCTTAGAAGATTTGCAGACACGTTGTTCCTCCGCAAGGAATAGAAACCACAAATTGACAATTTACTCTGTGTATTGCTAGCCTGAGCAAAATGCCTGCATGCAAAGGGATTTAAAAAATATTGATGTGGGGCTGTGCTTTGGGTGGGTAATTTTGATTCCTTTATAACAGGAATCCATTACTCCTTAGGACTGCCGTGGCTACAGACTGCTGGGTTGGCTCGAATCAGGATTCTTTAACCACATGTAGTAGTAGTGTGAAAGCACTTTTCGACTGTGTATCAAGGAGAATGTTCATGGTTGGCCTATTGGGTTCTGCATGCCATTAGGTTGTACACACCCAGGCAGTGGAAAATACACGTTAACTGCATCCTAGATGTCTGAAGGTAAGGAATGTGCTTTGTTCAATCACATAATTTATGAAAAAACATCATATTAATTTCTCTTTTTTTATTATATCCAACAAGAGAAGCAATGCGTCCATGCATTCAGGGCAGCTTGGAAAGTGTACTTTTTAGGGTTTGCTTGTGCATATGCTTGCAAAATATTTTGTTGGTGTTGGGGGAAACTGAAAATGGGATTGGAACCAGCCCCTTATTTACCTAAACTTAACATTGGCTTGTTCCAAAGTCTCTCTGATTTAACTGCTTTGGACTGGCCAGCACGTCATCTTCATGTCACTTCCTGTCATCGTCTTCTTTGCCAATCTTGCTGTCAACTTCCCCGTGGACCAAGTACTCCTTCTGGTCACTTCCGATTGGACACTGGCCAGTGTCCTTCCTCTGGCTGCAATGTTGAAGGTACACCACTTTTTTCTTCTTTCGTGCAGTCTTCGTACTTGGCTGACCTTCTATCTTCAATGCCTCCTTCTCAATCTTCTTTCTTCACTGCTGTCGGTCTTCTTTTTCCTTTCTGCATATCATCTTCTGTCTTTTCTGTCTTCTTTAGTGCATGCTGTCTTTTGTCTTCTCACGTCTTCTGTCTTCTCTTTTACATCTTCTCTCTTCTCCCGTCTTCTGCTGTCTTCTTCAGTCTTTTACTGTCTTCTGCCGCCTTCTGTCTTCTGCCACCTTTTGTCTTCTTTCTTCTAACATGCATGCCAATATGTTTTGTCTTTTTTCTATGTAACTGGCTTGCAAGTATTAGGAAAATGTTATGAGTGTATGTTTTTAATTTAATAAAACAAATATAACATTTCTCTAATATTTGTAAGCCAGTTACATAGAGAAAGGGTTTCCCATTTTAATTTCCATAGAGATTTTAGACACAACTATAGCCCAAACTGCTGGACGGAATGACACCAAATTTGGCAGGAAGGCAGCTCTTTGTGCAGAAAGAGTCTTGTTTGGTGTAAATCCGTTTAGCGTTTTTTTTAAATATTGAAAGAAACCTAAATATAGAGCGGTGAACACTTCACAAATCTACCAGTGGCGTACCTGGGAAGCCTAAAGCTATAGAAACATTCGTAATGGCTGGCTGCAACCTGATCTGAAAGTTGCGCTGCCGTTTGTTATAACGGGGAATGGTTTCTGGGCTGAAATGAGGTAGTCTGACACCCATGAATGAAGTGGGAAAGTGATATTGTGACAAAGTTACGATTTTTAAAAATGGGAAGGTGTTTCCTTTTTTTAATGACATGGATATCTGCCGTGACGCCCAGTACGACCCCCCTGTGTAATGCTTCGGCTAATTCGCAAATACCAGAAAAAACAGACACACCCAAAAAACACTGGCATACTCATTCACCCACTCAAACAGTTATGGAAATACTTTCAGAGGCACTCAGTCATGCACCCACTCACAGACCCACTCAGAGACACATGCACCCACTCACAGACCCACTCAGGCTCATGCACCCACTCATAGATCTCATAGATCCACTCAGACACTGACACACTCACTCAGACTCGTGCACCCATTTTGAGCCACTCAGACACTGACACATCCACTTGGAGACCCACTCAGAGCATCAGGCACCCACTCACAGACCTACTGAGACATTTATGCAATCACTCACTGTCAAAGGTTAGTGGTTACAAGAAGGAAATAAAATTTTAAAAACCTTTAGAAATTCACTTAAAAAAACAAAGGTTACAAGGACGTATTAGTTCCGAAACATTTTTTTTAAAAACTGAGAAATTCACTGAAGAAAACAAAGGTTACAGGGACGTTATTGTTAGGTACTGAATTTACTCGCACAAAACCATAGAAATTCAGCAGTTATAGTTACCAGCTCTAACTATAACTTACACCACTGCAATGCACTGTTTATGACCTCACATATTACATCACTCATGACCTGGTCATTGACATAACTCATGACATCATCCACTAACAGAACTACACCCCAATCACACACACCCATACAAACCTCTCGTACATCTACTCACCCTCACACAACAGTTTACGTTTTATAGATTGATTTAATAAAACGACTGCATTTTAGATAATAAGGCGTGAGCCGCAATAACCAGAACCATACAACACAGTAGGATTGAAATAGTCACGAGAAGAGTGAAACATAAGAATAACGCTATCATAGTGTTAATAGATTACGTTACCTCAAATTAAGTTCTATTTCGAGCGCAGCATGTTAAGCTCTAAGCTTGCCTTTCAGATTCCCTGGGAAGACATCAACCCTCATACCTGAGCAAAGGCCTGTGATCTGGATCAGCATCTGCAACAGGGCAGTCAGTGTCTAGTTGTGGTTCCCTGGTCGGAATCTCCCTCTTACGTGTATTAGGACAAGGAAGTGTTTTTATAACTAACATGTCGATGTGGTAACAAAACGTCCCTACGCAAGAATGTGTATCGTCTACAACCCAAAGACTAAACTCCTACCACGTCTATCGGCAATGTACCAGACTGTATCCTTGACTGAAGCACAGAGTGAGCAAGAATGTGTTATTGAGAACTCCGGTGCTGAAGTAGGCTAAACAGTGTGATATAAAAAATAAAACAAGACCGTAGAACTGGCTATTGAAAAAATAACAGTACGAAGCTGAGTAAAATGCATCTAGAGCAAAGGAATAAAATGCATCCAGGGCAAAGTGCACAAAGGCCTAACGCCTGAAGCAAACGTGCAAAGGCTACATAAAAAAGCTACACTACACCCTCCCCTTGTCGGTAGAAAGTGGTTCTAATCAAAGCATAATAAAAAAATTTAAAAAATGCACCAGATATAAAAATCTACAAAACACATTTCGACAAGTCCAGAGGACACCAAAGCACGAAAAACTCTAAATTTAAAACTGTAAGTATGTGACTTGAGAGCCAAATTCATACAATATCAATTTTGAATAAATCCAATTCAAATGGAAGTCACGGAAAGCAGGATATTCTCCACTTCAGCAGATGACAAGACCGGAAAATCCACGCCAAACACTATCATGGAGCAGGTGTGTTCCAAAACCCCAGAACCATCCAAGGCGGCATCCCGTGCAGGGCCTATGAACGAGTTAATATCATCTTCCTCCAGGAAGGGAATCTCGTAAACTGCCTCACTAAGCAAACGCAGCCGCATGGCGCATGTCTGGGAATGAGCCCTGACTGGGAACATCAACAGATCAGCATCAACCACTGGGGGGCGCTGCAGTGAGAAACAGAGAGCTAGTGCATGTTCAAATGAGCACCAAAGGCACCGAAACACGGGTTGCACACAATCCAAAACTGGTCTGAATTACAGGGACCAGTCACACTCAAATGTCCCAGGAGTGTTGCTCCAAAATGCTGCATCATGCGTTCACGACACAGCTGCACCAATGGGAGCGCCCACATTCGCTCTTGTTGCGGCGGGACAGCCATTGTGGAAGAACAACAGCAACAGCAAAACACCAGCCAATAAAGCCAAAGTTATAGGAAATCCTCCAAAAATGCTTCTGAAAATAGAATGAATAGCCAAAGGTATCAAACCGAATATGGAAGAGAAGGTATGAGCAAAACCAACACCTACGGCTTTGAAAAAATGTGCTAGTCCAGCAGTGCTGGACGCATTAAATATACGTCCCACAAGTTCACCAAAGTGGCTCTGCAAGTTAGTATTTATCAGGGACTGTATTTCTGCTGATGACCTCGCCACCTGAAGTGCGTGGGTCTCGCGTGCAGATGTAAGGGCCACATGCTTTTGAAACAATAGAGCCTTTAGTCGACTCAACTTGTCGAAATTCACCTTGGAAGTAGCAATGTGAGGCCAGATATCTGCCACCTCCCCTAATTTAGTAGGGGGAAATAACACATTCCCGCAGCAAGTAACAACCTTGGTGACTAAAACCACGTAAACTATTCCGGCACGCATGCCACAACAGTCTTCACTGTTAAGGAGGACGTAGCTGCCGTTCGAAAGCACCTGGAATGTGTTTTTAATCACGGGGACTGGAACTCCCTTTAGATAGCAAGCCAAGTTCGCAACCGAGGCATTACACGCCCCATGCAAGGACAGCTGCTTACAAACCATTGAATGGCTGACAGAGGTTTCGCATTCACTACCGCTAAGAAAAACCTCTCTCATGCCATTAAGACATCTGTATAAAAAGAGAAGCTACCACACCTCATGTATATAACTGTCTCCCAATCTTTCATACCTGCCCACCGGAACATGTTTCAAACAAGAAGTGAATTGTAATGTGGAAATAGGCAGATTAATAACCCTGTGTTTTAACCATTCAGTTGAGTGAATCTCGACAACGGTAAAAGGCAACCTCTCCAATTTTTCAATATTCAACATAACATATGTCACTTCCTTTTTCGCCATCAGCTGTTGTTGACGTGTCAAATTATTAAAAGAAAAAAATATCTCCCTGGCTCTGATGTGCTGCCACGGAACGCGACCCGCCTTCAGTGTCTGAAGTGTCCAACCCAACTGCATAATGGACCGCGTTTGACTCCGTCCATGATATAAAGAAGACATATCTGATCTAATAATGTCTATAGCAGAGGAAACAATGTTGTCAATCATATATATACGGTCGGACAGGGTGTGTATTCCATTATCCACAACAGATAATGCTTGTTTCAAATGTTCCTGATCTTTCTGTCTTAACCGGGCCGCTGCCTCCTGTTGGGAAAGATTCCATATCTCATTGTACACTTCGTACAAAAAACATCTTCTCCGGGGCACTCTCGGGCCTGACAAAAAATCTTGCCAGTCAGTATAATTAGACAGAAGTGTGAGATGTGTTTTAACTGCATCTAGCGTGGATGATTTTAACCATTGTTGACATAGTTTCCCCACGCTATATGTAGTAATGATATCAGCATGTTCAGGTGATATGTAGTGAGGGTCTGCCCTACTTGTCCTGAAACCCCCTGAGGAGGTGACAAAACGTTGATGACACCCATTTGTGTCTATGGGCCAAAATAACCACCCGCCTGGACGTGTCAATGAAGTGTTAAACGTACCATTCTGGACCCACTCTGTAAGCTCACTAAAAGTGGCATTGATATATTGCTGCCAATTTTTTCATTTTGGAAGGGACAGGTATGCCAGGCATATTCAATTCTCTAATGGTTGCTAAGCCCAAACAGCTAGTCTGTTGTACAGTGTCATTTAAGAAAATCATTTGGACAGGAATGAGACATGCTCTAAACAATGTTTCTCTACCCTGCGTCTGCCAATGTTTTGTTCCCCAAACACTTTTCAAATCAACATTTTTTGACCAATATTCATACCCCTCAATAGACAGTTGGGAAACAAACGAATTTGAATACAGGAATTTCATATCAGTCAACAGTATTTGCTTATTTGCATGCGGAGTTAATTTAAAATAATATGACTTAGCACATGTTTGATGATGTCCAGAAAAATATTAAAATTTGTCAGAATATGTTTTAGAACTTCCTTGCGGAGGAGTCAGGCAATGCTCCCATTGCGTATAGTCAAATATTGTTTTAGGACTACTGGCTTTATGAATAAAGTGGTGCCCATAATAATTGTAACAAAACATGTCACCATAATTATCTCTAAACCGGTAAGCATCTTCATTTTCATAGACAGTATAATATTGCAACTCTGTCAACATAGAATCCACTGTCTTCACGTCCCAATCATCAGATACAATGCCTGGTATTACTATATCATTCATTGATAACTTTAGAACATACGGTATTTCAATTATCTCAGTGGGACCAAATATATCAAACATTACTCTATCCCACACAATCCCATCCGGAATTGGCACAGCGGAAATGTTCACAAAGGACAAGTCTCTTCGAACCTTGTGTGACGAAAAAACGCTGCTTCAACACCTCTTCCACCTGCTCAACCTCTGATCTCTCAGGAAGAAAATGACCATGTATTACTAGAAAAAAGGTAACGACAAACCCTATCCACAGAAAAAAAGCCATCAGAGTCATGAAAGGCACAGATAGTTCCAAGGAAAAACAAAATACGTATCTTTAAGCCAATACATCAGCTTACATGGACCCGGGTCAGGTGTTGAAGAGGACAAAGAGTCCGATAGACCATCGTCGTTGGTATTAAAGCATCCGGAGGCAGTTCTAGCAAAAGGTGACACCGTAAACAAAGGAGTAGCAGGTGTCTCTCGCCGTGGTACACTGTAGATAACACCCTCAGCAACATCAGCAGTCACAGCGACTTGATCAAAGGATTCCAAATTATTTGTCATCAGTGGAACAATCGTAAGATCATCTTCCACCCTCCCCAAGCTCGGAGAGGAAACAGCGTTGGTGCAAATCACCTGCAGGGCAACATCTTCCCCAGTAGTGAGAGGGATTCGGGAACTACTGGGCGTTCCTCTTGGTCTGCTGTGCAGAATCGGCCACATGTTGTAACTTGACATTGTCGATGGAGATAAAGCGATTTTCCTTGACACCTTGCATTGGCGGCAAAATCACAGTTCTTGTTCTGTGGATTCCCAGTACAGGGACTGGTGCTCGATAAGAAGGGCCAAATTCTTTTTTCACTGCGACCTTTTAATGTACAAGATCCCCAAGTCTGGGAATCCAACCAGTAAGCGTTACTGGCTCATCCTTAATTCCAGTGGAGGCAGCACTTGCAGAAGAGTTATCTTCACGGAATTGTTGTAAATCCTGCAAAACAGTGACATAATCATTTATGTCAAAAGGTGTTTCCGCCGCCTCCACACCAGGACCATCTAGATCTGGAACAAACATTCGTGTTCCGAACAGGCACTCATATGAAGTAAGACCCCCCAGGGACCTTCTAGGCAAGTTATTCAGTGCTCTCTATACTCCATACAGGCGGGTTAGCCAACTACGACCCTTACCTATAACTCTAGCCGTTAAGGATTGCTTTAAATCGCGATTTAAACGCTTCATGACAGAATTTCCCTCAGGATGAAATGGAGACGAGAACTGGAGCTGGACCCCCAACGAAGCCATGGCGTCCCTGAATGCCTTAGAGGCAAAAGCAGGGCCCTTGTCCGAATGGAAAGACGCAATTGCATATGTACCGATAAAGATGCGCAAATCTTTAATAACAGTTCAAGCGTCAGCCGAGCGCTGTGGCCACACCCACACAAATCTGGAGCACGAATCTACAGCTACCAAAATATATTTGTATGCACTATCTGGTGTCAGCGGACAAAAATGGTCCACGTACACATACCGTAATGGTTTATTTGATATCAGAAGAGGCGTCTGCGGTGGGCGCTTAGCCGTCAAAACTTTAATTTGTTGACAGATGTCACAAAAAAGGACATACTGCTTCGTCTCTTTATAAAGACCAGGCCACCAATACCGGGCCTGTAACAGCGAAATCGTGGCAGCCACGCCAGCATGTGCAGATGCCGCCCCCTCATGTGCTGCAGTAATTAATTGAGGTTGCACTATTTTATTGGGCATGTCGCGTACACCTACGCCTAGAATCTTAACCTCAGCGTTCAGCATACCACCCATTGAGTAATGATATTTAGACAGAAATCCTCTAGGATAAGGCGTGCCATCAGCCGTAGCTTTTATGGCTGCCAAAATCTCTGTGTCTGGTTTGGAACTCGAACGAGTAACTGCGGCCACAGTGGTAACTGCCACTGCCGATTTCGTGGCTTCATTAGCCAAAGTATTTCCAGCAACGTGTATTCCAACGCGCTGGTGTCCAAGAGTATGTACAACATGGACTTTAGGAAGCGTCTCCTTCAGATCTGCTACCTTCCCCCACAGTAATCTGTGTTTTATGGTGTTACCCTTGGAATCTCTGAACCCATTTAACCTCCAGTAATGCAAATATTCATTGAAAGACTGAACACAGTAATAGGAATCACAAACAAGCAGTGTAAACTTTGCCGGATCAGTATGTTCCAAGGCCAATAATAGAGCTTTCAGCTCAGCCAACTGTGCCGTACAGTACCCCAATGTCTGTGTATAACTATGTTGGGGGCAGAACTTCTCCTGCTCCATATACCGCTCACCAACGCACATGCAACAGAATATTGATGTTTTGTTCCCACCACGGGTTGCGCAGAGCCATTGGTGTACATGACTGTAGGAAGTTGGCTCTGTATGTGCTATTTCAAAGTAAGGAATAGCATGCACAGAGTCCAAGGGTTCCCCTTAGAGGTAAGATAGTGGCAAAAAGAGATAATACTAATGCTCTATTTTGTGGTAGTGTGGTCGAGCAGTAGGCTTACCCAAGGAGTAGTGTTAAGCATTTGTTGTACATACACATAGACAATAAATGAGGTACACACACTCAGAGACAAATCCAGCCAATAGGTTTTTGTATAGAAAAATATCTTTTCTTAGTTTATTTTAAGAACCACAGGTTCAAATTCTACATGTAATATCTCATTCGAAAGGTATTGCAGGTAAGTACTTTAGGAACTTCGAATCATCAAAATTGCATGTATACTTTTCAAGTTATTCACAAATAGCTGTTTTAAAAGTGGACACTGCAATTTTCACAGTTCCTAGGGGAGGTAAGTATTTGTTAGGTTAACCAGGTAAGTAAGACACTTACAGGGCTCAGTTCTTGGTCCAAGGTAGCCCACCGTTGGGGGTTCAGAGCAACCCCAAAGTCACCACACCAGCAGCTCAGGGCCGGTCAGGTGCAGAGTTCAAAGTGGTGCCCAAAACACATAGGCTAGAATGGAGAGAAGGGGGTGCCCCGGTTCCGGTCTGCTTGCAGGTAAGTACCCGCGTCTTCGGAGGTCAGACCAGGGGGGTTTTGTAGGGCACCGGGGGGGACACAAGCTCACACAGAAATTTCACCCTCAGCGGCGCGGGGGCGGCCGGGTGCAGTGTAGAAACAAGCGTCGGGTTCGCAATGTTAGTCTATGAGAGATCTCGGGATCTCTTCAGCGCTGCAGGCAGGCAAGGGGGGGGTTCCTCGGGGAAACCTCCACTTGGGCAAGGGAGAGGGACTCCTGGGGGTCACTTCTCCAGTGAAAGTCCGGTCCTTCGGGTCCTGGGGGCTGCGGGTGCAGGGTCTCTCCCAGGCGTCGGGACTTTAGGTTCAAAGAGTCGCGGTCAGGGGAAGCCTCGGGATTCCCTCTGCAGGCGGCGCTGTGGGGGCTCAGGGGGGACAGGTTTTGGTACTCACAGTATCAGAGTAGTCCTGGGGTCCCTCCTGAGGTGTCGGATCTCCACCAGCCGAGTCGGGGTCGCCGGGTGCAGTGTTGCAAGTCTCACGCTTCTTGCGGGGAGCTTGCAGGGTTCTTTCAAGGCTGCTGGAAACAAAGTTGCAGCCTTTCTTGGAGCAGGTCCGCTGTCCTCGGGAGTTTCTTGTCTTTTCGAAGCAGGGGCAGTCCTCAGAGGATGTCGAGGTCGCTGGTCCCTTTGGAAGGCGTCGCTGGAGCAGGATCTTTGGAAGGCAGGAGACAGGCCGGTGAGTTTCTGGAGCCAAGGCAGTTGTCGTCTTCTGGTCTTCCGCTGCAGGGGTTTTCAGCTAGGCAGTCCTTCTTCTTGTAGTTGCAGGAATCTAATTTTCTAGGGTTCAGGGTAGCCCTTAAATACTAAATTTAAGGGCGTGTTTAGGTCTGGGGGGTTAGTAGCCAATGGCTACTAGCCCTGAGGGTGGGTACACCCTCTTTGTGCCTCCTCCCAAGGGGAGGGGGTCACAATCCTAACCCTATTGGGGGAATCCTCCATCTGCAAGATGGAGGATTTCTAAAAGTTAGAGTCACTTCAGCTCAGGACACCTTAGGGGCTGTCCTGACTGGCCAGTGACTCCTCCTTGTTTTTCTCATTATTTTCTCCGGCCTTGCCGCCAAAAGTGGGGCCTGGCCGGAGGGGGCGGGCAACTCCACTAGCTGGAGTGTCCTGCTGGGTTGGCACAAAGGAGGTGAGCCTTTGAGGCTCACCGCCAGGTGTGACAATTCCTGCCTGGGGGAGGTGTTAGCATCTCCACCCAGTGCAGGCTTTGTTACTGGCCTCAGAGTGACAAAGGCACTCTCCCCATGGGGCCAGCAACATGTCTCGGTTTGTGGCAGGCTGCTAAAACTAGTCAGCCTACACAGATAGTCGGTTAAGTTTCAGGGGGCACCTCTAAGGTGCCCTCTGGGGTGTATTTGACAATAAAATGTACACTGGCATCAGTGTGCATTTATTGTGCTGAGAAGTTTGATACCAAACTTCCCAGTTTTCAGTGTAGCCATTATGGTGCTGTGGAGTTCGTGTTTGACAAACTCCCAGACCATATACTCTTATGGCTACCCTGCACTTACAATGTCTAAGGTTTTGTTTAGACACTGTAGGGGTACCATGCTCATGCACTGGTACCCTCACCTATGGTATAGTGCACCCTGCCTTAGGGCTGTAAGGCCTGCTAGAGGGGTGTCTTACCTATACTGCATAGGCAGTGAGAGGCTGGCATGGCACCCTGAGGGGAGTGCCATGTCGACTTACTCGTTTTGTCCTCACTAGCACACACAAGCTGGCAAGCAGTGTGTCTGTGCTGAGTGAGAGGTCTCCAGGGTGGCATAAGACATGCTGCAGCCCTTAGAGACCTTTCTTGGCATCAGGGCCCTTGGTACTAGAAGTACCAGTTACAAGGGACTTATCTGGATGCCAGGGTCTGCCAATTGTGGATACAAAAGTACAGGTTAGGGAAAGAACACTGGTGCTGGGGCCTGGTTAGCAGGCCTCAGCACACTTTCAATTGTAAACATAGCATCAGCAAAGGCAAAAAGTCAGGGGGCAACCATGCCAAGGAGGCATTTCCTTACACAACCCCCCCCCAAACGAAAGAGGATGAGACTAACCTTTCCCAAGAGAGTCTTCATTTTCTAAGTGGAAGAACCTGGAAAGGCCATCTGCATTGGCATGGGCAGTCCCAGGTCTGTGTTCCACTATAAAGTCCATTCCCTGTAGGGAGATGGACCACCTCAACAGTTTAGGATTTTCACCTTTCATTTGCATCAGCCATTTGAGAGGTCTGTGGTCAGTTTGAACTAGGAAGTGAGTCCCAAAGAGGTATGGTCTCAGCTTCTTCAGGGACCAAACCACAGCAAAGGCCTCCCTCTCAATGGCACTCCAACGCTGCTCCCTGGGGAGTAACCTCCTGCTAATGAAAGCAACAGGCTGGTCAAGGCCATCATCATTTGTTTGGGACAAAACTGCCCCTATCCCATGTTCAGAGGCATCAGTCTGCACAATGAACTGCTTAGAATAATCTGGAGCTTTGAGAACTGGTGCTGAGCACATTGCTTGTTTCAGGGTGTCAAAGGCCTGTTGGCATTCCACAGTCCAGTTCACTTTCTTGGGCATTTTCTTGGAGGTGAGTTCAGTGAGGGCTGTCACAATGGATCCATATCCCTTCACAAACCTCCTGTAATACCCAGTCAAGCCAAGGAATGCCCTGACTTGAGTCTGGGTTTTTGGAGCTACCCAGTCCAGAATAGTCTGGATCTTGGGTTGGAGTGGCTGAACTTGGCCTCCACCTACAAGGTGTCCCAAGTAAACCACAGTTCCCTGCCCTATCTGGCATTTGGATGCCTTGATAGAGAGGCCTGCAGATTGCAGAGCCTTCAAAACCTTCCTCAGGTGGACCAGGTGATCCTGCCAGGTGGAGCTAAAGACAGCAATATCATCAAGATAAGCTGTGCTAAAGGACTCCAAGCCAGCAAGGACTTGATTCACCAACCTTTGGAAGGTGGCAGGGGCATTCTTTAAACCAAAGGGCATAACAGTAAACTGATAATGCCCATCAGGTGTGGAGAATGCTGTTTTCTCTTTTGCTCCAGGTGCCATTTTTATTTGCCAGTACCCTGCTGTCAAGTCAAAGGTACTTAGGAATTTGGCAGCACCTAATTTGTCTATGAGCTCATCAGCTCTTGGAATTGGATGAGCATCTGTCTTGGTGACAGAATTGAGCCCTCTGTAGTCCACACAAAACCTCATCTCTTTCTTTCCATCTTTGGTGTGAGGTTTGGGGACTAAGACCACTGGGCTAGCCCAGGGGCTGTCAGAGCGCTCAATCACTCCCAATTCCAGCATCTTGTGGACTTCCACCTTGATGCTTTCCTTAACATGGTCAGACTGTCTAAAGATTTTGTTCTTGACAGGCATGCTGTCTCCTGTGTCCACATCATGGGTACACAGGTGTGTCTGACCAGGGGTTAAGGAGAAGAGTTCAGGAAACTGTTGTAGGACTCTCCTACAATCAGCTTGCTGTTGGCCAGAGAGGGTGTCTGAGTAGATCACTCCATCTACTGTGCCATCTTTTGGGTCTGATGACAGAAGATCAGGGAGAGGTTCACTCTCTGCCTCCTGATCCTCATCTGTTACCATCAACAGATTCACATCAGCCCTGTCATGGAAGAGCTTAAGGCGGTTCACATGGATCACCCTCTTGGGGCTCCTGCTTGTGCCCAGGTCCACCAGGTAGGTGACCTGACTCTTCCTTTCTAGTACTGGGTAAGGGCCACTCCATTTGTCCTGGAGTGCCCTGGGAGCCACAGGCTCCAGAACCCAGACTTTCTGCCCTGGTTGGAACTCAACCAGTGCAGCCTTTTGGTCATACCAAAACTTCTGGAGTTGTTGGCTAGCCTCAAGGTTTTTGGTTGCCTTTTCCATGTACTCTGCCATTCTAGAGCGAAGGCCAAGTACATAGTCCACTATGTCTTGCTTAGGCTCATGGAGAGGTCTCTCCCAGCCTTCTTTAACAAGAGCAAGTGGTCCTCTTACAGGATGACCAAACAGAAGTTCAAAGGGTGAGAATCCTACTCCCTTCTGTGGCACCTCTCTGTAAGCGAAAAGCAGACATGGCAAGAGGACATCCCATCTCCTTTTGAGTTTTTCTGGGAGCCCCATGATCATGCCTTTTAATGTCTTGTTGAATCTCTCAACCAAGCCATTAGTTTGTGGATGGTATGGTGTAGTGAATTTATAAGTCACTCCACACTCATTCCACATGTGCTTTAGGTATGCTGACATGAAGTTGGTACCTCTGTCAGACACCACCTCCTTAGGGAAACCCACTCTGGTAAAGATACCAATGAGGGCCTTGGCTACTGCAGGGGCAGTAGTCGACCTAAGGGGAATAGCTTCAGGATACCTGGTAGCATGATCCACTACTACCAGGATATACATATTTCCTGAGGCTGTGGGAGGTTCTAGTGGACCAACTATGTCCACACCCACTCTTTCAAAGGGAACCCCCACCACTGGAAGTGGAATGAGGGGGGCCTTTGGATGCCCACCTGTCTTACCACTGGCTTGACAGGTGGGGCAGGAGAGGCAAAACTCCTTAACCATGTTGGACATATTGGGCCAGTAGAAGTGGTTGACTAACCTCTCCCACGTCTTGGTTTGTCCCAAATGTCCAGCAAGGGGAATGTCATGGGCCAATGTTAGGATGAACTTCCTGAACAGCTGAGGCACTACCACTCTCCTAGTGGCACCAGGTTTGGGGTCTCTGGCCTCAGTGTACAGGAGTCCATCTTCCCAATAGACCCTATGCGTTCCATTTTTCTTGCCTTTGGACTCTTCAGCAGCTTGCTGCCTAAGGCCTTCAAGAGAGGGACAGGTTTCTTGTCCCTTACACAGCTCCTCCCTTGAGGGTCCCCCTGGGCCTAAGAGCTCAACCTGATAAGGTTCAAGCTCCAAAGGCTCAGTTCCCTCAGAGGGCAGAACTTCTTCCTGAGAAGAGAGGTTCCCTTTCTTTTGCTGTGCTGCAGTTGGTTTCCCAACTGACTTTCCTGTTCTCTTGGTAGGCTGGGCCATTCTTCCAGACTCCAGCTCTACTTGTTCACCCTGTGCCTTGCATTGTGCTCTTGTTTTCACACACACCAGTTCAGGGATACCCAGCATTGCTGCATGGGTTTTTAGTTCTACCTCAGCCCATGCTGAGGACTCCAGGTCATTTTCAAGCAGACAGTCCACTGGGATATTTGAGGAGACCACCACCTGTTTCAGGCCATTGACCCCTCCCCATTCTAAAGTAACCATTGCCATGGGATGTACTTTTCTCTGATTGTCAGCGTTGGTGACTGTGTAAGTTTTTCCAGTCAGGTATTGGCCAGGGGAAACCAGTTTCTCTGTCACCATGGTGACACTGGCACCTGTATCCCTCAGGCCCTCTATTCTAGTCCCATTAATTAAGAGTTGCTGTCTGTATTTTTGCATGTTAGGCGGCCAGACAGCTAGTGTGGCTAAATCCACCCCACCCTCCGAAACTAGAGTAGCTTCAGTGTGGACCCTGATTTGCTCTGGGCACACTGTTGATCCCACTTGGAGACTAGCCATACCAGTGTTACCTGGATGGGAGTTTGGAGTGGAACCTTTCTTGGGACAGGCCTTGTCTCCAGTTTGGTGCCCATGCTGTTTACAGCTATGACACCAGGCCTTTTTGGGATCAAAGTTTTTACCCTTGTACCCATTGTTTTGTGAAGAGGCTCTGGGCCCACCCTCCTAAGCAGGTTTTTGGGGGCCTGTAGAAGACTCTTTACTATTTTTAGTTTTGGTTGTCTCATCACCCTTCCCCTGGGGAGTCTTTGTGACCCCTTTCTTTTGGTCACCCCCTGTTGAAGTCTTGGACACCCTTGTCTTGACCCAATGGTCCGCCTTCTTTCCCAATTCTTGGGGAGAAATTGGTCCTAGGTCTACCAGATGCTGATGCAGTTTATCATTGAAACAATTACTTAACAGGTGTTCTTTCACAAATAAATTGTACAGCCCATCATAATTACTTACACCACTGCCTTGAATCCAACCATCTAGTGTTTTCACTGAGTAGTCAACAAAGTCAACCCAGGTCTGGCTCGAGGATTTTTGAGCCCCCCTGAACCTAATCCTGTACTCCTCAGTGGAGAATCCAAAGCCCTCAATCAGGGTACCCTTCATGAGGTCATAAGATTCTGCATCTTTTCCAGAGAGTGTGAGGAGTCTATCCCTACACTTTCCAGTGAACATTTCCCAAAGGAGAGCACCCCAGTGAGATCTGTTCACTTTCCTGGTTACACAAGCCCTCTCAAAAGCTGTGAACCACTTGGTGATGTCATCACCATCTTCAAATTTTGTCACAATCCCTTTGGGGATTTTTAACATGTCAGGAGAATCTCTGACCCTATTTATATTGCTGCCACCATTGATGGGTGCTAGGCCCATCTCTTGTCTTTCCCTTTCTATGGCTAGGAGCTGTCTCTCTAAAGCCAATCTTTTGGCCATCCTGGCTAACAGGAGGTCATCTTCACTGAGAGCATCCTCAGTGATTTCAGAAATGTGGGACCCTCCTGTGAGGGACTCACTATTTCTGACTAACATAGTTGGAGACAGGACTTGAGGGGTCCTGTTCTCCCTATTTAGGACTGGAGGAGGGACATTGGCCTCCAAGTCACTAATTTCTTCCTCTGTGATGTCATCATCAGAGGGGTTGGCTTTTTCAAACTCTGCCAACAGCTCCTGGAGCTGAATTTTGGTAGGTCTGGAGCCAATGGTTATTTTCTTTATATTACAGAGAGACCTTAGCTCCCTCATCTTAAGATGGAGGTAAGGTGTGGTGTTGAGTTCCACCACCTGCATCTCTGTATCAGACATTATTCTGCTAAGAGTTGGAATACTTTTTAAAGAATCTAAAACTGTTTCTAGAATCTAATTTCAAACTTTTAACAAACTTTTAAACTCTAAAAGACAATGCTAAACAGGGACTTAACACACAAGGCCCTAGCAGGACTTTTAAGAATTTAGAAAAATTTCAAATTGCAAAAATGAATTTCTAATGACAATTTTGGAATTTGTCGTGTGATCAGGTATTGGCTGAGTAGTCCAGCAAATGCAAAGTCTTGTACCCCACCGCTGATCCACCAATGTAGGAAGTTGGCTCTGTATGTGCTATTTCAAAGTAAGGAATAGCATGCACAGAGTCCAAGGGTTCCCCTTAGAGGTAAGATAGTGGCAAAAAGAGATAATACTAATGCTCTATTTTGTGGTAGTGTGGTCGAGCAGTAGGCTTACCCAAGGAGTAGTGTTAAGCATTTGTTGTACATACACATAGACAATAAATGAGGTACACACACTCAGAGACAAATCCAGCCAATAGGTTTTTGTATAGAAAAATATCTTTTCTTATTTTATTTTAAGAACCACAGGTTCAAATTCTACATGTAATATCTCATTCGAAAGGTATTGCAGGTAAGTACTTTAGGAACTTCAAATCATCAAAATTGCATGTATACTTTTCAAGTTATTCACAAATAGCTGTTTTAAAAGTGGACACAGTGCAATTTTCACAGTTCCTAGGGGAGGTAAGTATTTGTTAGGTTAACCAGGTAAGTAAGACACTTACAGGGCTCAGTTCTTGGTCCAAGGTAGCCCACCGTTGGGGGTTCAGAGCAACCCCAAAGTCACCACACCAGCAGCTCAGGGCCGGTCAGGTGCAGAGTTCAAAGTGGTGCCCAAAACACATAGGCTAGAATGGAGAGAAGGGGGTGCCCCGGTTCCGGTCTGCTTGCAGGTAAGTACCCGCGTCTTCGGAGGGCAGACCAGGGGGGTTTTGTAGGGCACCGGGGGGGACACAAGCTCACACAGAAATTTCACCCTCAGCGGCGCGGGGGCGGCCGGGTGCAGTGTAGAAACAAGCGTCGGGTTCGCAATGTTAGTCTATGAGAGATCTCGGGATCTCTTCAGCGCTGCAGGCAGGCAAGGGGGGGGTTCCTCGGGGAAACCTCCACTTGGGCAAGGGAGAGGGACTCCTGGGGGTCACTTCTCCAGTGAAAGTCCGGTCCTTCGGGTCCTGGGGGCTGCGGGTGCAGGGTCTCTCCCAGGCGTCGGGACTTTAGGTTCAAAGAGTCGCGGTCAGGGGAAGCCTCGGGATTCCCTCTGCAGGCGGCGCTGTGGGGGCTCAGGGGGGACAGGTTTTGGTACTCACAGTATCAGAGTAGTCCTGGGGTCCCTCCTGAGGTGTCGGATCTCCACCAGCCGAGTCGGGGTCGCCGGGTGCAGTGTTGCAAGTCTCACGCTTCTTGCGGGGAGCTTGCAGGGTTCTTTCAAGGCTGCTGGAAACAAAGTTGCAGCCTTTCTTGGAGCAGGTCCGCTGTCCTCGGGAGTTTCTTGTCTTTTCGAAGCAGGGGCAGTCCTCAGAGGATGTCGAGGTCGCTGGTCCCTTTGGAAGGCGTCGCTGGAGCAGGATCTTTGGAAGGCAGGAGACAGGCCGGTGAGTTTCTGGAGCCAAGGCAGTTGTCGTCTTCTGGTCTTCCGCTGCAGGGGTTTTCAGCTAGGCAGTCCTTCTTCTTGTAGTTGCAGGAATCTAATTTTCTAGGGTTCAGGGTAGCCCTTAAATACTAAATTTAAGGGCGTGTTTAGGTCTGGGGGGTTAGTAGCCAATGGCTACTAGCCCTGAGGGTGGGTACACCCTCTTTGTGCCTCCTCCCAAGGGGAGGGGGTCACAATCCTAACCCTATTGGGGGAATCCTCCATCTGCAAGATGGAGGATTTCTAAAAGTTAGAGTCACTTCAGCTCAGGACACCTTAGGGGCTGTCCTGACTGGCCAGTGACTCCTCCTTGTTTTTCTCATTATTTTCTCCGGCCTTGCCGCCAAAAGTGGGGCCTGGCCGGAGGGGGCGGGCAACTCCACTAGCTGGAGTGTCCTGCTGGGTTGGCACAAAGGAGGTGAGCCTTTGAGGCTCACCGCCAGGTGTGACAATTCCTGCCTGGGGGAGGTGTTAGCATCTCCACCCAGTGCAGGCTTTGTTACTGGCCTCAGAGTGACAAAGGCACTCTCCCCATGGGGCCAGCAACATGTCTCGGTTTGTGGCAGGCTGCTAAAACTAGTCAGCCTACACAGATAGTCGGTTAAGTTTCAGGGGGCACCTCTAAGGTGCCCTCTGGGGTGTATTTGACAATAAAATGTACACTGGCATCAGTGTGCATTTATTGTGCTGAGAAGTTTGATACCAAACTTCCCAGTTTTCAGTGTAGCCATTATGGTGCTGTGGAGTTCGTGTTTGACAAACTCCCAGACCATATACTCTTATGGCTACCCTGCACTTACAATGTCTAAGGTTTTGTTTAGACACTGTAGGGGTACCATGCTCATGCACTGGTACCCTCACCTATGGTATAGTGCACCCTGCCTTAGGGCTGTAAGGCCTGCTAGAGGGGTGTCTTACCTATACTGCATAGGCAGTGAGAGGCTGGCATGGCACCCTGAGGGGAGTGCCATGTCGACTTACTCGTTTTGTCCTCACTAGCACACACAAGCTGGCAAGCAGTGTGTCTGTGCTGAGTGAGAGGTCTCCAGGGTGGCATAAGACATGCTGCAGCCCTTAGAGACCTTCCTTGGCATCAGGGCCCTTGGTACTAGAAGTACCAGTTACAAGGGACTTATCTGGATGCCAGGGTCTGCCAATTGTGGATACAAAAGTACAGGTTAGGGAAAGAACACTGGTGCTGGGGCCTGGTTAGCAGGCCTCAGCACACTTTCAATTGTAAACATAGCATCAGCAAAGGCAAAAAGTCAGGGGGCAACCATGCCAAGGAGGCATTTCCTTACAATGACTACTTGATATTGATCAATAGGCAACGTGCCAGCGGGAACAGGGTATTCTATTTCATATTGGAGAAATTCCTCTGTCTGTAGCTTTGGGTCAAAAATGTAATCTACATCAGTGGCTGTCAAAGACGTAGCCCATTGTATCCATCGCAGGTGTAATGCTTTCGCATTAGGAACACTCGCCTTTGTAACAGCCTCTATGGCCGGAATTGGGGAAACGACTATGATGCGTTTGCCCTGGGCAAGAGGTCGTTCTTTAAAAACAGCCATCTGTACAGCAGTGAGAATCTTCTCTGTTTGTGCAAAACGTTGTTCTGCAGTAGAATACAAGTGAGACTTGTATCCTATCGGGACCGTCTCACCTTCGTTAAAGGTGACAGCCGTAAACCCAACGGCCCCAGCTATAACCCTGATGACCAGATGTGTCTTATTGTCCCGTGTGTGTAAATGCTTTGCAGCTAGGAGATCATTTTGCAAGTCTTGAAGAGTATGTGTATGCTCAATCGTCCAAAATCTACTTGAGTAATCTGGGCGAATCAACTCGTACAATGGTTTTATACGTGTAGCATAATCAGGAATGTAAGTTCTGCCAAAATTTAGAAATCCCAACAATGACTGGAGTTTCTTAATCATATTAGGAGATTGCAATTGTGCACATTTTTCTCAAAAGCGTGGCGCTAGGCTCTTACCTTCATTCGACAGCTCATATCCCAAGAAAATGACGCTGAGAAAGGCAATTTTCGATTTTTTGAAGTTGAATTTGTAGCCTATATCTGCAAATCGTACAACAATGCGGGCTACCCGCCTTAAATGTTGTAGTAACTCGTCATCTGTGAGATATATATCATCAACATATGACAATGCTTCAGGGACCAGTTTGTGCAATATTTCAGTCACACGAGCCGAAAACAGTCCTGGGCTATTCTTATACCCCTGAGGCAAACAACATTTTATCTGAGAGCCAAACGCACTGAAGCTCGTAAAATCCCTCCTTTCGGGCGCTATATTCTGGCAAAAGAAACCATTTGAGATATCTAAAGTGGTTTTGTATTTTTTACGCACAATATTATTAATGAGTGCTGGGCTATGTGAATTTTGTATAGCATATGTACGTGCATGTCCGTTCATATGTCTGTAGTCCACCACTATTCTATAAGAATAGTCCGGTTTAGCTACAGGGAATAAGGGATTATTCATCGGCGAGACACAGGGTTCAATAACTCCCTGGTACTCCAATTGTGTAAGTATGTTTCTCACTGATGCCCTCGCTTCATATTTAATAGGATATTGCGGTTGTGGCTGAGGTTCGCCCTTAATCAGAATTACATGATAAGGAGAATCCCTATCCCACCCCACATGATTTCTATATAAGGCGGGTGCTTGTGCCAGAGCCCATTTAATGCTATAGGACTCTGCGAGTTCTCCCGGAACAAGTGGTGAGAACGAAGGTGTAATAACCTCCTCCCCAACTGGACAGTCGCGTACAAAGTCAGGGGGCCAATCCTGTTCGGCCAGCAAAATGTCATATATCTTGACTACACGATCCCAAAAGATGGCGTTTATAGTGCGCTCAATGTCCCCTTCCAATTGTAAAGTTACTGTATAAACTCTATCGGTATCAGAGACACGCATATCTGCTGTTTCGACTTGTATGAAGTCATCAGTTGCTTTCACCTCCAGATGCTCTAGAAGATTCCGGCGAACTATTGTGACCTCTGCCGCGCTGTCTAACAGTGCTAGTGCCCATGTCTTGTTCTTCAAGAGAACTCTCTTCCTGTGTGGCATGTCTAACAGACTGCCGCCACTTTTTTCTTTTTAAACTGTTGTTTTTGTTGGATCGGTTTCTCTTCCTTCTTTACAGAAACCTCAGACGAGCGTTGTGAATCCTGTCTTGGCTTCACGTACTCTGTTCTCCGCTCTGATTACCCAACTCTCTCATTTCTCTTGTCCGATGAGTCCTGAAAGGAATGAGATTGGCGTGTATCAGTGTATTGATATCTATCAGGCGTTTTCAAATTATCCCTATTTCTAAGATTATATTTTGACTGAGGGGTCTCGGAGATTCTCCCCTTTCTTTTTTAAGTGTCTGTTGTTTTTTCTCCCAGCGCTTTTTATTACCCTCAGGTTGTTTAGTAGTATCCTTACTACCCTTACCCTGAAACTGTGGGTTCTGCGGTCTAGCCCCTAGGCTATCACGACCTATACTGGAATATGTTTCCGCTATTATTCTCGGCAGCTCCCGCTCCTGATCTAGTTGCGGGACGTCACGAAGACGCATACGCACCGCTAGTGCTACTGCCTCCCCTTTTAGATTACTCAATATAATGGAAGAAACCGTGGCAAAATTGCCCATCAGTTGCATCCTCAAATCTAAGGCTGGGGCAGCCCCATATTCATCTTGAATTTGTTTGAGCACTTCCGGTAAGTTGGCCAATGTCAGTGTACCGTGTGCTGTAGTGTAGAGCGCGGCAAACACCGTGCTCCATGTATTACAATGGTCCACTGTGGGAACCATACCGAACGGTAAACACATCGTTAATATTCTATGTTTATCCTGAGGGCCCGTATGGGGAAATACTGCCTCCAGCGTATTAATTTTTTGCGCCAGCCAAAACAGAGTCTCCTCTCGTTTAGCCGGTACTTTGCCCATAACAGAGTGTACAGTCGCCGGATTGATACCCAGAACTATTGCATGTTGTTGCGCTGGGGCAGCACGCGCTGGGTTTGTGTTTAGTGTCTGCATCACAAATTGTACTAAGCGTCTATATGTAGCCGTTAAGTCTGTGTATAAACGACGAACATCAGCCACCGCCAAGTTAGCAACCGCTGGATGTGGTGTATATGTAGCCAATAAAGGCCAGGTAGGACCATCGTTATTAAGTGGACTTAGCCTAACAGGTGTTATGGTGTGGGGTAGGGCGCCATCAAGCCAATTATTATGTCCTTGATAAGATGGAGGAATTTCTAAATATGCATATGCCCTGTACTGTCCAGGGGCGTTCGCAAACGTGTAGTTGTGAAATGTGTTTGAATTCCCATCAACTGCTGGAAATGTGACCCAAGAATAAAAAAGTTCTGTTCTATAGGCTGCATGGGCATCCACCACAAACGTGACTGGACCCCCCTGGTTTGTTAGACCATGTGCTAGCAAATGAACTGTGAGTGGTTGTCGCATATTAACTGCTATTTGCATTGCCCGGGGATTCACCATTATGAAAACAGCTATAGTTCAGAGAAGGCACACCAATATCAGGGTTTTCCTTTCAGAGTTCAAGCTTGAACGACCAACCGCTATAATTAGGATCTACCTATGTTGCGGTGGCGGAAGTCCTCAGTGCCACGGACGTCTCTGTTAACGGAACCAAGGAGTCCATATATATATGAGACAGCCGGACCCGAAAATTAGAGCCAGACCAATCATTGGCGGCACCATGTCGCGTTGGCTCTCATTATCCTAATGAGACTACTGGATTTCTAGGTAGCAGAGTCGTTCCTGGTGTGGGGGACCCACTAAGAAGGACCCCTGTCACCTTCAATCCGTTTTTGCTCCGGCTAACTAGCAGTGCCTCATCTCTCCCAAGGGGGAGGGATGATTGGGCAACTGAGTGCATGACATCTTTAGAACTTCTCAGGGAAGTCGTGGTCGCTCAGATCCCAACCAGCTCTCTCATTTACGGTATGATCTCATATACAAATGACGAAGGCAGTTTAAGTTTTATAGATTGATTTCATAAACAACTGCATTTTAGATAATAAGGCGTGAGCCGCAATAACCAGAACCATACAACACAGTAGGATTGAAATAGTCACGAGAAGAGTGAAACATAAGAATACCGCTATCATAGTGTTAATAGATTACGTTCCCTCTAATTTAGTTCTATTTTGAGCACAGCATGTTAAGCTCTAAGCTTGCCTTTCAGATTCCCTGGAAAGACATCAACCCTCATACCTGAGCAAAGGCCTGTGATCTGGATCAGCATCTGAAACAGGGCAGTCAGTGTCTAGTTGTGGTTCCCTGGTCGGAATCTCCCTCTTATGTGTATTAGGACAAGGAAGTGTTTTAATAACTAACATGTCGATGTGGTAACAAAACGTCCCTACGCAAGAATGTGTATTGTCTACAACCCAAAGACTAAACTCCTACCACGTCTATCGGCAATGTACCAGACTGTATCCTTGACTGAAGCACAGAGTGAGCAAGAATGTGTTATTGAGAACTCCGGTGCTGAAGTTGGCTAAACGGTGTGATATAAAAAATAAAACAAGACCGTAGAACTGGGTATTGAAAAAACAACAGTACGAAGCTGAGTAAAATGCATCTAGAGCAAAGGAATAAAATGCATCCAGGGCAAAGTGCACAAAGGCCTAACGCCTGAAGCAAACGCGCAAAGGCTACATAAAAATGGCTACACTACAATACCACTACACAAAAAAGTCACTCATAGTAAAATAAACTCACACCCAACCCTTCCCTCATG